>NW_020799136.1:878068-889493 GCF_003259725.1 Athene cunicularia | reverse complement strand
CCGGCCGGTAATGCCCGTCTGGCTGCGTCTCCCACAAGGCGCTGGCGGGTCACCAGGAGGAGATTAGCGAGATAAGGAGAAAGCTCTCCAGCACGTTCCCATCGCCATGCGCCATCCCTGCCCGCAGCCTCCCCCTGCCCCAACTGTCACACGTGGCACCGTGGCCGCAAGCTGGAAGGGCCTCGTGTGAAACACCGACACGGGCCACGTGCTCCCTCAGCCGCACCACCACCGATGTGCACCCCAAATGTGCCACCACGCCAAACGTGTCACCACGCTTTGGCTAAGCAAGCGAGCTTGAAACCCGGCGCTGATCCCGGGGGTTGGTACCCGCAGGCCGGGGAAGCAGCTCCCCCCAGCTCGCCGGCGAGCAGAGATCCGTGTCACCGCGCACCAGAGGGCACACGCTGACCACCTCGGCTCTTGGAGAGGAGTCAACACACAAAACCTTGGTCCCAAGCCGCGTTCAAGTGCCAGCAGGAGGCAGGGGACACCCGAGTCACCCCACACTCGTGGGGAGCTGTTCTTTGCACGCACAGAGTGGGGTGGAAGGCTGCGGGGGGGAAGCCACAAACCTGCATCACCCTGCAAAGCAAAACCTTGTCCCCAGCATGTGGTGCAGGTGACAGCTCTTTGCTGTCACCTTTTGCTGTCGGGGGTTATCGCTTGGCGATGCCCCCCATGATGGGCAGATGCCTCGTGGGGGCACTTAAAGGGGTGCAGGGTGGAGGGTGGCCCAGCACCAGTAAGGACTGTGGGGCAAGGAACCAGTGCAGGTGAAGGTAGGGAAGGGAAAACTGCAGGAACCTAATTAAGAAGAAAAAAGGGGGGAAAAAATTAATAGCTCTTCAAAAAGCACTTGCTGAGGCTGAGCGATCCCACGAGGGATTAATCCAGTGTGAGCTCGGGCCCTTACGCAACGGATGGAAAATTCAGCATGAAATTTCTGGGGGAAAAAATGGCTCTTTCACAGGAGCCCTGTGCACCCCGTGGGCAGCAGCTTCCGAACGGAGGGTAAAATGGGGAGGAGGTGTTTGACCCCGGCGGGACAAGGCAGAGGGCAGAGCACGGCAGCACCAGCCGTCCCTGCGGAAGAGGAGCCGGTCGGCTGTGGGCAGGAGGCCGGCTTTCCTGAGGGCTACGGAAAAATAATACGGCATGAGAATATCACATAGCTCTTGTTTCTCCAAATAGGTTGTTTTTCCACTGCCTCACAAAGGCCCCAGTATCGTCTCTCTTCTTATTACTCTTTGTGTCATATGCAGTTAATTATTCATCCCCTTTCTGCGCTCGATGTGCTGCTCCATGAGCGGACACGACCCGCTCTGCTCTCGCCTCCCCCTGGGTGCTTCTGCCCCGGTGCGAATTGCTTCAGCTCAAAGCTTTGGCCGTGACCCCAGAGGGCTCAGCAGTACCGGGCTCCTTGCAAGGCTGATGCCACAGGCTGGATGGAAGAAATTGTGGCTGCAGATGCTCAAATTAACAACCTGAATGGCTCCTGGCCCTGCTTGGGCACTTGGTCTGGGTGCAGCGTGCCAGTGGCGAGGAGCGGGGACTGCCAAGGAAGGGTCGGGGTGCTGTTCTGATCTGCAGACTGTGAAGGGGGGAGAGGAGGACCTGGGCAGGTATTTCTGATGAATACAATGATGTGTCTATCCCTTGGGACCAGATTCCCACGTCCCGGTGGTGGCCCCGTCCCTGCACGGCTGCGGCAGGGGAGCAGCACTGGCACATGCTGCAGGCTGTGAGCGTCAGCTGCAGCTCGGCGCTGAAACGGCCGAGCGAAAACAGAAAGAAAAAGTATCTGGTTGATCCTCTTTCCATTAGCTCAGAGGGCAGTAGAAGTCTCCAGGTCAGATTTCCCTCTCGGTGACTCAATGCCAAGGAGAGAGGAGCGGCTGGAGGTGTGTGTGTGTGTGTGTGTGTGTGTGTGTGTGAAGTGTGGGTCCCACGGCTCAGGGGGAGCACAAGGACATGACACCCCCACTGCTATCCCACCCCAGCAGCTCTGCCCAGCCACTGCCACCCTTCTACACAGCTATTCCTGTAAAAGCCACCCAAGAGCCCCCAGATCCTGCCTGGCCATGTCCCCACCCCAATCCCTACCACTTTGCCAATCCACTGATGACATTTACAGGTAAAGCAAAAAAAAAAAAAAAAAAAAAAAAAGCATCTATCCCTCCGGGTGGCAGAGGGTGATTTTAGAGCCTGACACCCCCAGAGCTCCAAAGGCCAAGGAGAGAAGCCAAGGAGAATCCCACCAGCACCCAGAGCACCTCTCCCCGCTCGCACCATGTCCTCAGTGCGCCGTGCTGCCGTGCTAATCTCAGCTGTTTCATCATTAACAGGCCTAAACGCTAGATGGAAATACCATCCTCTCTATTAGCTCTGCGCAGAGTGGTTTAAAAATCACTTTGGACGGGACCAATTTGCAGTTGCCTGACTGAATCCTCGCAGACACACGGTGCTGGGCTGCCCGGGATCCCCTCCAACCCTACGCCGGGGGTCCCACCCCACTGGCAACCAGCAGGTCCTGTTCTTTCTCCCTCAAATCCCGCTCTGGGAATCAGACCGGGGCACGTCCCTGCTTTCACCTCCCCACAAGAGGAACATCAACCCCAGCAGCCCCCGGCCTTCTGTCCTGCACACCCAGTGCCACCAGCGCTGCCCCAAGGGACGGTCTCCTCCCAGCAGCGTTTTGGGGTGCTCTGCACCCAGTTCTGCCCCAGCCCCCCAGGGATATCCCCAAGGCACAGCCCTACCTTATCAGCCAGGCACTCGGTGTCCTCGGTCAGCAGGTAGACGGCCCCACTCTCGGCCAGGAGGATGGCAGTGTCGGTGGTGGAGGAGGACCTGGGCCGGCCCTGGTGCTGATGCAGGATGGCGGTGAGGCTGCTGTCCTGGGGTGCCTTGCGGATGAGGTGGGGGCTCCCTTTTTGGGGCTCCAACGAGCTGCTCTTGGCCCGCCGGCTGCCGCTGTGCAGGCTGGTGCCGCGCTTGATGGAGGGGCGAGAGCGGATCTGCTGCAGCACCCGGTTGAAGGCGGTGGGACGCGCCGGGAGGTCGTGCAGGGACATGGCGTAGGAGACGCGGTGCATCTCCGGGGAGCGCTCCTTCTCGTCCGGGGAGTCGTGGTCGGACGCGCCGTAGTGCGGCGGCAGCGAGTCCTGTGAGTTCTGGTGCTCCCGCTCTCGCGACCGCCGGCGGCTGTGGAAAAGGTGCTTCAGGCCATGGCCAAACATGGACCCTTCGGACAGCTGCTGGATTTTCTGCAGGAGAGGAAAGAAAACAACCCATTACTATCAGGAAGGGTCAGCATCGCCCCGCTTCGGCACGCACAGCTCTGACGGACGGTGCCCACGCTAGTGCTGAACCAAAACACAAAGCTTGAGAGCTTGAAGAGCTTCTGGAGGGCTCTGGGGACTCCACACCAGCCCAAAGGGATCTGTGAAAGGGAACCAGCCCTGCTGCCAGAGCTGCACTTTATACCTGCGG
Source organism: Athene cunicularia (assembly GCF_003259725.1). Classification (NCBI taxonomy): domain Eukaryota; kingdom Metazoa; phylum Chordata; class Aves; order Strigiformes; family Strigidae; genus Athene; species Athene cunicularia. The sequence continues at coordinate 885,998 of NW_020799136.1, read as the reverse complement.
AAAAGTATTTAACGTTAGTGGCTGTTTGATGGCACGCAGGGCTGAGCACAGGGGCTCGGGACGGCTCAGGCGTGCAGCTCCAACAGCGTTCCCCACGCCGGGGGGAGGTCTCTGATGAGCGCTGGCTACCCTTAAAATTAGCAAAAGGAGCAGAAAGACCCTTCAGAGAAATGGAGGGAGGAAGGTGCCTGCTGCAGCCAACGCCAGAGCGGCACAGAGACCTGTGGGCAGCGGGGATGGAGCAGCCTTTTCCCTGGCTAGAAAAACCAGTGTCACCCCCAGTCCTGGAGCCTCGGCCACTGATGTGCTGCCAGGGGCCACCTGCTCTCCGAAAGGTGCTCCAGGAAGGACTGGGGAGGGCTTTTCTGTGGGGGATTTTCCATGGCCTCCGAGCGCAGCACAGGACCGAGCTGGCCTCACTTACGGAGGTGAAACCGCAGCTCGTGGCCCAGTGCCACCAAATCCAGTCCCTGCTGGGCAGCAACCGGTTTCCATCAGGAGATGGGGACACGCTGCTCCCGCGGGTACCCCCGGATCTTCCTCTCCCAGGGGACTGAGACTCACGTTCCCACAGAGCACACGGCTTTTCTCGTGACCGCTCCTGGGAATCTGGGTGGACGCTGGCCACGGCACAGTCATGCAATATGGATGGTGGAACAGATCGTGCTCCTGATTACAGCCAGGTCAGCCCAGAGCGGTTTCCCCGCAGTCACTGGAACGCCCAGATTTGCATCCAGGGGAGATTTTGGCCAGGTGCCCTCCACAGTCCCCTGTGTGCGGTGGAACGGGGGCAGCGCTGCGGGCAGCAGCTTCCAGCATCTGCAAAGGGCTCACAGCGGATCCCAGATCCCAGCTCCTTGGTCCATCGCAGCTGCCGGGCAGCAAGTAAATGACCTTGGGACATCGAAAGATCCTCTCACCTCCCGAAGCAGCCTCAGCTACCAGGAACCCAGTGGACCACAAGGCACGAGTCTGTCCTGTTGCTCTCTGTCTCTATTTTGGAGTTAAGCTGAGCACCCTGCATTTGAGGACGCCAGCCCTGACCCTGCTGACGTTCAGGGGCATTTCACCGCTGATTTACTGTGGCTGGGGCTCTCCCCAGGGATGCCGGTTCCCATAACTGCGGCGCTGCCATTAACTCATGCTTGAAAACCAGCGTGAAGTGGGCACAGAACTGGGAGCTACTTATAGGCCCAGCGGACACTTGGCAAAAGCCCCAGCTTTTAGAAAAGATGTTTGAGACACAGCCTCCAGGAGCTGTGGAGTGTGGAGGATTTCATGGCCATACAGAAACGACTCCTTCTCCAACAAAATCCCAGACAAGAAAGCCACAGGGTCCAAATCCATAAGGGCCTAATTCTCGTCATACCTGTAATACTGACAAGGAATCAGCAATTAGATTCTGTGTCCCTAAACACTATAGGCAAACCCTTTAATTCTTCTGTTGTTATCCATTCATAATGAAAATTTCTATCCTTTTGGTTTTTCCTAGGAAATATATAATAAATCTACGGTGCTGAATTGCTACTTCAGGAAATAGTGATTTAAATTTTATTCTATTTATAGAGTCTCTATGGAAACAGAGGCAGCATTAGATAGATAATAACTATAAACCCACAGATTTCTACCATCAAGGGTATGGCATACCCTTGGACGCACAGTTAGCCCTTTAGAAGGTCCAAGTGAAAAAAAAAATTACCAACTTACTTCCTTGAGGGTAACGAAAACTAAATAAAAGCGAAGCTGGCAATAAAAGAGAGGATGTTTTTCCAGCACCAGCATGGAGGTGGAAGCCAGCTGCTCACAGAGGGTTCTTGGCCCAACAGCTTGATCCGATAGAAATTCACCTTTTAAAAGAAACTCTGCTCTGGTCCTTTCCAATTTTGCCTGAAAGAACCTTTCAGGGGCTCTGCAGGTAGAGCTCCTGGCAGGACGGTAAGGGATCTGCACGGGGGGAAAAAAGGGGGAGGGAAGCAAAAAGAGGAATCCCAGCCCTGCTGCTTGGGCTTGAATCCCACTGGATCGACAGTTTGTCAAGCTAAAGGCTTGTCTATATTAAAAAGTTCATGGGAGTGGTAACCATGAACAAGCCATTCCGCAATGGGTATTCCAGAGAATTTGCTGATGTAAAAGCTCTGTTTTCTTATGTTACTCTGGGATATTACTGCACTTCCAGAGCAGAGGCATTTTTCTGGCACAAAACTACTCGTGGCTCAGAACAGAGCGTCTGCACGGGCTATTTTGGAACAGTCGTTGCTTAATAACTGATGCAATGGATACGGAGATTAATTTCTCAGTGTAGACAGCTGTAAAATGCTAAGATTAATACCAAAACATATTTATTTCTTTACTCTTTTTCATTAATGCAGCCAGGGTCAGCAGCGGAGACTTGTTTCCGTGGGCTCCGAAGAAGTGTCTCCTGCTTCACGTCCCCCACAAATGGATCAGTTCTTGCTGGCTGTGGCAGGGTCGAGCCCAAGACAGGCAGTTTGGCTGAGCACAGCTCTGGGCTGACCACGGTCACACCTTCTTATGTCTTTATCCACTGATGGAAAGTAATGGCAAAAATGCGAGGAGCCAGGAAGGGGCTGCATGACCCCCCCTTGTACCCATCCCACCACCCTGCCTGCACTGCGACCAGAGTCCCAGCCCTGTGGGGACACTGCAGGGACAAGCCAAGAGCTGGAAAACCCCATTTTAACCCAAACCAACGTATCTTGCAGGAAAACAGTGACTGGGATGACTGTTTTGTCTGGGACACTGCTCTTTGGCTGTGTCCTGTGGGAGAGCCAGGTGCTGCCCTTGCCTGCTGTCACAGGGATGTGTGTCCCTCCCTCCTGCTCGGCCGTGCCGGGCTCTCCGGGGCCCATGTTCCTGCCGCTGCCGAATGGCCCCGCAGCCTGAAACCCCCCAGTTTCTCACTAAATGGTTTTCCAGCTCTGCACTGACATCCAAACCTCTTACTCAGCTTTCAGACGTGCAAGGAGGGGATCTTGTTGCCATGACCTTATAGCACAGCCACATGTTGCAAAGTCCTGCTCAATTATTATTATTATTATTAATTATTTATGTCCCTGGCCTGCCCAGAGGCTCCAGCCAAGACTCTGCAGCCCTTTGAAGGCATTGCAGAGACACAGTGAAAGATTGTCCCGTCCCATCCCATCCCATCCCATGCCATCCCATCCCATCCCACCCCACGGTGTATTTTAAGGTGTGGGGGAGCCCAGGGAAGGCCACGTCTCTGAGCACCTCGCAGCCCTACAAACAGCAGCAGGACCTTGGGAAGTCCCGCTTGTCCCTGCAAGTCTGGTCCTCCTGCTGCTTTCTCCAGCTGATCCTCCTAAGGATCCTCAGCAAGGGGGTCCTACCACCCCCCTGCACCCCCCTGCTGGCAGCCAGGCTGGGGCTGGGGGCAGAGCTGTCCCCCCAGGGTGGCAGCCAGCCCAGTTGCCCCTCCCAGTCCTATCTCACACCAGCATCCCGACTCCCCTTTCTGCCACTCCTCCCGCTGCCACGAATGCCAAGGAAAACGTATAGATGTTCTAAAATGGAAAATAAAGCACTCCCCCACACACGCTTCTCCTCCCGGGGACAGGATGAGAGAACAAACATGTGACAAACGTTAGTCATGTTGTTTAATGCACTACCAAAACGCTATAGTGACACGCAGCTCCTTCAACACTCTCCAGAATAACGTCTGCGGGGCCAGCACTGACTGCCCAGGTGTGGCTCTGGCCAGGGGGGGCTGTGGACCCCCACGAGCTCCTGACCTCGGGTGGCATTTGCAGGGCAAGATCTCTGCTGCCAGTGCTGAGAGGAGCCAGATGTGCTCCTGGGGAATAACACAGCGAGTGGCAGCCCACGACCGCTTCTCCCACGGCTGTCACCTCTGTGTCTCCTGAACTGACTGCGGGGATGCTCAGTGCTGGAATTCGGTGGGAAGGCAGAATGGGGGGGGTCAGACCTAGGGGGGTTAGGATGGCAGGTGTCTGGGCATGGAGTGCTTGGCCTCAGCCAAGCAGCCCACACCAGGATGACCGTGTCTCTGCTGCGAAGCATCACACAGGTCCCAGGAGGGCGGCACAGCCCGGCCTCGGCTCTCGCCTCTTCGCTGCGCCTGGCACAAACCCTGTCCTGGCTGCACCCTCCCCGGGAGGGTGCTCTCCTCTCCCTGGGGGACCGGGGGGGTCCTGGCGTGCAGCTCCGCAACAGTGAGAGCGAGAACCCCCCTGGGTCCCTGCCAGCAGCCTGAGAACTTTTGATGAGCGATGCCCTGGGGAGATGATGGATGCGGCCGCTCCAGGGACCCGCTGCTCCTGCTCGAGTTGCCTGACAACAGCTCCATCCCACTAACCGCAGGGGAGCTGGCTCACCTTGGCGGTGTCCTTTCAAGACCAAAATATGCCTGGAAAATTGTTCGTGCGAGGGATTAAATATAAATGTACCTGAGGGTTTAGAATAGGGCCTGTTGACCTTTATGGAGAGGAGGAGTCCTCTGCATCCTCCCTGCAGTGAACAGTCTGCACAGGCACTGCCATGGGGGGGCCCCTGAACTGCACCAGGGGGTCTCCACCCCTGGACCCATCCCCTCATAGAGAGGGACCTCCAAAAAAAAGTGAGACTAGCTGAGTGGGTTTGACCTGCTATGAGTAAACGAGAGGTTAATGCTTCACCCCATCCCCTCCAGACCCCCCAATCCCAACCCCACTGCTCAGGGCAAGACCTGTGCTGGGGACTGCACATCCCATGGTGGGATCTCCCCTTGTCCTTCATCTCCTTCCTCTCCAGGAGACATTCTCCAGCTCCAGGAGAGGTTTTCCAGCACCAGGAGAGGCTCCCCAGCTCCAGGAAGACCAGGGAAAGCTTTTAGTCCATGGATGTGGGGTTTGGATCAGGCCCTGGGAAGACGGAATGGCTCAGGCCAGGGCCACTGGACTCCTGCTGGTCTTGTCTTTCGGGTTCAAAGGAGGGAAAGGTGGGAGCCATGAGGATCAAGATCGTGAAACTGGAGATGGAAATGATGTCAGGCTTCAACTTTCAGCCATTGCCCAGATCGGCCCATTTGGGTAAACAGAGAGAGAGAGAGAGACCCAGGGAAAACACTCAGCTCAGGGATGCTCAGGGAAAGTGGAAGTGGGGCCAAGCAGTGAACACCTTGGTGGTGGGATGCCCCAGACACGCCGGCTGCCACGAGAGGCTGGATGTCTCCTTTTGCAGTGTTTTGTATGGATCCAGTCACTCTGCTGCAGAACGCAGAAATCCCTGCCACCCAACATATTTTTGAGCAGAACTATGTGTCATGCATCTGCTTTGCTCCTTGCCAGAACTTATTTCTTTCCTCTTTTCCCCTAATGGAGCCCTCCCTCTCGGCAAAGGAGCTGGATTCGGCGCTGGGGAATGGAGATTTGCCACGGATCTGCTGGGGTGAGGGGATGGAAATGACACGAGGCAGCCTGTTGTTTCCAGGTTGCCAGCTCAAATCCATCTTTGGCTGGCAGCAAACTAAAGTTTACATCTGATGCTTATTCACTGTCTACAGGGAGATGAATCTGTGGGTCTTGGTGTGTGGCAACAGCCTGGGGACAGCCGCGGGACCAAGGACCAGCTTGTTTGAACCCACCCCACCGTGGAGAATGCAGCGCAGCTCCAGAGGGTGTTTGGGGCAGGAAAACTTCTAAGATTATATTGATGATGCCACTAATTGTAGCAACAGGAGGCAAAGTGGCTGAATCAGTGGTGTCTGTGGCAGGGCCAGGCAGAGCGCCCAGCTCTGCCGCGGAAGTTGTGGGCAGCACCGAGACACAATTTTTCATGTGTTCTGCCTGGCGAAGCAAGTTTGAGGACTCACTCCACACGGGCAATTAATTGCTGAGCTACAAACGCTTTAAAGGTGAGCACTGCGAAGCAAACCTGCATTAGGGTATGACACGCGCATCGATAAAATCAATGGGCGTTTGGCCACTGCTGTTGCTGAGAGCTGGACCGGGCTGCAGAGCGGGCTGAGCTCCAGCTCAGAGCTGGACGCGCCGACCAAGGAGCTCTTGGCCTGGTGGCCATCCCCATCGTAACCTGCGGCTCCTTTTGCTCCACACTCCCACCCCTGTCTGACTCAAGGGCCCCAGGGGGGACAGAGAGAGGCTGGGGGGTGATGCTGGTGGGAAGCACCGCTGTGGCCACCCCACCAAGACTTGCATGGTCCTGAGCAGCACATCCCCATGGCTGTGCCTTCCCCTGGCACGGGGCTCTCCCCTCCAGCTGTTTTTAGGCCAGCAGCAGCTGTATATCCCATCAGCAAAGCCCAAACTGCCTCAGGAGCAGGAGCTGCTGCTCGGACATCGAGGAAAAGGCACCGCGTGTTGCAGCAAGCAGCGTCCTGCAACTACAGGGCTCCTTGTGCTTACAGCAGCTGAGTTCTCCTACGGGACTGGGGGTTTTTATTTCCTGGTTGCCTTTCCGAAAGGGCACAGGCAGTCCTCGCTGTGCTTCCCAGCTCCCGCGTGACCTTGACCATGCTGGTAACACCTTCTAGGCCAAGCGGCAGGCTGGGATGCTCCACAACAAGGGTCTTCATCCTGGATGCCAGGCTGCCACTGGGTGACCAGGGACATTTGTCTACTTTTGTCCAGTTTTTTTTTGAAATCAAAGAGTGGAAACGGCGCCTCTGTACCACCGCGGCCCCATCGCCTTTGCCACGCTCTGCCCGCGGCCACAACACGCTGCAGCGCCTGAACACACCAAAGTTACAAGCGAGGGAATTCATCTCTGCGACATAAAACCCCACCACAGCCAGCGGGACCCTGTTGAACAGCCCAGGGGGAGTCAGAGCTGCTCCCCTTCCAAACCCACGGGAAATTTCTGCCCAGTTTCACCCGGGACCTCCCCGTCCTGCTTGTCCGCATCCCTGCCTGCATCCCTGCCGCCGGGGACCGGTTCCCTTCGCTCCCGCAGCGCTGCAGTGCCGCGTAACTTGTTTTCCTCATTAACCGGACACAGCCCGGAGGCACAGGAGGAGCAGCCTCGGGGCCATTTATACACCGTCACTTCCCGGCTGCCGCAGCACTAATCCTATCAGCGCGGCTGGCGGTCCCCGAGCATCTCCCCCACGCTCAGCGCTGGGGTGACACCGGCAGTTCTTTACCGGGGTCTGCTCAGCCCCTCTGCAGGGGGACAGCCCTGTTACCCCGAAAAAGCCCGCTTGGGTGATGGCAGCCCGCTCCAGCCCTGCTCTGGGGTGCGACCCTCGTGCCCACAGCCCCCTTGCCACGGGCGGGGGGTGTCACCAGGGTCCTCCCGCTTCTCCCACCACCACTCTGTTATTATCGCTGCTCTTGGTGGCCAGGTTGGCACAGGGCCAGGGCCTCGGCGGTGCCCAGCCCCGTGCGTGCTTGTGCAAGCCTACTACGAGGCATCTCAAACCTGGGAGGTGGCCCACGGTGGGGGCACCCACACCCCAGGGGCATCCTCATCCCTAGGAGCATCCTCAGAGTGAGAGCATCCTTATGTTGGGAGCATCCCAACCTGGGACCTCTTCATCCCAGGAGCACCCCCATCCCAGGAGCACCCCCATCCCAGGAGCATCCTCATCCCAGGAGCACCCCCATCCCAGGAGCATCCCATCCTGGGGCCACCCCGCATCCTCCAAGGTCACACCTGTAGCAGGGGACCAGTGGGTGGGGAGGGTGGTAGCCCGCCCAGGCGTACAGCCCACCGGTAACCCCTCTGGGTGCTCATCACACCGGTAACCCCAACGGTAACGCCCTGGGGTGCTAGTCCGATTGGTAACCCCACTGCTGACCCTAAAGGGTCCCCACACCCCTCCGGTGACCCCACCGGGATGCTCGTCCCACTACCAACCCGCCGGTACCCGCCGGCCGGTGCCACCGCTGCTCACCTTCAGGTCGGGGGGTTTGGTGCGCGGCGGCGGGACAGC
>NW_020799136.1:866264-878018 GCF_003259725.1 Athene cunicularia | reverse complement strand
GGCCTCTGGGGGTGAGCTGTGGGCAGCGAGGAGTGGGCTGGGGGCGTGTGAGGGTTGGGGTGCAGATGGGAGGCGGTGGGCGGGCTGAGGAATGTGAAGGGTGCAACTGGTGGAGCGGGTGAAGGGGGGCTGTGGGATCTGTCACGGGGGGGTGGATGGGGTGGAGGTTGCATAGGGACAGCTGGGGTGCCTTCGGGGTGTGAGAGGCTTTGTGGGGTGAAGTGGGCAGGCTAGGCAGTGAGTGGATGATGGGGGCGTCAGGGAGATGTGCTCCTCCGCCCATTTTCCAAACCCCCACCCTGCACTGGGAGGCCTCGGAGCGCAGGGTCAGGAGGATGTGGGACCTGGGTGAGGGTGGCCTGTGGGCTCGGCGTGGCGTGCCTCGTGGCGTGCGTGGAGCTCTGGGGGAATGGTGCCGGCTGTCATTCGTCGGCTTTATCCTCGTCTCTTGCTGTTGACAAATGCTGTTGCTGGTGGGAGCCCTTCTGCCACGAGCAGAACTTCGTCTTTCCATAAGACTGTCTTGTGAGAAGTGTTTAGCGTGACATTAGATATTTATAAAGATCTTCTTTATTCATTTCCAAATGGCTCATGAGTCATCTCCGTTGGCTACTTGTCCAAGATACTTGCCCATGCTTGTCTTACACTTACAATTCTGATTTGAAAATTGAGGTGGTGTTGAGCTCTTCCGTCAGTCTGTGTAAAAGAAGTAGTGTCCATGTAAACTGTCACAATAGAAGTGAATAGTTTTGTAAATATGTGGTATCTCTGTTTGTTTACGTCTTTTTGTGACTTCCAAGAAGAGGAACTAGTCGCTTTCACTAGTTTTCTGTGGGTTTTAATGCTGTTTGAATGGTAGCAGTCCACTGGGGTTGCTCTTGTAAAACATTGCTAGTCAAATGGCAATTGCATCTTTGAAAGCCTGCTTGTAGGGCTTTGTAGATGTGGATGCATCATTCATTAAATATTCCATACATAGGATAAAGATTTCACCAAATATCCTGCCTGTTGTTTCCAATACAGTCTGCTTATAACCTTTTTTTTTTTTCTTTCCAAATACTTACCTTGATCCTGTTTGACTTTACTGCCGGATGTCTTACCAAAGTATCAGGGCTCCAAGGAAAGGCTGACTGCTTGAGAGCTTGTTCATGCAGCTGGTAATGACAGTGTAGTCTTGGTTCAGGGTTTCACACTGCGGAGGTTGTATACATTTACTGTTCTTAAAACTTAAATCAGTAACCAGCAGTAGTTTCCCAACCCGTGAAGTGGTGATGTGTTCCAGGTGGGGCACAGATCAAGTCACTAAACTGCTCTGTGTTAGAAGGTGGGAAGTCATGGTGGCAATCCTAAGGGGAGTGTTGGAAGAGGAAGGGAGAGGATGAAGAGCAGGACTTGGTAAAATAATAGAGGCTGGCAGTTCTTTTAAATGAGTCATCGGCAAAATAACTGTGAACCCAATGATGATTATTTTTTAAGATGTGGGAAGACACAAGCCTTTGCCCGAAACCCAGAGCCTTGGTATTACTTATTACCTTTGTGCCTCAATAATCACCTTTGGACAGAGCGTGTTTCTGTACAATTTTAGTTGTACTGTACATTTACAGTACTCTCTGAAACTTAGTGGCTGGTAATAAAACTTTTTCCCCCTCTCTAATATAGAAAGATTATTTTAAGTGTCAGAGGGTTTAAGGAGCACAGATCTCTACTGACTTCAGAACCACTTTTTCCTAGAGTCTCCCCTACAGGTGGTGTCAAAGTGAGAAGGATTTTGACTGAACAGCTCTGCAGACTTTTTGCAGTGCTCTGCAGCGTGCTGAGGCGTGAATGCTAACGTCTTGTCAAATGGGCAGGACACTGCCTGTGGCTGAAGTGGAAAAATAAACCCTGAAAGTAAATTTAGATGTCTTGGAAAAAAAAATGTGAAGGGGTTTGCTTTTGAGATGTATGTGAAGCTAGTGTAGAAACATAGAGAGGTGACTGCCCTTCGGATCAACACAACTCAGGCACCCTAAAGCACAGCCTGGGTTACTGTGTCTAAACCCAGACCTAAGTGTCTGCTGAGCTGAGGAGTAGCTGCTGCCCATATGGGTAGGCTGGGTCAGTCAGGGTGGGTACTTGAAGGAGCAAATGTGTACTTGCTTTTTGATCCCACCCTACTCTGCTTAGGAGGATGACAGGCAATATTCATCAATAAAGGATTGTCACTGACCTGATATTCCCTATGTGGCCTTAGTACCAGGACATACTCCTCATAGTAAGAGAAGTGAAACAAATTCAAAGGAAAAAATAATTGCCTTCCAGCTACTGTTTGAGGGGAGGGAGAAAGTCTTGTTTGCACTGTCTGCGTTTCTGAAGCATTCAACAAAATATTGTCTGTTCTCTGGGCCTGCTTTGTCATGAATAGTCTTTTAAGTATGATTTGTTAAAGTACTAAGATGGTCCTGGAGCTTTAGCCTGCACAGGTCTGACAGCTTTTTATTCTTGGCGCCGTTAACTACTGTGTGTTGTACTGACTTTCTGTAAAAACAAAATCTTAATTAGGGACTCAGCAGCAGATTTTACTAAAATATGCAGAGATACTAACAAAAAACCCCCAGCATCCCTGCTTTCTTCTAATTGTAGTTTTCTTAATTCTGTGCTTGAAATAATTTGAATTCTTTGACCTAGGAGCCTGAGGTTTTTTGACATTTCTTTTGTCCTGTTTCAGAAATTTCTGTGAACTGAGCTGTACCGCTTGTACAGATACCTACATCATCTCCAGAGTTTTAATCAGCAGCTGAGGTGTTAATCTTAATGAGTGTGTGCTGGGGGAAAGCCCTGGGCTTGGTAGCCTAATGACTCCATACATAAATGTATTTTGTAGGGGGTGAATATATTGACCAGAGGGTTTAGAAGAGTTTTCATCCTGATGCTATATTGACTGAGGGGATATATCCGGGTTAAAATGTGACTGCACTGCCTATATTGCTGTGATCCTCAAAAGGTTAGGCCTCCTATTGTGCTGCTAGGTATGTCAACCTGAGAAGATGGGGTTTAAGACTAAATAATGTGTGGAGAGGTGGTGGGGAGGGTAGTTGTGAAATAACTCCTCAAACAGATGGGAGGAGGCACTTGCTAACAAGCTTCAAGTTAAGCAGAAGGTAAAGCTTGGTTCTGCAGACCATGGGAGCGTTGTAACAGCTGCTCCTGTAGGAACTGCTTATGCTGGTATGTTGATTTAGTCACGTGTTTCTCCTGGAATTAACGCCACCGTGCTGATAGATGTGTGGTGGGATGGAACTAAAACTTGATTTATATAACTGAGTGTGTCAATCATAAGTCTTGTCGTGGTCCAAGCATGTTGCAAGTCATCGCCAGCACCACAGAAATGTAAAGGTTTCTATAAAAGGTACCAATATTTGTCCTAAAAAGTATGAGGGTCTGGCCTTATTTAGGTGCTGTTGTCCACATGTATTATTTGAAAATCGAATAGAAAGACACGTAAGACCAGCAGTGCAGTTGGCTTTCCTTGAAAAGGGGATGAGTAACATTCAGGGCTTCTACAGATTCCATAAATTCAACCTAAGGTTCTTCTGCTGAGTGCTCAACTGAATTTTGAGATGAGTCTTGGTGAGAGATGTCCTTGTTCTTGGACAGGCCTCCTTTCATCAAAAGGAGCTTAACAGGATGCACGCGCTTATGGACTCCCCCTGCAGCCATTTTTTTTTTTTTAAGTGTTTATCACATGTCTCCAAATGTTACGGTATTTGGACACAGTATGTAGCACCAGCTAAAATCTTTGGCAAAAGTCCCATCACAAACAGGACCTGCTCACATAGATATGGGAGTATTGCTACATCTCTTCAGTACCCAACTTCTAAACGGACTTTTTGTTAGGTGCCACAGGAGGTCATATTCCTCCCAACTTGAATTCTTCATGTTCGGATTGGTGACATCACCTATTAAGTGCTGTGTGAGTGTTTTTACCCTTGACTTTGACGTGCAGAAGTAGTAATATACTTTCTGCAGTGCAGAATACAAGCAGTAGCTCCATCGCTGTGTAACTTGCTTCAGGTTTGAGACCTTGAGGTCATGAAGACATCCAGCAGTAGGTACGTGCAGGGTGGAACCCACTGCCGTCACTTGGGTGCTTTGATTGTGCGCTGGGTCAGTTGTGATATGGCTGAATCTTGCTTGTGATGTTCCAGGTTTGTACTTCACGTACGTGGAATATTGCAGCGTGACATAATGTGAAATGTAACGGCCTCGTTGGTGATACTGCTTGTAGTAAACTTGTTGAATAAATGCTGATCACAGGGAGGTTGCGTGCATGAAAAGATGGAAGGTGTTTTAAAGACGTAATATTTATATATCCGTCCCCGTGCTTCAATAATTTCAGCTAAGCTGCTGTATTTCAATCATTTTGTGCTGGCATAAGTACCTGTAAATAGAGAGGCCGCCCAGAATGAGGAGAGGGTGCAATCTGCTGTTTCTTTTCTTTCCCAAAGCCTGTGCAGAGAAGGATTCACAGCCTGTACAATGCCTTCTGAATTGCTTGTTTCATGCTTGGGAGCTGAAGAGCGAGCCTGAGTTCCAGTGGAAGTTTCAATAGATGTAACCAGATCAAAGAAATTCTTTATCTTGTAGATGAAGGCTTAAATGTGCTATTTGTGGGGCTTTGCTGATTTTTATCTTCTGTGAGCTGCTAGCCAGATTCTGCCCTTCAGTCACTTGATGTAGCCACTCTGCTATGGCTGTGGATCTTGAAAGGCTTGTTTAAGAAACAGTTACAAAGAGTCATGCTTCAAGAAGCGATGTCTCCCTTAACCTTTTCCAAACTTTGGTTTATGGGTGTCGGTATCCAGGGCTGTGTGGGGCGGAGGTGCAGGAGAAGGGCTTGCTGAGGCACAGAGAGGGTTTTCCCTTAGTGTTGTGTGGGATGGAAGGACTCCTCTGATGGAGAAAACTCCTCCAGCAGTTCTATTTCCAGACTGCAGATTTGAAGGAAAGGTAAATCTTAGGCAAGATGTTAAAGAAGCCTCAAACTGGGTCTAAGATGCAAGCAACTACACGTGGTGTTGCTCCCGATTTGAGTGATTGTAATTAAAATAGAGGAATGGAATGCTGTCAGAGTGAGGACTAGAATAGCTGTTGTATGTTATCTTTAATTTGGTTAGTAGTGTTGAGGAATATCTTGGTATATGGGAGTATCTTGTTTTCTTGGGGCTTGAGATGCTGAAACAATTTTGGATGCCAGAACATGACTCATTGAAAGAATTTTAATAGCCCTGGTGAAAGAGGACCTTCCCCCACAAAATCCCTGCTGGTGCTTCACTGCTGTATTGTATTTGAGTCTATCTTTAAACTGTCATTGTTGTCAGTTTGTCTGGTATCGGGGCAATCGTACTGGTTTAGCTTTCAGATGTGGCAGTTCTTTTGGGGACTGGTGTCTCCATTTGCCGTTTTGTTGGTCATCTGCCTTCAGATCTGGGAACATGGGCTAACTCTCTGGCTGTGGTGCAACCCTGGCTGTTTTGTACTCGTGGGGATTGTGCTCAAGTGCAGCTGATGAGGAATTTGTATCCATTTTTTTTGTACTACCAGAATTATTCTGTTGCTACGCATAAGGTAACGCAAAGCTTCTTAGACTTCAGCTTAGATGACCAAGTGTGGGAAAAGCCGTATTTAGGACTTGTAAAAGAGTACAGAAGCTAAATTCAGTACTGAGATGAAATTAATGTAGTAAGGCAAGGAGTTGCAGCATCATGGACTTAAGAATTCAAAGGGCCTGGTTAGTGGGATGGTACAACTGATGCTTCAGATGGAAGATGCGTAAGGTGAGTGATTACAGGGAGTTCTGCTACGCTGAAGGAGATACAGATATTGAGTAATTTCCTTTTGCAGCTTAAATGCTGTTCTTAAAATTAATGAGAGTGTCTAGCAAACTGTGCCTATTTAAGTCAGCTATATGGGTTAGGAAAGATGCATACTGTTAACGCAGTCAAAGGAGTGAAGCCGTTTCTTAGTGTGTTTTAAACTGCACTAGGAACCTTCTGGCTGCTAGCAAAGTGTCTTCCCTTAGGCTCATCTCTACCCAGGCTGGTGGAAGCATGACAGTTTCTTTAGATGCTGCGACTGTATTTCCACCATAGGGAATTGCTGACAGTCTATTAGTTCTGCCACCGTGTCTCAGCAAACTTTGTCTCGTCATCTGCTTCATGTAGAAAAGCAATTTTGCAAGAATGCCTTTCCTTGAGGCTAGAAAGGAGGTTTTTCTGCTTTAATGTCAATGATTCTAGACCAGTCAACAAACTTGTGCAGTAGTACTCTAGGGATTTGGTAGATGCAAAGTATTCGACATTTTTCCAGCGTGTGGGTGGAACTGTCACCAATTCATAGTTGATTGAATTTATTTCTGATATGTGACAGGAATGTTCTGTACAGCCAAGACATCAAAGCTTGGGAGGAGTTAGCCTTAGCAACCCCTTGGGCCTCCCTGAGCCCTGGAGCAAGGTGGAACACTGTGCCAACCCAAGACAAAATTAGCCCTTCGGTTGTTTCAACCTTGACAACTGCTTCCTCTTTGACTTTTAGAGCCTACCATTAGTCTTCCACTAACCTGCTGGAGAGCACTCTGTGTAAACATTTAAGAGTGAAAGAGGTGGGGGAGAACAGTAAAAATTGTCTTAATGGCTTTGAGAATCAACCTACTGTGGACCTCTGTGTTGGTGCAGTAGAAATGCTGAATTGCTGACACTCAGTTTCCAGATACATAAGCGAATTCTTGGTGCTATGTGGGCTTTTTGGCAGGCTGTGGGGCAGCAATGTCTGAACTTTTGTGTTCAGCTGGCTTAGAGATAGGAGACTGATTGTTCAGCCAACCTGTTCTAATGCAGTTTGTCCTCAATTTTAGGGCAGAATTTCATTTCCTTCCCTCTCCATGAGGAAGAGCATCTCCAGCGGACTGTGAGCTGGCACCCTTGCCTTCTGATTCTTGGCCAGAACTGTAATGCCAAATGCCAGTTACTCAACATACTGCTGGGTGAGAAGCTGCTCCCTACCACCAAAATCAGCAATGAGGAGAACTGTAAGAGGCGACGGATCCGATTCACACATGGAACACAAACACGGATTAGCCTGGCGCTGCCTGAGCAGTACGAACTGGTCCATATGATGGCAGCCCACCGAGGGCACTGGGACACGATACCAGAGGAGGACTTAGAAATTCATGGGGACAGTGAAGATCCTGCTCATCGGATAGCAGAGCTGGAGGTCATGCTGCCCTACTCGCTGCTGAAGGTAACTACCATCCTCCATTGTCATAGCAAATTTAAGATGTAGTACTAGTCCCTAATAAACCTGATGTTGTAAACTCAAGCATAGGATTTTTTTTTATTGAAGAAGCTGGAAATCTGGTGTTAGGTTTCTAATTGGACATCACTGTCTACGCATGTGTGCTTTTGTTAGGTTGACTCTTGGCATTATCTTTGTAGTGTTTCCATCCATCTCAGAAGCCAAGTTTACTTAGTGTCTTCTAAAATTTTACTCCAGTTTCAAGGTCACTCAGAGTTAGCTTTGCTGTCTGATAGTAGCTCAAAACTGTCATGCAAGGAGACGTAGTTTTTATCTCCGTTCTGAAGAGCTTGTCAGAAAAAAACCCTTCTTAATTCCAACATCTGATAAAACGACTTGACTTTGAGAGGGTGGTGTTTTACATTTCTGTGGTGTCAATGAAAATTGGAGGTGTTAAGAACAAGAAGGCGGGAGTCTGTTCTCAGTGCTGTTTCTGACGTTGTTAGTATCTTGCTTTGTGACTTTACTGTCCATAAAATGTGTTCCTGTCCTGCGAGTGTTGCAGTTTGGTGTTTAGCAAATATCATTAAAGGTGAGGGTTGTATTTCATAGCTTTTTATAGCTTCCATAAGTATTCATTGCATTTCATATCTTGCATCGAGCCTTTATTGCAGTATAATTCTTCTGGAGCACTGTTTGTCAGTGGAATATCTGGAATAGATAATCAATTCTTGAATTACTTAAGTGCAAAGACTATGATCTGTTACATGAGTGAGAGAATGCGCTTCATAGCTGAACAATAAAATAGCAAGGTAATTCTTTTTTTTCTGGACATATGAATCAAGTCATGACTAAATAGGCAGAAAATGAAGACCCGGTCTATCTTCATCAGTTTGAAATACATTTTATAAAGCCAGTCTGTAACTGAATTTAAGACTCTCCTAATGAGATCGAGTCAATGCTGTGTTGGCCAGTGTTTATGACTTCCAGTAGCCACTGGAAGACCAGAGGTGCCATGTTTGTATCTGCTGTATGCGAGGCATCCACTCCTTGCCCAGAGCGTGCCACATCAGCTGCTAGTGCTGAAAAGTAAATGCCTGTTCTGGATCTTCTGCTTGTAGAATCCTGCCTTGCTGTGCATAAAAGAGTATTTAGCTTTACATTTATTTTACTTGGTTACATTTTTATATGGGCCAGTTTAGACACACTGCAGTTTACAACCCTCTTTCAGATTTCTCATGTGAGTGACAAAGATCTCTCTGTCTGGCTTTGGTTATATTTAGGACACTTAGATGAAAACAGCTACTCAGATTAATTTGAAAAGGGTAATTTAAAAAGCTCTTCCAATAGAAGGAGAGGGAGGGTAAATCACAGCTAGCTTCAGATTGATTCAAAGGATTCCTTACAGAATTCAAGGAGCTAAAGGAAGAATAATTTTTTTTTTAAAGCTTGATAGGAGAACATAATGCATTTTAGCAGGTAATTGGGTTAGGCATAGCTTCCTGTTAAATTAGAGGAGTCTGACCTGGCAAGAGACCTGTGGTTTTTTCCACCCTTCTAGCTAATGTGTCTTCTCCAGCTCTGCTCAGCATACACCAGGAAAACAAAGTTTTTTAACTGTCTGTTAGTCATGGACACTACTTCTCTAACTAGTGGAATATATATCTGGAGCGATTAATGGATGAGTTTTTCTGGACACTGCATGTCTGCAGAACAACTATGAAGGAATTTCTGCTTTTTTCTTGTGAAACAAAACTAGGAGTCTAAACAACTAAATGCCTGATAACATGATATTCAGTACAGATCTTAAGGATTTAGATTTGCTCAGGAACCAAATAATTTGGAGGAGCTCAGCACCTTTTGGGCAGAAGGGAAATCAATCTGAATTTTACTGCACTGGTTACCTAGAGTCCCTGTATTTTTGTCTGTTTTTCTCCCAAGAGCAGCGTGCTTGCAAGTAGTACTGTGTTTCATGATAACCTTACGTTCTAGATATTCAACCACCTTACTAGTGTTTGAAGAAACATTTGTGGGTCCTTATTGTGGATTTGAACAGTTGTAGGAGGTGAGAATTTCTTTTGCGGAGTTCTGTTTGAAATCACATTTGTTCCCCATAGAGAGACTTCTCCGCCAGTAGGCTGCCATCAAAGGAGGCGGCAGTGACTTCAGGACCTGGGGAATGCTGTGCAGCTTTTCAGGCCTAAGCACCTCTTAGCAAGAGACTTAATTGCACCGGCTGACTTGGGCACCTAGATTACATGCTGCTGTTTTGTGTGGGCACTTAATGCTGAATCATGCTTCTTGGTGCAGATACTTGTTTATTAAAGCCAAACTCATTAGCTATTCCTCCAGTAAAGAAAGGCTGAGTTATTTGTAAGTTAACAGCATCCAAATATTACCTACACTACTTTTTTACTTGGAGATAAATTCAATACAAGGGTAGAATATACAACTTTTCAATACTGAACTGTCAGTGGAGCACCCTGAGGTTTTTTCTTTAGTCTGATATGCAGGGTGGGACCATGCTTGCTTTTCTGTGTTACTGAAGGCTGTTTTAATCAAAACTTGTTTCACAGAAAAGGGGGTGAGGAAGAGGGAGCCAAAAATTTCATTTGCATGGGTCGGCTGCTGTGAGAACACTACCTTGTGCTAATAGGTATGTGAACTTAGTTATTTTTAAAAGTAAAATATCAGGGAAGGAAAAACTTGGCAGAGCTGCTCTATTCCTTGGGGATCGCTGTGCACAGGAATGCATTTAGGTCATGGGGAATAATCCATCTGGCCACACGGATTATTGGATTTATAGTGGGAGTAAACAGTTGGCTCTTTCCCTAAATCTTATCAGTTGTGCCTGGAAGCTGAAATGAACTTCTCTGAAGTATTTGGTTTCCTCTGGATGGTACAGCTGAATGGGAGGAGGGTAGCAGGGCTGAAAGCTTCCTTTTTCATGCCTTTGTGCTTCGTGAGACTTTGAGTCTCAGGCTGAAAAGGTTAAACCAGGACTTGTAGGGAGAGAAAAATTTTCAGCTGCTCTGACAAAGCTGGAAAATGAAGAAATACAAAATGGTTCTATGAACAGAACTGAATTAGTTTGGGTTTATTGTTACGTTTCTTCAGGTACTGTAGCAGTGATTCAGGTCATATGAATTAGTAGTTGTTATAAGTAGCAAAGAATGTGGTTAAGTACATATTGGGTGGTTGTTTTCATGTATGTCCTGCTTAAAACTTGGAAGAGCGTGCCCTGATCTCCTCCTTGAGAGAATATTTAATGTGTTTGGTTGTGACATTAATACAGAAGACTGAAAAGCTTTCACACTGGCTGAGGCACTCTTCCTTCCACATGGTTTACTTTGGGGTACGCTGAGGTGCTCCTGTCACATACCAGCATCAAATATCTGAAGTCGTCTTCATCTGCCCCTTCACGCTGGCATAACTGAGGGTAGAAGATACTGAAAGTGCCAGCACCATGAAATTATTCTTCCACCCATGTGAAACCTGTTCTCTATTTTTAGTTTTGTTCGCTTAGTGATACATGTTTTACAGGGGAAGAGTTCACGGTCAGAAAAAGAATGTTGCTTCTCAGACTGAGCGTGTACACCTCGCAGGCTGTCTTGGGCTGGCCCTTCTAGCAAAGGGAAAACAAAAGTGGGGCCAGTGCTGTTTGACATGTTTGTTGGTGATGTGAACAGTGGGACTGAGGCACCCTCAGCGTGTTCACCAACGCCACCGAGCTGTGTTGGTGTGGAGGATGCGCTGGAGGGAAGGGATCCATCCAGAGGGACCTGGACAGGCTGGAGAGGTGGGATGTACAAACCTTATGGAGTTCAACAAGGCCAAGGGAAAGGTCCTGCCCATGGGTTGGGGCAATCCCAAGCACAGACACAGGCTGGGTGAGGAGTGGATGGAGAGCAGCCCCAAGGAGGAGGACTTGGGGGTGTTGGTGGGCAGAAAACTATGAGCCAGCAATGTGTGTTGGCAGACAAAAAACCACCCGTGTGCTGGGTTGCACCCAGAGCAGGGTGGGCAGCAGGGCGAGGGGGAGGTTCTCCCCCTCTGCTCTGCTCTTCTGAGACTCCCCCCTGCAGGGCTGGGTCCAGCTCTGGGGGCACCAACAGCAGAAGGACACGGACCTGCTCGAGCAGGGCCAGAGGAGGCCACGGAGATGCTGGGGGGGCTGGAGCACCCCCTGTGAGATCAGGCTGAGAGAGTTGGGGGGGTTCAGATGGAGGAGAGAAGGCTCTGGGGAGACCTTAGAGCAGCCCCCCAGGGATGAAAGGGGCTGCGGGAAAGGGGGGAGGGACTCGTCATCAGGGGATGTAGGGGTAGGATGAGGGGGAACAGTTTTAAACTGAATGAGGGGAGATTTAGATGAGATCTAAATTCTTCCCTGTGAGAGTGGTGAGACCCTGGCACAGGTTGCCCAGAGAAGCTGTGGCTGCCCCCTCCCTGGCAGGGTTCAAGGCCAGGTTGGACGGGGCTTTG
>NW_020799136.1:850239-866214 GCF_003259725.1 Athene cunicularia | reverse complement strand
GGGGGCAACTCTTGATCAGGGGGTTAGGGATGGGATGGGGGGATAACAGTTTTAAACTAACAGAGGGGAGATTTAGATCAGATCTAAGGAAAAAATTCTTCCCTGTGAGGGGGGTGAGGCCTTGGCACAGGTTGCCCAGAGAAGCTGTGGCTGTCCCCTCCCTGGCAGGGTTCAAGGCCGGGTTGGACGGAGCTTTGGGCCACCTGGGCTAGTTGAAGGTGGCCCTGCCCATGGCAGGGGTGGAACTAGATGATCTTTAAGGTCCCTTCCATCAGAAACCATCCTGTGATTCTGTGAAATTCCCTGATGAAGTGGGGCTGAGAGTCATTGCAAAAAATCAAAGCAATTATGTTCTGTAAAGGACAGCAGTATTTGCTGGAGACCAGAGGTGTAGTTCCGTTTTCTTACTTGGGATTCTCTCTAGAGTTACTGAACATCTGACTCGGATCCCCATAGAAACAGAATAAACTGACAAGATTTCAGAAAAAAGGGGGAGTGTGTGTAATAAAAAAAAATTCTGAGTAGAATCTAAGGGTATATATGTGTATCAGATTAATAGAGAGGCAATGAATTTAGCTCACATATGTAATAAATACAGTAACTGTCAGACTTCGGTGATTCACAGACTATTCTTGGAAGGCAGAGTATTCAAATTGGTTTAGAAAAAGACTGAGGTGGGCCTTCAATCATAATCTGCTCGGTAGGAGTTTGGGTACAAATCTGATTGAATTGGGTTAGCTTCTTAGCACCTCAGTTAACTAAGCAAACAGTGATTAAACTGCCCGAAGCCTAGCAAAATAGGACAAGGTCCTCTTGGGATGTAGCAAATAAATGCTTTTTAACTGATTTGGAAATGAGGAATTATCTGTTGGCTTAGTAAAACGGCACACTTCAGTGGTCCCTGAATGCACTTAGTAAGACTCCACTTGTCCTGTTGTAGGTCGAGACCTACTTGATCCTTGACTTTAATTTTTGTTCTGGGATATGGGGTGCAGTGGTCCTCCTGGCATTGCCAGTCTGAAGCCATAGATGAGTGTGTAGTGTGTCTGCATGATATTCCCTTTAAACTCTCTCTTTTGTGTTGCTGTTGACAGCACCTCTGCCTCACATTTTAAGTGGAAGAGCTGTAACCCTGATACTT
The DNA here is from genome assembly GCF_003259725.1 of Athene cunicularia. Lineage (NCBI taxonomy): Eukaryota > Metazoa > Chordata > Aves > Strigiformes > Strigidae > Athene > Athene cunicularia. Next base: position 865,073 of record NW_020799136.1, on the reverse strand, counting down.
GTGTACCTGATGTTCAAACCGCCGAGAGGCTTTGATATTTTAAAAAGAGCCTTTTAGTTAAGGAAACTAGGAATGAAATTACTTGACAGCAATTTCATGCTTACAGCTCTTTCAGAAGCGTTCAAGTGTGTTTAAAGCGGTGTGACCTTGTGAGAACCAGTTTAAAAATTTTAGGAATCCAGTGTGAGTCATAGGTATTCCCCATATAGGAAGACTTGATCCCTAATGGTATGAAGCTGCATGGACAGTGCTTAAACTTCTGTAGGATATTAAAAAAAAAAAAGTGGGGGAGAAATGTTTCTAATGCTCTTTGAAAAAGCCTGAGAGGCCTCTACGGAAGCAGGAGGACCAGTTGCTCATGCTGTGTTCGGTTTGTCTGTGTTGATTTTCTCCCTGTCTCCTAGAGACAGCACTGGCTTCCTCCTTTGTTTACAGTCGCTGGCGTGAGTCATCTGTCCTGGTGAATCTTGCAGCGCTGCACATCCCGTTCTGCTCAGCCTCCTGTGCATCGTGCAGGTTTGAGTTAGTGCCGTGGCTGAAATGACTTCCTCTTGGCGCTAAGAGCAGTCGGAAGATGTGGTCAAGTCTTTTCTGCTGGAGAAAAATGATTGAAGAATACTTAATTATTGCCCTGTTACGAGTTGGGAAGATGGCACTTAAATTCTCTTGTCAGTTCAAAGCGTTTGACATTTTCTTGCTGTATTTTAGTAGTGACATACGCAATTCTAATGCTGTTCTGGTATATCTAAAGGTGAATCTCTTCTTCCTCAGATGGGAAGGAAGCAGGTTTCGGAACTGGCCCTTTACAGTAGGGTTATTAACAGGTGATGTCAGCAGAGACATATGACCAAAGCAGTGAAACTCTGTGCAGTAAAAATATAAGTAAATAAAAATAAATCTCTTGGATTTTGGTTGGGTTTGAAGAAAGTCATAACGAAGCTTGTCACAACCAACTGTTCTTCCTTGTCTGTCTTTTGAACTCTTCGGAACTGGTTATTGTGCTGCCTCTGTCTTGGCAGTAGTGGCTAGTGTAGTGCTTTCTACCACTGGAAGCTGCACTGAAAACTGAGCATGGATATCGCCTCAAAGAGCTGCAGATCTGGTAAACACCAGTGGAAGAGGTGGTTGCAAAATTGGGCAGCTGTAAGCTAAAGAGTAGCAGCTGTTCTGCAGTAGCATTTACATGGGATACTTGTTCTAAGTTTTGTTCTGAATGAGGCTAAAACTCAAAGGCACTTGGTACAAAATAAAGAGTTTTGGAATCAGTGGGTGCTAATCCATGTCTGGCCACATCCCTGCGAGAGGGCTGACATCAACCTTGCTGGCAGGCTGTGTACTAAAGCGTGATGCTCTGTGAGACTCCTTAACTGTTCTCAAGGGTTTGAATGTTTCTGGGTTTGCCCTTTCTGAATGATTTAGTTCGTTTTTGCATGTATCAGTTTTTAAAAGGATCTATACAAACCTATTTCTTTTTTTACTTCCTCACCTGCTAGGAAGTGGATGTTGTGGTAGCACCATGTCGTGGATTCCAGTCTGCTGAAGCCACCTTGGGAGAGTACGTGAACCAAGTCTTGCCTGTCGTCATCTTTGCCATCAGCGAGGCTAAACTTTCTTCATCAGATGAGAATGAACTGCGTGAAATCAAAGAGAAATTCTCTTTGCCCATTTTCTTCTTCAAAGTGCCAGAGTCGGGGGTTGACCTCATCTCTCCCAAAAAAACTGATAATGAAAAGTCTTCCCTTTACTGCCAGCTGATGGACTTGGAGTACCTGAGTACCAACCACTGCAGCTGCGGGGCGCCTGGCCCTGATGCCGATGCCCAAAGCATGCTGGTGGAACAGTTTGAGAAGCTCCGGCTTCTAAGCACTTTTTCCAGGCAGGTGCTTCAGAAGCATCTCGTGGAAGCAGCGACCAGTTTAAATGAGGTGCACTGCCGCTGCCTGAACATCTTCATCAATCAGGCTTTCGACATGCAGCGAGACCTGCAAATCACCCCCAAGAGGCTGGAGTATACCCGCAAGAAGGAGAATGAGCTCTATGAGTCTCTGATGAACATTGCCAACCGCAAACAAGAGGAGATGAAGGACATGATCATAGAGACTCTTGGCAACATGAAGGAGGAGCTCTTGGAGGATGCTGCTAATATGGAATTCAAAGGTAACTACTGGCAGGAGAGCAATGGGAACGGAGAGGTTGGGGGCTTTAAAGGAGAGTGCGGAGTAGTATTTGCTGTCAGCTAAGGGATGGTTGAGTGGCAGTCTAGACAAGGCACTTTGCAAGAAAATTCAGAACTAATACACCAAGGATTTTTCTATACTATCTCCTGGCTAAAAAGCGCTGTCCTTAAATGAGAGGCCTGAACACATTAAGTCTTGGTTTCTTATAAATCAGAATTTTTCCCCCAGAGCTTGCTGCACCATTCTGGGTTCAGGTATTTTACTTCTCTGTTTTAATTCCCTATTCTAAAAAAGAAAACTCTCCCAGCTTTGCCTTAGTGGATGTGTTGAGACTTGGGAATAAATCTGTCTTAAGAAAAAAAGCTGTTTGAGGTGAAGGCTTGATTTGTGCTTTCTGCTTGATTTCTTTGCCTGAGAGATGTTTGCATAAGACCCTTAGGTATAGAATCTTCTAAAATGAAATCCTTCTGGGTAGGTAAGGTTTTTCCTTTCAAAAACCCCCCAAAATCAATGCAAGGTATTGTGCTCCTGAGGCCTATGTTTGGCATTTAGTGTGTGTTTTTGGGAAATGTGAGAATTCTCACTACATCTTTTAGTACCAGAATTTCCAAGAACACACATTGGAAGCTTACAGAATGATGTGTAAACTGCGAAGGGTGAGAGGCTATCCAGATCTTGTCTGCAGGAATACGTGGTCTGTCACAAACATCAAAGTGAAGATTTGTAGGTTGATACTCCACAGCTTTTTTTTCCCTCTGCTTGCTAAGCAGAGGTTTACTGGAACAGTCATTTCTGTTCCAAGGAAATGCAGTTCTCTGGGCTGATGGGAAAGATTTTTTTCTATTTAAAATAAAATCAGAAATAACTCTAGGCTATTGGTTTAGAAGCAAATGGCTTTAGTTTAGTGCTCTTCTGAGGCATGAGAGAGGCCAAAACTCTAGATAATTTTTTTGGTCTTGATTTAACACTCCACTTTGAAACTGGGAGGAAGTATCTCCTGGGACAAAGAGGAGAAATAGATGATGTTCAACCCTGCAGGTTAGGGTCTGGATCTTTTTGCTTCTGCAGGTGGGAAATGGATAAGCATTTTTAGGGGCAGCACAACATAACACCTGCAGAAAATATGTGTGTATATTTATTTGCACAACAAAGATCACTTGGAGTGTAGCATCTTGTTGGCTATCAGTATTTGAAGTAATATCCTAAAAGAAGGGAGGTGTTATTTCGAGGAGCTAATGCCATCTGTCGATCACTGGGTTTGTTTTAAGTAGGCTAGACTCTTGTTGGCCAAAATCCAGAGACAAGGTCTTCAGCTCCTGGTAGTAATGTAGAATTGCTCAGAGTGGTTACAGTGTGTGAGCAGCGATTGCTCAGTGTTTGTTTGAAAATATCAAGAGGTAATCAACCTTTTCAAGGTACCAGGAAAAAAATATTTAACTGGTGTGGCTGTTAGATTGCTTTCTTCATAACACTCAACATCCTGCAGTGCTTATGGATTGCAGCGTGGCCTGGAAGAATTTCCTGATCTGTACTTCAAATAGGACAGCTTTGTGCTTTTGCTCTGTCATTTTTTGAGATGATAGTTGGCCTGCCATCACTATACCTCTGTAAACCTGTCGTAGCTACAGAATGCTTATATAGAGTCTGTCAGGTGTTAGAATTGAGTATCCTGTGTGTTTGAACACCAGTGAATGGAAGTACACATCAGAATATTTCCATCTTGGTCAGAGGTGAGTTTTAGCTTCTCTGAAACTGCAGTAACCAGGTGTACATTCCTGGAGCTACTGTAATGCTTTAGTACTTGCTGTCCCAGAATAGCAAATTATTCAAGATCTGTAGGACTGGGTTTGGGACCCCATGTAAAACTGGCACTGTAGCATTAGACATGCAGACCAGCAAAAATTTAATCCTTTGCAGTAGTCAGTATATGTGTTCTTCTGTTGCCCCTTAATTTTTTTTTTTTTATTTAACTTAGAAACACTGTTGGCTTCAGTTCATGTAATCTGGGTCTAAAGTCATGAACTTCTGAAGGAGCAAAATAGCGATGGAGTGTTTGGAGCAGAAGCTGGCTGGACTAGGGCTGTGCTGTAGCTCCTGTCCAAAACACTCAAAGCGGCTCTTGGTTGTTGCAACAATATGTTGAATACAAAAGATGCCTCTTTTCTTTTGTGCAGATATCATCATTCCTGAGAATGGGGAACCTGTTAGTTCCAAGGACATAAAGTGTTGTATTAAGCAAATACAGGAACTCATTATTTCCCGACTAAACCAAGCTGTTGCCAACAAGTTAATTAGTTCAGTGGACTATCTGCGAGAGAGCTTTGTAGGGACTCTGGAGAGATGTCTGAAGAGCCTGGAGGAGTCTTGGGAGGTTTCAGTACATCCTGCAAGGAGTTTGGAGAAGTCAAAGGATGTTTCTGTACACATCACAAGCAATTATCTCAAACAGGTATGGTGGCTTAAATGGCTGTCTAGAATATTCTTTAATAATTGTCTTTATCCTGCTCTGGCAAGGGTGGTAGGAGACTGAGATGCTCAGTGAAATGAGAGAAACACAGCTCTGGAGTATGTGTGGGTCTGGTGTCACTAAGGGAGGTGCTAAAACTGGGGAAGAGTCACTTAAAGGCCTAGTGCTTATCTTTCCTAAATCTGTATATACTAATCAGATTACAGTCTAGAAACATACTATGAGCTTAATGCAATAAATGAATTGAACCAAGTGAGTCATGGAGTATCCCATATAGTGCCCATTATTTTATTTTCAGAGAGTCTAGCATATTTTATAGTGACTATAGCTTGCACAGTTCCCATACCTTCATCTTTCTGGTGCTTTCCAGATACTAAATGCAGCCTATCATGTTGAAGTCACCTTCCACTCTGGCTCAACAGTAACCAGGATGCTGTGGGAACAGATCAAACAGGTATGGGCATCTTTATCATTTATTTCTGGTATGTGTTGCTCTATAGTGAAATGGTTTTGAAGCAAAGAATAATGTGAATATTCACAACTTCTCTCTAAATTTTTAATCTGGACATGTGCGCTGGAAAGCTGTTGCTTCCCTACTCAGCACTAAGGCTGTGTAGTTTATTTCTGGAGATGCTAATATTGAATTTAAAGCAAATGGCTCTTTAGTGTTTTCTTTAGGCTGAAACTCTTGCTATTTGTTTTGGGTAACTGATTATTTATTTGGGTTTGGGGTTTTTTTGTGGGTTTTTTGTTTGATTTGCAACGTATCCTGATTCAGGTCAATTCACTCTTCTCCCTCCAGAGCAGACCAGATTTCCTCAGGTCTTTGTTGTAAATTTCTGTCTGTTAACGCATTCATCTTTCTGAAGTTCCTGCTCTGAGCTGTTGATGACCTTTACTGCCTTCTCCCTCTTGAGATTCCTTGTATGGATGGGTGAGAGGAATATGAGTTTTTCCCAAATAGGTGCAGTGCAGACTGAGTGGTAACAAACCTTCAGATTCCTCCTTCAGCCAGGGAGAAGGATCCAGACTGGGTGTGCAGCTGCTGAATTTCTGTGGCTTCTAATAAAGGGTGGGGCAGGGCATCTTAATCACCCAGCAATTTAAGGGAAGTGGTGCATACCGACACCTGAGATTTCTGCACCTTGCCAATGTGTCTGTCCAGCAAAAAGCTGCTTTGCTGTAGCTTTCACCAGTCTAGGAACACCTCTTTTCCTGAGTCTCTGGGTTACTGTTTATGCTGCCTGTTCTTTCAGCCTACAAGCTGCACCACAACTGTGTGGTTTTCCAGGTGGTGGCTGTCTAGCTGGATATGTTCTTGGTCAGGTGTAAAAGGGTGGTTGGCTTGTAGGAATGAACTGAGGAGATATTCAGAAAAATCAAATAACTTAGTGTGCGTGTGCAACAATATTGTGACAATACCTCTGAATTGTTAGTAGTTACTGTCAGGTAATTATTTAGCCCAATTCCATGTTGTGCAGATGACTGCACATTATTACTAGGCATCTAAGCAGTCTGAGTAAATTGACTGATCTTTTGGTTTTTTACACTAGTGCCTTAATTCTGTTTCCTGTTTTAACTAGATAATCCAGCGGATTACATGGGTCAGCCCACCTGCCATCACCAGTGACTGGAAGAGGAAGGTTGCTCAGGATGCTATCGAGAGCCTCAGTGCGTCCAAGTTAGCCAAGAGCATTTGCAGCCAGTTCCGGACCAGGCTAAACAGTTCCCATGAAGCTTTTGCAGCTTCTCTGCGGCAGGTGAGTGTGTGGAGTTGTTAAGGAGGAGATCTCGTTTTGTAATTTCTAATGACAGAGATAACTAAAAGAGCAGCTTGTGCAGTTAATGCTGCCGTTCTGTAGGGAGGGGTGGTGGAGCTGATGTGAGTGCCCTCATACAAGGTCCTGTTTTCAAACTAGGCGTGCTTGAAGTAGGATCTCCACTCAGTTGTGCAAGGACCCTCAACCTCATTACACTTCAAACCCAGCAGGGTTACGGTGTATATGTGGTATCTCTTGTAGTTAGAAGATGGCCATTCTGGCAGGCTGGAGAAGACAGAAGACCTGTGGCTGAAGGTGCGGAAGGATCATGCTCCTCGGCTGGCACGACTGTCGCTGGAGAGCAGGTCCCTCCAGGATGTGCTGCTACATGGTGAGCTTTGTGCTTCATGTTCTCTGTGTTATCTTCTGCTCCCTCCTTCTGAAGCAGTCCGTGGGTGTAAAGGAGTAGGAGGAGTGTTTTGCTTTTCACTCAGCTACTTCAGCGAGCCTCCATCTGTCACATACTGGGTACCTTGAATTTTGCAGCTGTTGGCCCGTGAAAAGCTCTGGGCTGCCAGCCTGATAGAGTACGGGGAGAGATAAACATGTTTTAATGTCTGACTAACTGGATGTTATGCCTTACAGGCAAACCAAAGCTGGGCCGTGAGCTGGGCCGAGGACAGTATGGCGTGGTCTATCTGTGTGACAGCTGGGGAGGGCACTTCCCGTGTGCGCTGAAATCTGTTGTTCCTCCAGATGAGAAGCACTGGAATGACCTTGCACTCGAGTTTCACTATATGAGGTGTGTACCGTGAGCGCTTTTCTCATTCCACGTGGATCTCCTTAACTTCCCTGCTGCAAACAAACGCTATTTGTGTTTGCAGAGGCAGAACCTTGCTTGCTGTAGTTCTGCTCCGCAGTCAGTGACTTGACCTCGTGAAATGTTAACCTGCCACTTGTAGCAAAGGCAAGGCAGCAAAAACCTAACAGGCACAGAATGGTAGGCAGGCATGTCCCTTCCTGTCTTAATCTGATTCTCTGGTGTCTACATTGTTCAAATACTTTTTTGCAGAGTAAATTAGAATTAAGAGTATGATATCAAACAGTTCTTCACTGATTTTTTTTTTTTGGTGTTGAATCATCCCTCCTTTCCCAGCCTGTCTTTATCCTCTCTGAATTCACAAAAGAAGGTAATGGGTCTACACTGCAGAAAAAGCTCATTTTCAGTAAACAGCCGCAGGCAGGTGCTGCAGTACAGACAGCTGAAACAATACAGTATTTCTTTGGTACTATAACCTTTAATAGGCTTTCTTGAGTTTAATTGGATCAGACAGCTGTATATTGTTATGGCCCTCGGAACTGCGGGGTGCTGTGAATTTTCACTGTGCAGCACACGGTATGGGTGTATCTGACTATTGTACTAAAGCTGCAGCTAGTGAACATTTTTCCTTTGCAGCGTGAGACTTGGCCTGGGGTGGAGGAAGGATATAAAACCGACTAGCTTTTTGTGTTGAACTTCCTCTAGGTCTCTGCAGACGCATGAGCGGCTTGTACATCTCCATGGTTCTGTGATAGATTATGGCTATGGAGGAGGCTCCAGCATTGCTGTCTTACTGATAATGGAACGGCTGCACAGAGACCTCTATACAGGACTAAAGGTAACAACAATCCGCCCCGTGTATGCGTATAAACATTTTTTATATACACATTTAAAAAAAATCCGCACCTCAATATCTAAAACAAAGCTAGAATTGCTTAGTTTTCAGTGTCTTTGGCAAATAAGAATAAGCGAAAGTAACTTCTGCTTGAGGAATTAAATCTGTGTTTGTTTATTCTTCAGGCTGGGCTAGAATTAGAAACACGATTACAGATTGCCTTGGATGTAGTTGAAGGAATCCGTTATCTTCACAGTCAAGGACTTGTGCACCGGGATATCAAACTTAAAAATGTCTTGGTAAGGAAAACTTTTGTATCTGGCTAATCCTGAACTCTTATGAGGCCCTTTTAGTGGGAGGGAGAAGCATAATACAAGTGAAGTTAATAGTGCTCTTCGTACAATATCTTTTGTGGTATTGTTAGCCACAACTAGCCTTGCAGTGAGGTTTCCCTAACTCATTTTCAGGCAGAGTGCCTAGGGGAAGGGGAGCAGTAGAGTGACTTCTCTTGAAAGTAGAGAGCTTGAGCTACAAGTAGGGCTTCCAGTTCCTGGTTCTATTAAATCCCAGCCACACCCTCTCAGTAGAAGACAAGTGAAGGCATGTCTTGTTACTGAGCTTAACTAGGTAAATGTCCAAGAGCAGCCAAGTAATCAGAGCAGCTTTCTTAAGAACAAATGCCTGACCCTTCAAATGTAGTTTAAACCCTTAATATTAAAAAAACAATACTAAAACTGAGAAGCGTAGTCATCAGCTGCCTGTGTATGGATTCTTCTACAGCTTGACAAAAAGAATCGAGCCAAAATCACTGACTTGGGGTTCTGCAAACCAGAAGCCATGATGTCTGGCAGTATTGTAGGCACACCCATTCATATGGCTCCTGAGCTCTTTACAGGTATGCTCGTTGATTGAATCCACTACTGTCCTGCTCCGGCTTGAATTTTGAAGTCCATATTTGAATTAATATCTCAACTTGTTTAGGAGGGCAAAATTAACAACAAAACAAAACCCAGAAGACTACCTGCTTACAATGCATGCTATGTATTTTTTCCTGTACTTTAAGTGTCAGTCTTAAAATCTTTGCTTACTTGAAAGAGAACTGTGGGATTCATAAGCTTTGCTGAAGTGATTAATACTCTTGCAATTGGAAAGTGAAATTATTAGTTACTGGGAAGGTGGAAGTATTTGGCTTTGATAGGCAAATACTTCAGGAAGGATCCCCTGTAAGGAATTTCCAAGCTGTTACTAACATGTGGAGCGTGCTCACATTCAATATGGGTTGTGCTTCTGGCAGGTGCTCTCCAAGCTTTTTCTGAGTCTTGCAGTAGCACTTAGAGGTCCATACCACGCTTATCGGAATCCTTTCAGTCTATCTGAGATGGTGTCCCTGCTTTGACAAGAATGCAATCAAATTGCAGCAACCTTATTTGTGTTTTAATTTAGAAAAATATTACTCAGGTGGTTCTTAATACTCCCAGTGAAATACTCACGACTAGCAGGCTAGACCCTGACCTTATGCACTTAATGTGCTCAATGTTTTTTTTTATCCAGCGGGTGAACTTGCTATTAATGAGTAATTGCCAAATGTCTGGATTGAGAAGCTGATGTTGGCTCTGACAGACTCCTGGGCTAGCAGCAGAGCCAGGCACAACTGATAGTCTTATAAATGTTGGTGCTTAAGTCTGAAATATGCCTGAGCACCTGTACCTGCAGTGGTCTGTGATCCTCAGGTGTGGAACTGCTGGTACAGGTTAAGTGCATAAATCCTCTGAACTGCAAAGTCTTAACTTTTATCCCTCCACCTTTGGCAATGACTCCTGATGTGTTACTAAGCTTCACACAAGTCTTGCCTTCTGGCAACGAAGTTGTGGTTTTAATTTGAGGAAGCGGAACGCTGAAATTAGTTCTCAGACTGCTCAGTTTCCAGTGATGAAGATGTTTGCTCTGCTGATCAAATGTATTTTTGTCACAGGAAAGTATGATAACTCAGTGGATGTTTACGCATTTGGCATTCTGTTTTGGTACATTTGTTCGGGACACGTGAAGTTACCAGAGGCTTTCGAGAGATGTGCGAGCAAAGATCACCTCTGGAACAATGTTAGAAGAGGTATAAATGGTTTATTTGAGCTCTACTGGTTGCTACTTTATGCTTGAGTAAAATTTGAGGAGATAAGGAAATCCATTTTTATCCTCTTTGTAACTGAAAGGTAAAAATACAAGTTGTATTGCTTCATTGACAGTCTAATGAGTAACAGTTCTCTAGTTAAACTTGGACATATTCTATTGAAAGTCTTAACTAAACTTAGCAGGGATAAAAAAGGCTTTCAGTTAACCACCTCTGCCATCGTGTCATAGGAGCTGTGCAAATATACCACTTAAACCATGGGTACAACCCTTAACAATGTAAACCAGACCCCAGAACCAGCCAGACATGATCCCATAAAGAATGTTTAATCCCTTGTAATTTCTGGAGGCCGTGGTGATCTGTACGTTCAGATGCTTGAGGTACAGCCAGTTGAGGGAGTGGATGTTGAGTAAAACACACTGTGGTAGTTGTGCCCCAAAATACAAACTTGCTCTTAATGCTTGTGTAGGTTTAGTGTAGTGCTGTGTTTTATGGCAGCTTAATCCTTCATGCTGCGTCATGGTATCAGAATGCTTTACTACTTTCTATCCTTAATTCCTGTGCATATAATCTCTCTCCCCTTCTCATGTGAAAAAGATTAACCCAGATGAGTGAGTCTTGTATTTGGTCAGAAGGCTGCACTCTCTGTTTGTTCTCATGCTGAATGTGCTCCCAAAGGCACTGCGATGAGCAGGTGGGATGGGGGGAGTTGTTTTCTTATAGGGGAGGGTGTTAGTTTTGCTCCCAGATAGTTGCAAAGAGGAGGCTCCAGTGAAACTAAATGCATTGGCCTTCCTCTGGAAGCGTGTGTGACCTACTGAGCAACTTCAGCAGCGCTCCCCAAAATGTCTCAGCAGCAGCACTGAGAAATGCAAGATTTTCTTGAGAGCGTTAGACCCCAGGCAGTCCGCTTTGGTCACTTCAGCCTGTGCCAAGGCAGCGAGCATCAGACAAAGCTTCTCTCAGATTTGAGGTGCACTGATAGTAACCAGGTCCCTCTGCATTTTCCAGGAGTTCGCCCGGAGCGTCTTGCGGTGTTTGATGAGGAGTGCTGGCAGCTGATGGAAGCCTGCTGGGATGGAGACTCCTCCCAGCGCCCTCTCTTAGGGATTGTTCAGCCTATGCTGCAGGGGATCATGGACAGGCTCTGCAAGTCAAGCTCTGAGCACCCAAATAAAGGGTTGGATGACTCCACTTGAAAAGAAAGCACGGAAGAATTTTCAGTTGTGGGAGAGTTCTGAACCCCTAACTCTGCAGATGGCTTCTTCAGATGTAGCTCTTTGTGGCTAACATGAGTGGGACAGGTAATAGCAACCAGAAGATTGCTCATAGAGGTGAGATCTTGGGGTTGTTCCATCTTCAATAGCAGCCAGAGAAGTCTCCCCCACTGATGCTAGTTACCCCGCTGCAGCTTTTATTACGGAGTTGTGCAAACACGGTAGAAAATCCACGCCCTTGAACTAAAAGGGATTTTTGCCAATCCCACACAAACACCAATCAAAGAAAAGCATCTTGCGTGTTTCAGGCAGCGTCTCTGTTGCCGGGAGTTGATCCATGACAAGTCTTTACTCAGTAAAGTAAAAACTTTCCCTACTAGCTGATGGTCCCGGGTGGCCTTTGGTCCACGCAACTATCCCAATCACTTGTCGATTGGCACCAATTACAGTGCGGCTGGAGAGGAAAGAGAAAGCAGAGGCTCTAGGCTAGAAAGTGTTTAGAAGCAAAGAGCACCTCTCTGTACTAGCTTCTTGCAACACTCAAAATGTTTACATTGACAGGAGCAAAGCTTCCATGTTTTACCTAAGGGGGTTTATCTACTGTTCCACTGCAGTGCAAATACCCCAAGTTATAAGCTATTTATCTCTTATGTACCCTTCACCTCTTACTTCTGTAAACAAGCTCTTTTTCTGGTCATTTTGCTTCATAATAGTTATTTGAATGTCTGAAGAAACCCAACCTTTCTTTTTACAGTCTTCTGGTAAAATGAAAGACTGCTCAGACATTACATATTGTAATACCGAAACAAAGTCATTACAACTAATGACTGTCCACGGGGAAAATGCCAATTCATTTTAATTAAATTTGGGTTTTGAATTAGTTGTGAAGGCAGTGACAGTTTTAAATTGTGCAGTGACGGACATACTTTTTAAAAATAAGGTTTTTTCAGCTTTTTTAAAGTCACATGCTTGGTGAGAGCATACTCGAGGGAAAACAGGTCCTTCATTCTTCAGTAGCTGTGTGTTGTGGCTGTGTCCATCTGTTCGTTTCACTCTGGGATCTCTAATTTGGCTGTATTGAAAAGAATAAAAAATGGGGGGGAAGGAACCCTTTGCAAGGAAGGTGTGGGCTGGGGTGCTCCTGCTGCCCTTCCCAAGAGGGCCGCTTCTGAAAATAATATCCTTGCCCCTTGCCTTTTGCATTTCTGGGGCAAGATTGGTTGATCTTAATGTAACATATTTACAGGGTGGAGGCTGAAATAGAAAATGCACCTTGTTTACTACATGAGGAAATACTGAGTTGGCAAGTTCTCCCTGGGTTTGCTGTTCTTCCAGCTGCAGAGGATGGGCATACGATGGCTTTGTTTCCCAGGAAAGCTGGCATGCTGCATCCAAAGTAGTGTAGGCATGTGGAATTACTGCACCTTGCTGCTGGGATTTACTGGCTGGTACACAGCAAAATTACAACTGATAGTCTGCCTGTTAAACAGCTTGAACAAAGGAAAGGGATACGTAACCCTGCAGTATTAGTTTAGTTTAAATCTTCCTTTGTGCAATAAACAGAATTAATGCGCTTTTTTATATATATATATAAAAAAAGACTTTTTTACTTACCTGCACGTGTGGGCATTTTTCTGGTCTGTGATGGCATTAACAGTGTGGTTCTATCCAGATACAGCCTCGCCAGCTGCTCCAGCTGGAAGTGCAGCAACCAAGAGCCACCCGCACAGGAGGAGGAATACTCCTCCAAAGGAGACTCGTGAGGCGTTTCACTGCCTTGGTGCACGCTCACACCACCAGTGACACTAACAGTATTAACTCGGTCCTACTGTGCGTGGTGGTTATAACTTTATTTAAAACTAGGAAAGTCCAAGGTCAGTCTCGGGCAATTTAATAGAGGTAGCTTGTGTAAATAAATGTATAAATAAAATTTAAATCTCTGTATATGCAATTCCAGAAATGTCTTGTACAGCTTTTCCTGTGTAGCCGTCTCCAGACACTTATCTGTTGCCTTTTTAATTGTTTTTTGTAGCTACCTTGATGTCATCTTTCCATTTGGTTTGTGTTTTTGCATGTGTGGCAGTGTAGATCTGATCTGCAGCTTTTCCCAAACTCAGTCCAGCTACTTCTCTGCATTTTTTTTTTTTCCCCATGGGGTATAAAGTCTGCCTGACTGAACTTGTTTTGAGATTTCACACACCCTGTTTATCTTTAGAACTAGTGTTCTCCCCCCTCCCTTCCATCAGAGCAAGGAGAACAAGGTGAATAATTACTTTATTAAAAGATTCCACAGATGGCAAATTTAAAGCAGTACCAGAGTCTCCAAACACTTCTGAGCCTGGTGCAGTGAGACTGAACAGAGCAGGTACTCTTCTCCCAGATCAGGCTACATTTATTGCCTCACTCTACTGAAGGTGTTTGTTACAACATGTTTTAATGTTATGTTGTAAAAGGGTACGTTTAACTTGTGCATTGTAACCAGGTAGGGGACTGTCTGCTGTTGTATGTGAACACAAACCAGCACCTGCTGTTCCAGTAACATTGCCACTTCCAACGACCTAAAGCCCGGAGGCTGACTTCTGTGAACAGTGAGGAGTAAACCTCCCCTCTCCCTTCCTGTAAACCCGAAGTGGAGAATTTTGTGGGGGGAAAAAAAAAAGCTTTGTTAAACAAAGGTCACTGGTATGAGGTTTAGGTGCTGAGGTGGCTCTGCTAGAAGCATCACTAGGTCAGTGCAAGGCTCAAGCAGGGCCTGAGAGGAATTTGCTCTGTACTTCAGACTCCCCCACCCAGTTTTAAGCCCTTCCTTCACACTACACTTAGTGGGATGAGCTGGGGGGAAATACACTTGCACTGAATGGGGTGAGGAGTGGGCTGGGGGATTTGGCAGCCTGGCACAGGGATGTTGCTTTTGCTGGGTCCTGCTGCCAGAAGGGCACATACTGGGTGTCTTGAAGTACCAGATACTTACATTAATTCAGATGATTGTTACTTACACTAAATGCCTTGTTTTGGGACTGAAAAGCAGGCGTGGTGTTTACCTGTGGGGGGCTGGCTGGGTGCCGTATTTGGGGGAGAGCAGCAGCCCTGCTAATTTTAGCTTAAGTTACACAAGTAACTTCTTTTTTTTTTTAAATTAAAGCAGAGCCGTCCTTTTCAGGAGAAAGTGGCTTTTTATCTGCTTCCAACTCCTTCGGGGCTTAAAAATAAAATAGCACTAAATGTTCTTACAGCGGCCAGGGGGAAGGGGGTCCGGCCGGGGCCAGGCCTGGTGCGTTACGGCGTTAAAGGAAAATGTAACAGGCTTACCGAGCGCGAACGAGAAAGTGCAATAACCGGAATGACCGAGCTCAACCGCTGTATTTTATTATTATTATTCATGTTGGTATTTTTTGTATCTGATCCGCGCGGTACTAATCACCCCCCCCCCCCC
>NW_020799136.1:805793-850189 GCF_003259725.1 Athene cunicularia | reverse complement strand
CGACCGGGCGGCGGCGGCCTGACCGCCCCCTCCGCTGCCCTCTCCCCGCAGGAGGCGGATGGCACGCTGGACTGCATCAGCATGGCCTTGACCTGCACCTTCAACCGCTGGGGCACGCTGCTGGCCGTGGGCTGCAACGACGGGCGCATCGTCATCTGGGACTTCCTCACCAGGGGCATCGCCAAAATCATAAGTGCTCACATTCACCCTGTCTGCTCGTTGTGGTGAGCAAAGGCTCGTTTTTTTTTGTCAGGACAACCAGGTTCACTGTTTAGTCTACTATAGCTTGTAGCCCGGGCATCAGGTACAAAAGGCTGTTCTCATTTTTATGAGAATTTGGGCTTGCCTGTGTTTGCTGGGCATCAGGTGCTCTAGAACCCTGATGACCCTTAATCCCTGGGTGTGCTGGTTGCCCAGATGTCAGCTCCTTGTGGGGTACTTCGTTATGTTTCAGGAGAGTTTCCTTTGAGACAACGTGGAAATGTGTTGTGCCTGTTAAGTTTTTGGGTGTTAGGTTATTTTCCGTGCTAACAGATCTGAGTCAGCTGGTTTTAAACTGTGGGTGTATGTTTTCTGTATTTAAGGAGTAACCTTGAACTGCCTCTTGTTACTGTAGCTGGAGTCGAGATGGTCACAAACTGGTGAGTGCTTCGACTGATAACATTGTGTCGCAGTGGGATGTGCTCTCTGGAGACTGTGACCAGAGATTTCGATTTCCTTCGCCTATCTTGAAAGTTCAGTACCACCCTCGAGACCAGTAAGTCCCGTGAAAAAAAGGATTAAATGCTCTCATTTTGGTACAACTGCTCTTATTTTGGTAGAACTATTATGAAAATGTTTTTACTGCAGTTTGCAAAGTGGTTTTTCCAAATCTAATAGGTTATTTTGGTGTATCGTGTTGCGATTAGGACGGTAACCGGATTTGTCATGTGTCTTTTTATTATGAAAATATCAGGATGGGAGGAGAGTAAACAAAGGGATGTTTCTTGGAAGCGTGTGTAGAAATGTCTCATTGAGCTTACAAGTTACTGCATAAACTTGGAGAAGCTTCCAGAGAAAGAAAGAAAATGAAAGTAGACACTAGCTTAATGTTTTGTGATTAAAGTAACAAAGACAAGATAATAAAAAATGTAGAGTATTCTGTATTTCTTGGTATAGATTGAGATTCTTTTTCTGCTTTGCAGAAACAGAGTTTTGGTTTGTCCCATGAAGTCAGCGCCGGTGATGCTGACGCTGTCAGACTCCAAACACGTTGTCCTACCTGTGGATGATGATTCTGATCTCAATGTTGTGGCCTCCTTTGACAGGCGAGGGGAATACATTTATACGGGCAATGCCAAGGGGAAGGTGAGACTTCAGCAAGTGGTGCTGGATGCAATAACTTAGATTACTTCCTGCCTTTATCCAGATGTTTAATGTTTCTGGGTTGTGTTTTTTGTTTGGATATAGAAATAAGGCTTCCTGAATGTCTCTTGAGTAACTGATACTGTGTTGATATGATCTTCTGAATAAAGCATTGCACTTTGAAGATCTCTAGACTCTAACCTTGGTCTGGGTTAGCTCTTTGTTGCTGTTGTTTTTGACCTTATTTGTTGGATCCTTTCCCAGTGTAAATAAACTAATGTTTATGTCGCAGAACTGTCGCAGAAACTGTAGTAGCACTGCAGTTGCAGAATCCCAACTATTCCTGTGTAGATTGCTGAGGCTTCTGTTGTCAGGGTTAGTAGCTGGTGTGAAAGGTACCCAAAGGGGAGTGAGTTATAATGAAGACACTGATTGCCTTCTGGCTCCTTAATTTTCAGATCTTGGTCTTAAAAACAGACACTCAGGATCTTGTTGCTTCCTTCAGAGTGACAACTGGAACCAGCAACACCACAGCTATTAAATCGATTGAATTTGCTCGGAAAGGAAGGTGAGTTACTTCATCTATCACATGCTGTTTTTAAGGATGAAATGAAGACTATAGGGTAGATTGACAGAGCATACAAGGTCTTAAAAAGCCCCACAGTTCTTTCTGATTCTTTTTATTTTCTTATTCTTTTAATGCAATGTATGTTCTGTGCCCTCCTTCCTGCAGCTGCTTTTTAATAAACACAGCTGACCGGATAATCCGGGTGTACGATGGCCGTGAAATTCTGACTTGTGGACGGGATGGGGAGCCTGAACCAATGCAGAAGCTGCAGGATTTAGTGAACAGGTAAGAGACAGCAGGATGGCTGCTCAGCCTCCCTTGGGAAAGTGGGGTTTGTGTGCTCAGCACTAGTGGGTGTCTCTGGATGAAGGGCAGTTCAGTATCTTACTCAGTGCGGTGGACAGATGTGTTCATCTGAAACCTGTCTGTCACAGTTTGATTTGAAGTTTAAATGTTATTTGTGGATGGGAGTGTGTGCAAGATCTCAGTCTGAAGAACAAGCCCACCCTGTGGTCCTCCCTCCTCCCCACTGCTGTTGGTTAACTGTTGGACTTGTGGGGCTGTCTCTGCCCCCAGGACGCCGTGGAAGAAGTGCTGTTTCTCTGGTGACGGTGAATATATAGTGGCAGGTTCAGCACGACAGCATGCCCTGTACATCTGGGAGAAGAGTATTGGAAACCTGGTGAAAATCCTCCACGGGACCAGAGGAGAGCTGCTCTTGGATGTAGCAGTAAGAAAACTGTCTGCTGTTACTGTTTCTTGTTATTTTGAAAACTAAGCTTTCTTAATTCCATTTACCAACAAAGCTCATCTTTTCTCGTTCAAATAATTCTAGTGGCATCCTGTCCGGCCGATCATAGCTTCTATTTCCAGTGGTGTAGTGTCAATATGGGCTCAGAATCAAGTGGTAAGTGTTTCAGATTGGCTCTTTAAGTTCACCCGCCTAACTTGACGCGTGTTTACCACCTTGTTGAACGTGAGAGCTTGCTGAACTAGTTAAGCTTTGCATTAAGTCTTAAATACCATCACAGGGACGTTTTATGTGGGAATGGTGTCCTCCTGAATGTGGCATTTAAGTACAGGAAATCTGTAAAACTGAAGTAGCTAAATGTGAACATACATTTGTTTTATGACGTGAATTGCAACATTTAAGGAATATTAGAATGTTGTATTTTCAGTAGGAACTAACTTGTGCGGTTGCTAATTTGCCATGTGACTGTGGACCTAAATGAGGGTTGATTTTTGGTTTTTTGTAATCTTGTGAGTGGTTTGGGAGATTTTAACGCAGAATGAGACCATAACTGCATGAGTCCTCGCTATGGCAGTTGTCCCTTTGCATAAGGTGAAAATCATTTTGAATTTGTGGTTTAGGAAAACTGGAGTGCCTTTGCACCTGACTTCAAAGAGCTGGATGAAAATGTAGAATATGAAGAGAGAGAGTCAGAGTTTGATATTGAAGATGAAGATAAAAGTGAACCAGAGCAGACAGGTACCCATAAACTGCATTTCTATTGAGTGAATAGTTTGTATTCTGACTACGTGACCATAGTAAAAATTAAAACTAGTATACGTGGGTGTTAAATGAAAAAGCAGGACTGAATAACTGAAGATGTATGAACTAACACAATCAACACGATTCTTGACAGTTGACAAACATCATCATTTAGTGATGCTCCCCTCTCCAATACGCTTTTAAGCAGAAAGCAGTAGCAAACGGACATGCACCAAACCGACAGCAACACAACCTGGCCACGTGGTGGTGCCAAAAAACTGTACAAAAAAATTGTGAAAGGCTACAGTTAGACTGTGGAAAGAAACAAGGATTATTCCCAGCGTACCAGGCTTTGCAGCACTTCTCCTGTTTAGATTAATTGTCGTTTAGCAGTTTCTAATATTCAAGTGTAACGTCGGCATGTGGGAATTTAGCATTAAAACAAATTTCATCAGATTTAAGAACTAGTTCAGTGAAAACAACAAAACGTTTAGAAGTCTTTTGTCTAGGTTTATTACTGGTGTTTTATATCAATAGGTCTGTATCAGAACATAGAAAAGTAAAACCCTGGTGGATTTACGAGGAAGTACTTTAGGTTTGTTTTCTGCTTTCTTCTCACACTTCTGCATGCTTAGACATGGAAGTGCAGTCCGTCCCATTCTTTCTAACTCTTTTCCTTACTGTCTTTAATTCATGTTTTTTCCCTGGTTCTCAGGTGCTGATGCTGCAGAAGATGAAGAAGTGGATGTAACTAGTGTGGATCCCATTGCTGCCTTCTGTAGCAGGTGAAAGACTATTTTCTTCAGAGTACGAATACAAAATGTATCACTGATATTCCCTGTATAATATATTCAAGTAACCCCTAGTTTTAAATGGAAGCAAATACTTTTCCTTCCCAGTGATGAAGAGCTGGAGGACTCGAAGGCTCTGCTTTACTTGCCCATTGCTCCTGAAGTTGAGGATCCAGAAGAAAACCCCTATGGACCTCCACCGGATGCGGTTCAGAGCTCTTTAACTGATGAGGGACTAGGTTCTGAGAAGAAGAGGCAGTCCTCCTCTGATGGACCTCAGGCACCAAAGAAGAAGCCCAAAACCACCAACATTGAACTACAAGGAGTACCTAATGATGGTGCGTAGGAGCTGCCATTGGCTTAGTGCCTATTCTGCATCTGAGATGGTTTTTAGCTTTGTCTGAAGACCAGGAGTTCAGAAGGTTGTTCCTTTATTTTCTCCTTCCTTTGGAGTCACTTCTTCAAACATTTAGCCACCAGCTCTGCAAATCTGCTGGCATTTTGCAAGCTGGGAATGAGGCAAAAGCAGCCCCAGACTAACTCTCAGTGTTGTTTTGATCTAGCACCAAGGGCTGCACGTGCTGCTCTAAGCACCTTAAGGGCTAATGTGCTTTGGTAACACATTGTCTCTCCACAGAAGTCCATCCGCTGCTGGGTGTGAAGGGAGATGGTAAATCCAAGAAGAAGCAAGCAGGCAGGCCTAAAGGATCAAAAGGTAAAGACAAAGATTCTCCATTTAAACCGAAACTCTACAAAGGGGACAGAGGTGCTTTACCTCTGGAAGGAGCAGCGAAGGGTAAAGTGCAGGCGGAGCTGGGACAGCCTTTGACAGGTAAGGAACCCAGCGTGAGCGTCGTTGGCTTGCTTGGTGGCCTTGCTTTGTACAGACCCTGACTTCATCTAGTCATAGTGGTTTTATCTTCCCAAGTTGCACTTGCACACTAAACGTTTAGCTGCTGTCAAGGATAGGCAAAATTTTTTTCAAGTGGAAGTGCGTTCAAAATTTGTGATAAAACTGATATCCTTGCCTGCGTTATTGCGTATCAAGAGCACGTAGGGTTTTTGATACAGAATGAGCGCTATTTCAAAAGCAAAAAAATGTTTTGATAACTTTAATCTTTCCAAGAACTTTTGTCAACTCTTACCTAAACAGTACTAGTGTTTGGGTTTTGTGGGGAAAAAACGTAAGTAGTGAAGGATTCTGAAGCTGATCTTGACATTTGTGCCATCAGTGCTGGGCGGAGTGATGAAGAGGAGTTCTATAAGCAGAACTAAGAAATGGGTGATGGTCAGTTTGATAAAAACCCTGAGGTAAAATTCAGAGCTGAATGTTCTATTCCTGGATGTACAGCAGCCTTAGGTAAATTCCACAAAGTGCAGTTGCTGTAAATGAGGATAGCTTTTGGTGGACTTTTCTGCCTTTTTTTTTTTTTTTTTCTGGTCATATATTGGTTGTATACTAAGACAGGACTGTTGCAGTCACTTTTGTTGGAGCCCAGACTTAGTCTCAGTGAGCCTAAGTGTTTTCCATCTGTCTCTTTTGCTGCTTCAGCTTCTTATTTGGCAAAAGTTCATTCAAGCACAGTAAAGAAAGTACGTTTGGATTAAGTGAGGTGGACTCAATTTTTTTTTTTTTTTAATATTGTAATGAAAAACTCAGGGTTGATAGATAGACGGTTTCAAAGACCAGCACAACTGATAGCTCAAATTTTGCATTTCCTTGAACTCAACAGCTGCTGCTGTGGATTTTAGACTGTACAGAAGTGATTTTATTATTCCCCCCCCTTCCTTCCCTCACTGCTGGTCCTATGCTACCCACCTTGCTCATTGTCCTTCCTGCTCAGCTCCTGTTACGTTGCTTGTACTGGTAACTGCTATTTATGGAAAAAGGGAGTGGGATAAAAGAAACTTAGTCTGTACATGGAAAACATGGTGGATGTTTTCTGAGCTTTGTTTAATCCTTTCACACTACACCTTGCCAAATCCAGAAATTAAACAGCCAAGAATATCCTTAGACCTTGTACTGGTTAGCTTCTAGTGTCAGATTGACTGGACAGGGTGATTCTCTCCTGACTCCTCAAGTCAGTAGGGGGCATCCAGTATGTTTTGAAGTATGATAGTAAGGAATGATCTGGATTGTGTGGATCCTCAGGTGTCTTTGCTGGCACCTGTGGCACATCCTGACCGTTCTTGTGCCATGCTGTATGGACAAGACTGGTTTGGAGACCAAATGAGTGTAACAGGTAGTTTCATCAGCAGGCCTGTTGATTGCTTGCTTTTATCACGCTGCTCATTAACATGGAGATAAAGGAGAAAAGATCATGCATGGGATACTTAACAACGTGGCTTCCAAAACAAATTTCAGTCGTTTACTTCAAAAAACCAATGCTGGATATTTTGACTTCTCCATGTTTAAGTAGATGTGTAAGCAGTCTCTTTTCAGAGAAGTCGTTTTAATAACAAATATTTTTGTTCAGCTTTTTCAGGGTATGTTTCCATAATTTTGTTATCAACTTGTTTTACTGATCTGCTTGATTTATGTTTGTAGACAGATCTCAGTGTACTTTCTTCCTGCAGCTTGTGATCACTGTTGCATCAGTCTGTTCTGAGAGCTGGGAAAATAATACTCCTGTTTCCTCCAACACGTTTCAAGTGAAGCAATGTTCTAGACAGACTCCTGCCTTGGGTTTTTTTATGTGTCTTTGCAAAGCCATACTGGGAAGATTTTTGTGTGGCTTTGCTTGTAATGTTCCCATGCTGTTGTTATAATATAATCTGACTTGCTATAAAAGACGACAGTGGATGGTACTGCTGCCGAGCTTGGGATGTGCGTATCCGTGCCAGTACAGTTAGCATTGGTTTTTAGACACTAAAATTTCCTTTTCTTACAAACAAATGTGTGTAGACCCAAGTTCCCGACTTTCAGCCATCTATTGGAGATGGTAAAACTTCCTAAATTTTACTTTTATTCTCTGTTGCCTGTAAGCACTTTAAGGTATTTTTCCATTTGTTCTTTAGCTGGATGGAGCTATAGGCAAATAATATTGCAGTGATTGGCTTCTGTCTCTCATTAGGAGCTGTTATTGTGCTCCCTTTTGCAGCATTGTTGACTTAAGAGGATCTAATCGATCCATGTGGTAGGTCCATGAAGTGGATCCTGGCAGGCAGTGCTGGAAGGGTCTATGGGAGTCGCGTTATGAGAAGAACAGATTGTCCACTGAAAGAAACGGTCACTTGGATCTTTCCAAACACACAGTAGCCTCCTAGTCCATGAAGTTCAGGCCTGTCCTCCTTTGTTCTCTTTCTGGTTTGCACTCACAATTCCCGTTTTGGGCAGCCACTTTTCTCTTGGGGTTGCTGGTGTTCCACCATGTGCGAATACCCACTCCCAAATTCAAATGGCCACCTGCCTGGGATCTTGAAGCTTTTTCTGTCTCTTGTGCATGAAGCTGTGAATTCTGCTAGTTCCCTGTGCTGTCACTTTCTGAAGTAACTAATGAGTCGCTAAAACAGTCGCCCAACAAGCGTTTCTCCTCTGGAAGCTGTTTGCTGATGTGCCACAATCCAGTGTCTCTCTGCAAGCTTGGAGCCTGGTGCTGTGCAGTCTGGCAGTAAATAAACGGCTTCTTAAAGCTGCTCTGTCACAATCAGGTTTCAGTATAAACAAACTGAGAAGCTTGAGCCACTTTATGTACTTTCAGAATAAAATCTTAACGGCAGTCTGGTTTAACCCAAACTTAGGTGGAACTTGTTTTGAGTTGTGCTTTTGCTCTTAAGATTTTGGGATTGATGAATTAAAAAATTGGACACCAGGTAAGTTTGCTTGCAACTTTGCGGAGTAAAAGCTTCCTTAGCCACCTTGTCCATGCCTGTGCACGGGATCTCAAATACAAATGCAGAAATACTGGAGCTCTCAGTTTGTCACAGATAGTATCTTGTTGATTATATCTCATTCTGAAATGATTTTTTTTTTTTTGTTTGTTGGTTTGTTTGTTTTCTGGAAATGCTGCCATATTTGGTGGTCTCTGGTTTCTGGTAACATCTGTTTGAGTCTGGTTACTTATTTTTCACCTGTCTTTGATCTCTTTAGCAGGTGGTGCAATCTCAGAATTGTTATGAAGACTCTTCTCTATCTTCCTGTATTCTTTCCTATATTGGCACCATAATGTGGAAACTAGATGAAATGCTCAGTCAGAGTGGACTGATTAATACAGCAGACTGATTGTTCATGGATTCAGGGAGTGACTTTTGTAAGAAATGAATGTGGAAGAGGAAACGGCCTTCATTTCTTCTTAACTGCCTCTTCATGGAACAGTGTAAGATGCTGACTCTCAGGTCATGAGATTTGCAAAGAGACTGACTGGACTGCCTTTGTGTTGACATATATCACTATTTCTGAAGTGAGCTGGTACCCAACACTCTGCCACTCCAGAGCTTATCAGCCATTGTCTTTAAAATTTTTATTTTTTTTTTCCTGGATTGAAGAATACCCAAAGTGTGTATTTTTATTTCCAATGCCGTATGACTGTGTATCCTGCAAACTTCCCTTTCTCTGCTGTTAATTTTCATTTCAGTGAGTTGTAACTCCTTCTATGCCAGCTGTGTTACCTTCTCAGCTTTTCTGTTAGCTCACTGTGATGTCTTCTGTGCTGACATGCTTAGTGAAACCCTGCTGCCCATCACGTGCCGGGTTTGATTTCATCTCAGGTGGATTGAGATCCACTGTGAAGAATCAAGCACCCTCTGAAGTCTGCAAAGAATGAGTCTTCATATTGTGGATATTTTAGAAATGAAGGATGACTCTGCTTTTGGGAGAAGGAACAAGTGAAAATAGCTCTAGTTAAAATACTCGGTTTATATGATCTCTTCTAGCCTGTGATGTGAAGAGCTGTGTTGGCATTTTCTTTCTGTCCTTGCAAGTCTTTTTATTCTGTCTCTCTTTCCTGTGAGGTGCCTATCAGAAACAGCAGGTTTCCTCCTTAGCTAGTAGGTACTGGCAGTTAGATTAAAACCAGAATCAATATTTCTCCAAACTGAAACAGCAATTTTTCTCTGTGGTGGTTTGTTTTTTTTTTTTTTCCCCCACATCTGGATCAAGAATGGAAGAAAGATGAATGCTAACAGCTCATTCCCAGACATGCTTTAACCTTTTATTCCTTAAAGACGGTTGTAATATTTTCCTTTTGGGAATGGGAAGAGACACTTCCTCTATCTCGTACCTACAGCCTGACACCTCTCTGTACTAGACCAACCACCTATGAAAAGAAAGTTTTCATTCCTGATGCCCCTTGTTTTACAGACTTTTATAGTTCCTATGCAGTTACTTTCAGTTTTTCCCCAGATGTAGTTATTGAGATTATTACTACATATTTAAATTTCCAAAGTATCCTTCAGACATTAAAAACCAGGAGGAGTAGTCATAAAGAGATTTATAAATTTGCAGTCGGAAGAGCACAGTACTTGCATGAGATATAAGCATGGGAAGAGAGAAGACATTTTAAATCAGAAGGTTTTTTTTAAAACTGGCGTTTTCATTTCCGGCTTTGGTACAGTGGCCTGCTTCATTTAATGAAATTCATTCCCATGTGTACAGTATCAGTTTTCTTTGTTCTTCCTGCTTGTAGGATGACTCGCATCTTTCCTGCAACACTGTTGTGTGAAATCCACCCCTATGTGGTGTGGCTGACCCTGCAAGCTTTAAAAGATGTACAGGCAATGGTTCTCTAGGTTGTGTTAAAGCATATGATTTGCCACAGACTCCAGCTTTCATTTCTGTTAAAACTTCTCTGTACAGTGTATATGTTCTTGGTTTATTTTCTTCCATCTCTTATTTTATTTTTTTGGTATCTGTAGTTTTGTACAATATTTGTCGGATACTGGCTTGATGGTAGTATATAGCAGTGATGTTAGTTTTTGTGTTTGTAAATAAAGAGGTATGTTTTATTTCTTAAAGTCAATGGGTAAATCTTGGCTTTTCCATACAAACTCTGTTGTTTATATTGTGGCAACGTTCAGGAATCTCACAGTACAGCTCCGGTGAAAACTCAAACCTGCTGTGCCTTCACCATGCCTGGTGTGGTGTTGGTTGGGTTTTTTTTGTGTGGCATTTGGCTGATCTCTTTTCAAGAGAGAGGAGGAAATCTTTAGTCCAATAAAAGCTCTGAATACCTGAGCACAGCCTGGGCACGCTGAGACAGACGTGTGGGAGGGAGCTGAACACACCCCAGGGAAACTGAAGGTGGAAAATACCTACAGATCTTCAGAAGTCGTCATTTTAATAAATTAAGGAGTGTTAGGAAGAGAAATACGGATATATTCATTAGCAGAGCTGGTGAAGAACATGGCAATCCAAATCCCTTCTGACATCCGTAATTCAGTTGCTGGTAAGGAGACACTGATTATTGAGCTACTGTGACCATGGTTCAGTTACTTCATCAAAAATAAGTAACTTTGATTTTTTTTTTTTTTTCACAAAGAACTTTTTTAGCAGTGCATTATACTTTTGGGACACTTGAGCACTAATTATCCTGGGTGTATGAGTGGTTCCTGTTTTACAGCTGCATCAGTGGGATGTGGAGGTTTTGGGCAGATCTCTCTGGAGTTGGTGGCTGTCTGTGGCTCAGGCTCGTGGCTCCTCTGGGCGCTGCCCTGAGGCCGGTGCTGTTGGCTCCCCTCTGAGTCTGACAGTGGATGGTAAGAGCCTCATACTTTTGCTTTTATGCCGAGGACTCGCTTTGGCTTCAGACTTGGAGGAGTTCTTTGTTCTCCCTCAGAAGGTTTGGGGGCTGCGTTCTGCCCGGGCAGCCGGACTGTGACATCAGCACTGCTTCCCTGGGAACGGGGGGATGCGAGGGGCTGTGCTGAGCCCCACCTACACCTGGGATAAAACACTCATGGGATTGCCTTGGATTTCAGTGCCATCAGACCATCCAGACTGTGAAATGTTGTTTTCATGATCTGGGTAATCTGAGGAGTACTTTAGATTTTGGGATATGCAGCTATAAAATGGAACTCTACAGGTGCTGCATAAGGAATTAGGATTTCCTTCTGCTCAACAGCATTATTTTAAAGGTTCCAGTAGCAATTACTTACATTGTTTTATAATTTGGTGGGAAAATTAAACTGGAACAGTACTTCTTTACAGTGGAAATTCATCTAAAATGATATGTAAAATCTTACAGAGAAGGGAGGACTTTATCTTTTTTAAATTGTCAGTTATATCCAAATTGCTGCAATAGAATGGATTAAAATACTCTGCTGCCCTCTTACAAGAACTGGAATTCACGATGCACATTTTGGCCGAGATGGTAACGTGTTGCATCTTTTTTTTTGGTAGTGTACTTCAAGCCTGCCTTGTTGGAGGATTTTTCCGTAGGTCTTGAACATGTTGCTGGTGGGATTTCAGAAAAACGAAGTTTGAAGATTAGCAAAGAATGATTTTGTGGGGTTTTTTTGACTGCTGAATTTGCGTGGATTTAGGAAGCAGCTGACTAATTGATAACCCCAATATGAAGACCCTGGGGAAGAGCCACATCCTTGGGATATTACCTTGTGCTTTCTATCTGCCATTGGTAGTTACCATTCAAAAAATTACCATCCCAGAACACCTGAAGTCGGCTGTAGTGAAAATCCCGGTCAACAGCACATCCTGCAGCGTCACCTGCGGGCTGGGCTTCAAACTGGAGGAGCTGTGTGAGATCACTGCTGAGGGCCAGAGGAGGAATTGCAGCTTGCACAGGTCCGAGTGCCTGACCAGCTGGGTCTGTGGCTTACGCCACTTCACCGTCCCTGTGGGCAAACCCTTCCAGTTCAGCTGCCTGGCCGTGGGCACCGCCGGCTTGGGGAGCCGAGCCTATAGCTATAAGTGGAGGCTTGCCCGAGGCCTTATCACCACAAACGATGCACTGTTCAAACCTTTCCAAAACCCTGATTCCGTCATCAGATTTTCCCCTATCAAGGAGTCTGATGCAGGGACTTACCGATGCGACGTGCAGATGTCGAAGACGTTCAGGATCATCAAGAGGGTCTACTTCGGGGTCACAGTGATCCAGAATGACTTGGTGGATCTGAACTTTCAAAAATTCTTGACTTGGGAACAGAAGTTAACAGCAAAGAAGCAGGGAGAACCCACAGAAAACAGCACCCATGAAGAAGTGCAAGAAGAGCAGCACTTTTGTCAAGGAGAATTGTTTTATGAATGCTTGGTAGGAGTTGGAAGTGGAATGATAGGGGGAGTCTTGGTGAGCATGGCGCTCTGCTTCTTGCGGAAGATGTTGAGAAGGAGAGCTGCAAAGTAATGAACTGAGATGTAATGCAATTTCTTGTCTCTGTCTCTTCATTAGTGCTGATGCCGTATTTCATGGTGTTTGTAATTTTTAATTTTTTTTTTTCTGGCTGACACAGTTTATTACCAGATATTTTCTGAAGCTTCTACAGGACTGTAGAACCAGAGCTGGAAATGGAGTAGTGCAGACAGTAGCTCCAGATGGGGCAAGGCAGTTTGCCTCTACGTTGTGTGAAAGGAATGGTCCAGATGGGAGTTTAGAGGATGCTGAGCCACAGAGAACTCCTCACTGTTAACTACCTTGCTGTGCTTCTCTAAGGGGCTTTTATTTTACCTCTAGGTGTCTGGGGAGTTTTTATTTAGCTAATAACTTGTGATCCTTATTCCTGTCTTATTTCTTCAAATTTCTCCTGCCTTGCCAAGAACTCTCTGGTTGTGTGAGCTGGCACAGATCGTTGTTTGGTAGATGGTGATTTTCCAGCAAGAGGTGCAAAGAAACAAGGTCACTTTTTTAGTTTCCTGGCTGGCTGGTGTCCTTTCCATCAGATCCAAGAGGTCTCAGTAGCTGTGGGGCACTGTGGGGATGAGGGGCCAACCACCTCTGCCTGTCTCCTCTAGAGAGATTTATCTCCTTCTACTAGAGCCTGGAAAACTGTAAAGTATCTTCAAGCAATAGCTTGGAGCTTGCCCTGGTTCCTTTGTAGTGGTGGAACAGTGAAGCAGGGAGCATTGGGTAGCACAAGCAAATCTTCAGTTGGAGCTCTGCTGCTCAGGAATATAACTGGATGTTTTTAATCATGACTCAGAGCTGAGCTCATTCCTAAAATCTTTAAAGGGGGAGGAAAGGAATCGTTCAGTGGGCTTGGGGATCTTTCATTTTTCTTGGTGATTAATAAGTATAAAACATGCAGCAACTCTGCAGGGAGTATTGTTTCCCCCTTGGTAACAGAATCCACAGAGGGACCTATTAAGTTCCTTCTCTTTCTGCTTTCTGTCTCTTATTTTAACAGTAAACAACTATATTTACTAAGTCTGGGTTTTGTTTTTTTTTCTATGAACAAAAGTACAGGAATGCACAGCACACCCAATTCTGGGGAAAATAATGATACAACTCTAATATTAAAGACTGAAGCATACGATTATTTTTTCTTTTTAAAACAGAACAAAAAAAAAGCTTTAATATAGAGAGAGTTGGATATGGAGGCAAATGCCCCATTTGCAGAGAATTCTATTAAAAAAAAAAATCAGAATGAAATGTAATGAGGCAAATCTTTGCGTACAGGGAAGTAGGTAATAAGTATATCAGGACTGTGATCAGTGGCCCCTGGGGTTGTTTAGCTGTGTTTGAGTGGAGAAGCAAGCCTGTCATCAGGCTTGAATTCCCAATGTGTAGTTCTGCCGAGTTCCGTGTTTCTTCGAGGAGACTTTAATGGGCACAACAACCCGCAGAAGTTTGGAAACATCGCGGGGAACCGTTCGGCAGTGACAAGATGCCTTCGGGAAGCTGTGCTGTCCCTTCCTGACGCCTGGACCTCTGGCAAGAGCTACACAGTTGTGACGGAGAGCCTGTCTGACGATCTGGTCCCGTAGGTTAGAAGCTCCTGGATGGTGATCCAGTATTCCAGGATTTTCTTGCTTCTGTTCTTCATCAGTTTTCTCTGACTCAGCTCCACAATGCTGAAGTTCCTCCTGAGCTCAGTGCCGGCTTTGTCTTCGCTCAGCTGTTCCCTTTGCCTCTGCAGTTTTTCTCCTCTGTTTCTGTTCCTTGGCTAGGAGCATGTGCTGCTTTCTCTGAGCTTTATTCCAGTATTTCCCAGTCTTCAGCTCACTGTGGGCATCCTCATCTGTGGTCAGTCCATTTTGTTCCTGTGCGATTCTCAAGGCCCTGTCCTTTAGCAGCCAGTTCTTGTGTCGCTTGCTCCTTTCACATGCCAGCCTCCATCTGTTCCCGTTATCCCCTGCTCTGCCCTCTGGGCTTTCACTGCATCGCCCTGGTTTTCACTGACACTCTCACCGGGTCGCTTGGACACTCTGCAGCAGCCCTTTCCTGCAGCAAACTCAAGTAGCTCCTGGAACGATGTGCTTGGTGAGGAATCCTAAGCTTTTTTGAGCTGGCAGCGATATCAGGTGGTGGGCACATGTCTGTGGCCTGTGCTGATGGTTTGTCCTTGCTGGCTTTATTTCTTTCCCCGTTCACTGCACTCTGCAGGCAGAGTTCACCCCTGTGCTGCAGCCTTTTCTCTCTTGGGGTGCTATTTTCACCAACCCGACGGCACTTAGGGAGCCACTGGTCCTGTATGCACTGCTTGCAGCCTCCCTCCTGGCCCTCTGACCTGTGAGGGGTTTCTTGTTCCCTGGAAATTGCTTTGTACTGGTCGCATCTGTTTTCCAGGAGCTCTTGAAATCTTCTGCACTCCTCTGCGCTTAAGCTGTAGAAACTGGAATCGCTGAACTCCTCATAGGTGGGGAAGGGGTCCGTGAGTAGTCCTCTCCGTGCAGATGTGCTGGCACAGAGATCTGCGCTCGGACCTTCCTGGCCACAAGCTGATGCTGCTCCTGCATCAGGCCCCGAGTTCTCACCTGGCTGAGTGATGGTGTTGGTAAAGCCCAGGCCACTGTCCCACTCGAGATGGAGAAATTCCTGCTGTGCCTCATTGCCTTTACTGCTTTCGCTTTCTGCCTGAAAACAAACACCCACAAGCTGTTAGATATCTTCGGGGCTCTCCTCCCTGGCTGAGCGTGAGTCATCTCGGGAAGCATCCTCCAACCATATGCAGTAGAAGGATTTCTCTCTTGCTTTAAGCTTTCCTTGCTACTGCTGTAAGCACCCTGCAGCGTGGCCTTACCAAGCTCCCAGAGACACTGCAAAGAGCTGCAGGGATGGAGTAACAGCTGCTGAAACTCAGCTCCTCTTGATGAAGGAGGGCTAATGCCTGAAAGAGAAATATCGTGAGAGCAGGGAATGTTAAATCTAGTTTAGCAAACCCGATGGTGTGTAAGGCTGAGGTGACTGAAGAAGACTTTTTGGAAGGTATGGAGGCAAAATAGGATGGGATACCTTATAGTTTAACTCTTCCAGTGGCACAGGGTGCAGGAAATGGGTAATTAGATTCATTATCGCTGTTGCAATCCTGTGGCAGCAAGTAATCCAAGAAAGCCCTGTGGAGAAAGCAAATAAACACAGGTCCCTCCCCAGCCCAGCGAGAGGGGCTGGCTCCGTGCTTTGGCGTGCTGAGGGCTGGATTTTTGTTATTGTTTGAATGCCCAAACCAAAGAACCAGTGCTAGGCAGGACCTAAATCAGCTTGTTTTTAAGGTTAGTGGACGCAGCTGATTAGAAATCCAGCTTTGAGGGATGTTGGCTGCTGATCTTGTGCTTCTCAGGCTGTGCCATTGCTGCTTTTTGGGAGATGTTTACTTTGGTCCACGCGTTGTACGTACCCGTCTAGGCAGAGATTTAAGTTCAGTTGGCTGCAGTTCTCTTCCTTGCAGCATTGCTCATTCCCTGCTCTGAAGTCCGTCTGGGTTGCAGCATCAGATGTTTGGGGAGGCTCGTGGGCAGATTTCTGTCTGTGCATTTCCAGGGTAATCTGTTCCCCTGTGCTCTGGAGTATTTCTAGGACCTCCCGTAAGCTCTCCCTGGAGAGATCTTTTCCATTGACCTGGTTTAGAAGGGGAGTGGATTGCAAAACAGTCCATTCATACCTACTAATCTCATGTTTTCTTAATGCAGAATTCCTTTGCCTTCCCAAAGAGCTCTCCTGTAGCTCTACTACAGAATTAACTGCTCAGAGGCTCAGCAGTATTTCCCTGAGTTGGGGCAGGAGATCCACGTAGGTAAGACTCTTCATCGCTTCCACTTTCTGCTGTAGAGATGGGAGATGAAATCACACCTTTGTATCTCGTGTGTTTATAAGGTCAGGATGAAAAAAACTTACAGTAAACTCCACATTTTGCATTGGTTTACTGTTAATCTGTCCCGTTGATACATCCTTTAGGTTATCTGGCTTCTTTTATCTTAAAACCTATTTCTAATCAACTTGACTAAACCCACAGTGAGCCTCTTCTGAGCAGGGTAATGCACCTTGGCTCAGATTTAACACCACAGTGAGCCAGCTCTGCATACAATGAGCCCTCGATTTCTGTCCTGCAAAACTCTTCTCGCCCCCAGGAAATTCTCCTCTTTCCACAGCCTGTAAAAAGCAGCAGCAGCAGCACCATGACGTGTGTCACCATGTTTCAGCCTCCCCGGGAGCCTCCTGCCTGCATTCAGCATGGCCAGAGCTCTCCTGTCCATCCATGGGTGTCTTTGTGGCAGGTGCCCCCGTAGCACACATCGCAGTGTGGGCAGAGAGCAGCCACTCTCTTTAGTACGTATCAACAAAAATACAAATGGCTAATGCAAACTGAAATAGGCACTTTCCACACACCTGATTTACAGAGTTCTTTTTGCCTACTGAACATGAAGAAATGAGGGATTGAGCTTTGTAAATGAGTGGTCAGAGGAGAGGTGAGTGCTGCTGCCTGCTCTCCTGCCCATTTTGCTGCGTGGGATGAGACCTCCTCCGGCTGCATTTGGGGCAGGCTGTGGGATCCCCTCGGTGATGAAGAACTCTCTGAACAATGGGAGTAGATAGATGCTTAGTTTGGGAGCTAATGGTTAAAATCAACAAAGAGAAGCTGTCCCATCTGGAAGAGCCTCTCTGCTCTTTGTAATGTAAATGCAGGGGCTTGCATCCTGTGGGCAGCTGTGGTTTAGAAATGCAGAAAGATTACATGAAAGGTCCAGGACAATCCATTTTCTGATTACTTAGCTGAAGAGGTCAGAGTGGGAGCCAAGAGCATCCTTCATCTTTTTATTGTGTCCTCCTTTTTTTTTTCTTTTTTTTTTTTTCCGAGGGGAGCCAGATACCCAGAGCAGGAAAGATTAATTTTTTGGTTTTTAATGCTTATTTTAAGATGGAGGGCTGTGATGGACAGTGTGGCTCCAGCTACCAGAAAGGATGGGACTGGTCTTCTTGTAGTTGCTGTTTGAAATGGCATTTCCCTTGTATGCTTTTTGAGTTTTGCAGCAATCGAACGTGTTGACTGGTGTTTACATCTGCTGGGGGATGGAGGGGGAGGAAGGGAGAGCAGAGGGTCACAAAAAGGGAACAGGGGAGATCAGAGGTACAGGGAGGTCAGTGAAAGCAGCTGAAGCACGGACCCTCCAACCAGCACTCTCCCCATCCCTACTATTCTTTCTGTTTCTTCCTGCAATACACATGTTTTTCTTAGTCACTGTCCCTGTTTTTCCCACCATAAGGGGCTGAATGAGAAAAAAAAAAAGTGTCCCTTTCTGCTCTGAATTGATAATATGCTACTTAAAACTTCTTTTTCCCCCACTTGGCCAGTTTGTCTGCCTCACCTGGAGGAGAGGATGGCAGGGACTCTGTGCAAACCCTGCATGCTACCAGTTCCCAGCTGGAGGGGGGGTTTGTGGTACAAACTT
The DNA here is from genome assembly GCF_003259725.1 of Athene cunicularia. Lineage (NCBI taxonomy): Eukaryota > Metazoa > Chordata > Aves > Strigiformes > Strigidae > Athene > Athene cunicularia. Next base: position 832,220 of record NW_020799136.1, on the reverse strand, counting down.
CTGCTGCCTGCTGACGGTCCTAAGTATTAGGAAGCAATTAGTATTGTACCTACTAAAGCCAGACAGATTGTGTGAGGGAGGAAGTCAATTTGCTAATGGCATTAGCACTTGGGAAGAAGGAGGTAGTAACAGGATGGTGGGGCATAAGCAGCTGTTAAAATTGCTGTTAGCTACTGAAGCTTATCTAAATTGAATAACTAGATTGTCTTAACTGCTGGAACTTGAGCGGCAGCAAAGGAGGAAAACAAACCCCATATGCTGCTTTTGCACCGAGATGGGGCTGTCTGACTCTCCCATCCTCTGCCCACCGATCTGTGTTAGTTCTTGTACTTGTTCCTGCAGTTGCCTGCAGCAGTTCAGGGATCTGCCAGGATCCATCGAACGGGGCTGCCCAGGGACTCTTGGGGGGTTGTTCCCCCCTTTCCCACTCGCTGCTGCTTTTCCTCTCCCTTTGGCTCATTTATTCAGTATCTCCCTCACTGCAGGCATTCCCTAAGCCTCGCCCAGGATGAAGGAAATAAGTAGAAATGCAGTAATTTCCTTTAATGACCTTTGGTTTTGTAAAACATCTTTCCTGGTCAGGTATTTCCGAGCATTTTAGAAAACAGCAGTGACTACACGAGCAGCACAGCCCCCGTCGGTGGTGCTCAGGCTGACTGCAGGATGGGTATCTGCATACCCCCCCCCTAGAGGTTTTTAAGAGGTAAAAGAGTGAAATACTCTGCTTATGGCTAAGAAATGGAGGTGAGCGTGTAACTGCTGGCTGAGTAACGCCCCTCCCTTCCCAAGGACAAAGCCGGAATCACTTCCACACTGTGCTAGGAGCTGCTTTGCCAATGAACGTTTTCCAAGTCCACAGAATGAGCCTTTGAAAACCAGGGAAATTCAGAGTTCACACTCCCCTTTCCTTCTGCGGGCTTTTTCCCACCGTTGCGTGGCTACTGATGTTTTGCATCTGCATTTTTTCTGGAAACTGCAGCTTTTTGGCAGTCATATCTGCCACGGAATACTGCATAAATATGTCCATTTGTTGCCTATCTCTGGTGATGCTGGCTTAGACCCGTGGAACTCATGTACAAAGCAGTGTGTTTTTCTGAAGCATGCTGAATACTGCGGGTTTAGTGCATGCATCAGCTTAGGCCGAGTATAGAAAATACTGTGGGTTTAGTTCATGCATCATCTTAGGCTGAGTACAGAAAAGCAAATTCACTATTACAGCACTAATCCTAAGCAGGAGTGGTTTAGTTAACTCTAAAATAGTGCCGAGTCAGATGCAGACCATAATAAGGAGGGTTTTTTTTGTGCTTAGTTCTGATGATAGTTCATTTAATCAGAACCTTTAGACCAGAATTACTTAGCAGCATATAAAATAACTCCGCCCTTTGCTTTGACCGTTTTGAGGTTTCTTCTTTAGCAAAAGTTTTGCCTTTGGCTTTGGTCGGGGTCAATACATCCATATTATTGAAAAGCAGCTGAGTGTCGGCAAAGGACAAATTCTTTTTAGGCAGTAAAATAAGGTTTTAGGTGTTTTCAAGCATTACATGCCGAGTTCTTTTGAAAATCTGACTTTCATCTTAAGTAGTAGACCCCCAAAATCATAAACCAGAAGTAAATAATAGGAAGATACGGTTAAACAAAACCAATTGTAGCATAGATTTGCACCAAGCTCTCAAGGTGCTGTCCCTCCGTGTCCCTGACAATATCAGCATTGAGTTGTTTTGCACCCTGTTGTCCACAGAGCCCAAAAGACCAACTGCTTATGTTTTGAGTCGGAATTTTATGAAAACGCTGGGTCTGAAGCATCTTCAGAGTGGTAAGAATCATCTCTTACATATGTTGGCTTTAAAGATTTACTCACAGAGGTGATTTAGTTGTACCTTGCTTTGGTCCCAAAAGGAGAGAAGGAATCATTTTCAAGTGGTTCCTCTTGCTTGGAGCACTCTTCATCAGTTTCCCAGGGAGGGAGAAGGCTCTGCTGATGCTTCAAACCTAATCTGGCTTCTCTCTGCCCGCCTGCCCCCAGCTTCTGAGTTCATTCCAACCAGCATCGGCCTGTCCTTCACTTTCCCGTGTCCCTTACATTTAAAAAAGCTGCTCTTGTTTATCTTTCCCAGGCAGAGGGGTGTTTCATTAATGCCTGTCACCCATCCCAGGCTTGTTTGTCTAAACTTGGCGTGCTCTTGGTGGAAACTGCCTGCTTCTTGCTGATGCTTTTTCATTTCCAAGGAGGATCTAGTTATATTTGTCTCTTTAAGTCTGTTCTGCGTGCGAAGGGCTGGATGGGTGCAAATCCTTTGCTTGCCCTTTTGGTATTTGCAAGTAAAGTGACAGTCATATAGAAAGTGATTAAGAAAACCTCTCTGGAAGTGTCCAGGCTGGGGACCCAGCAAGCAGCGTGGGGTGCTGTGTAGGCAGCAAACATGAGACCCAACAGTAGAAGACTTAGAAAGAAGAAATCCTTTTATTTAAAATGCCTGTGGAGAAGTAACAAGGTGGATGTTTTCTCAGATGGGACACAAACCATTAGTTCTGGGGTGGAGTCCTTTGAATTCTTGAAGCGTTTTGATACCAGTTTTAAAGGATTTCCTTGGACTGTCTTTTTCTGTGACTAAACAAAAGAGCAGTAAGGCAATTCAGCCGCCCTCCCCCTCCAGGAAAAATCCCTAACAACTCGTGGATTTGATCCTCATGCGGAAATGCTTTAATTTTCACAAAAAGTTACCTATTTCCCCTTGACATTTACGTGTAGAAAAATAACCTCTTGGGACCAGGCCTGCCAAAATACCACATCAAAGGCTGTCCTTGTAGCGGCTGCAGCCTTAATGCCTGAAACTTGTGTAGGAGGTTGGGTTGTTGGTTTGTTTTTTTTTTTTTTTCCTGGAAACACACCGACATTCCTAGAGAAACTGGTTTTTGTTCTTAATTGCAGCTGAGCTCTGCTGGGATTGTAGTGGTGAGCTGGTCCTGGCTCTCTGTGTGGGACTGACTGATGGGCACAAGTGATGCCCCAGCGCATCCTTCGTGCCGTGACTGTGCAGCACGGCTTGGTGCCAGGCTCTGCTTCCCTTTCTGCTAGGACCTGCCTGTTCCTCGGCGACGATACATTTGTCTCCTTGATTTATATCATGTGTAGCAGCGTTTAATGATGGCTCTTGAGAAGGCAGGAGTGCCCTTGTGGGGGATGAATTGGGGAGGGATTCATCTCAGTCTCGGCCGCTCCCTGCTGCTTTCTTTAATGATGCTGCCCTCACCTCTGCAAAGCCCCTTTGCAGCATAAATCCCTGAGCTTATTATGGCCCCGGTGATGAGCTGCCTCGCCTGCAGCTCTTCAGAGCGTGGGGCAGAGGGGCAGGAGCCTGCCTGGGGTCTGAGCCCAGCTGAGCCCGGTGTCTTTGGTCCCTTTGTCGGGTCCGCTTTGCCATCGGCACCCGGAGGCCAGGGGCTGGGCAGTGTTATGTGGCAATTAAATACACTTGTCCCCTCACGCTGTGTGGCTATAGCTTCTGGGAAGAGGAGGAGCAGCTGCTTCCCTCCGTCCGTCATTCCCTCTGTCTGTCCTTCCTTCCCTCCCTCCCTCCATCCCTGGGGGCTCAGAGGGGATTTTGGGAGCACATCTTGCTGCAGCCAGTGCCTGAGCCCCCCGCCCTGTGCATCCCATGGTCAAGCATGACGTTTCTTTTAGGGGCTACGTGAAAGTGAACACACCCGGGATGGGCTGAGGGAAAGGCTTTGGGTGAGACTTCCCACGACCCAGTACTGCTGAGCCCAGTTTCTTTGTCCACTCTTCCTCACGGCTCAGTCTGGGTTCAGCTAAACTCCAGTGGAGACCCTCAGGCCTGCACCGCTCTATCCGATCCCTTGACATCCTTCCCAAAGGTAGAAGGAAGCTAGTAGATTTTTTTTAATTTTTAAGGCCAGAAGGAATGACTCTGATAAATTAAGCTGACATAGCAGAGATTAGGTGATTTCATACAGTGCTTCCTGCAATAAAGGAAATTATTTTCTATAATGTAAGTGAACTTTTACAAGCCTGCTAGCTTGTGACTGATCTAGTGGATATCTTTTCCTGGAAGAATTCCAGTCATGGTTTAAAGGCTGTGATTGATGATGAAGGTTTTTGGCAAGCTATTCCATCAGTTACCCTTTCTGCTAATAAGGTGCGTGTGATTTCTGAGTTTTCTAGCATTGCTTCCCTGCCGTTGGAAAACCAGCCAGAGGGAGCACATTGTATTAACATCTCCAACCAGACCCTCAACACCTGCAACTCCTTGCTTTGTGGACAGTCTCTCCTCTTTTCATTAGTTATCACTGTCATGGGATACGAGTTTACTATATCTTCATTGACCTAACTCTTCTGAGGGGTCCAGTTCTGTGTGGATGGGGTCTCACTGGGCTCCTTGTTTGTATTATACACACAGTTGACAGTCAGGAAAAATACAGTCCTGGCCCAACGGGACTCCTGAGCAAGGTACTAATTGCATTTAAATCTGGACAAAAGTACTCCAGACTCCAGTAGTTGTCTAAAGTCTCTGAAGATCTTTATTTATGAACTGCGTGCTACTGTAGCCAATAAATAACCATAATTACAGTAAGTACAGTATGCTTACAATGTTTGCTGTTTGGTTCTCTTAAGAAAATAGCGTAGAAGAAAGTTACCGAGAAGAAAATTGCCCTGTTTGTGTGTAGTGAAGCTAGATTAAAATATTCCCAGCAGAGGGTTTCTGTGGGTGGGGGATTGCTTGGCAGGTTTCGAGCAGATGGGATGAAGACCCCCCCCCTGCCCAGGGCGTTAGCTGAATGCGATGCCTGCGTTATCCAGCTGATTCCTTGGGCAAAGATCTGAGTGTCTCGCATTCGGGGCACAACACCTCATCTGTCCTGCTGCGAGTGGGAGCTGTTCTGGTTCAAACTCTTACAGCTGAGTGTTGAATTTAGCCCAGACAGCCTAAAACCAGAGGCACAATCTTCACTCTGTAAGTTCAACAGTATCAGGTAGAAGATTATTTTATGTTATCAGTAAATCAGAACTGTAAAGCTTCTCTCATTTGGGAGTCTCAAAACATTTCACCCTTGTTGTATACTCCTTACAGCAGCCTTGTCAGGTTGGTTTTTACTACTGACAAGTAATATGGACCCTGTGAAATGAGATGACTTCCCTTAGCGAGCCATTACAGTGCTGAGAACAAAACCCACGGCGCTTAACTCATCACTCCAAGTTAATCTCTCAAGCAAATGCTCAGAGCAATTAAACGTAGGGGATTCTTAATGAGACAGGAAATCAATTTGCAACTTAATGCAATAGTGTAAAGCCAGTAAACTCTGTTAAGACGTTAAAATCTTAAATTTTCTCCCCTGGCTCTGACCACCTTTCTTTTTAACCCTTCTGCTGCATTTTGGGAAACTCCAAGTGGCTTCACAGAAGGTTTATCCTACAGTTTTTCTCATGTTGGTGGCTCTAGCTAGGTTTTATATGTAGATTTTTTTTTTTTTATAGTCTCGGTAAAGTTTAATTAGGTACAAATGCTGCCTTTGCTTGTGCAACTCCTTTTCTGTGGATCACCTAACCCTGTGATAAATAAAATGGCAGAACAGGCTGCCTAAGACAAGGCAGTCTTTGTGTGAACGTGGCTTGTGTCTACATACAGGAACCAACCTGTCTTGTTTGGAGCAGGGTTTAGCCTGTAATAGTCTAGGCCTGAACTTGGCCTTTCTCATCTACCAGTGTTGCAGGTGGAAAACCTTTTCTGTCCCCTTCCCTTCCCAGTGTGCCCTGTCCTTCACCCAGGCTGTTTCCCTGTGCTTTACGTGCCGTGTTTCATAACGTGACACCATCTTTTTCACTCAGCAACTTTGGAGTATCAACAAATTCCCCCAGAATTTCAGAACAAGCTGTGAGGGAAAGGCTGCCTGTTTACTATGTGCGTTTTTCAGAGTTTCTTTATGCTAATACTCGGGAAACATTGATGTCAGCTGAGCTGTGGCTGGCGGAGTTAGGTGAGGACTAGGCAGCAGAGACAGCATGGGTACAAGGACAGATTTGCCACGCTGGACTCGGGCAGCGACTGCTCAGCCTGTGCTGCTGCAGCTGTGTGGCTCTTAGTGCCCGAGCCAGGGAGCTGGAGTCAGCTCTGATACCCTGTGTGAGCTGCCGTGGTGCCTTTGACAGCGCTGTGATGCTCAGATACTCTCAAACTGCAAAAAACTTGCAAATACACAATGACCTGCTTGTGCATCACTTTTCAGGAAAGGGGAAACTGAGGCAGCGAGTGGTGAAATAATCACTTGGAGCCGTAGGTAAAGTCAGAGCTGGGATTACAACAAGTGGTTGTAAGGCCGTTGTGGTTGTCACTCAGTCTTCCCATCCTTAAAACGTTGCAAAAGCTCAGTGGTTTTTTGGTTTAAGATGCATACTGCTGAAACTGTACGTACTGATGATTTACCTTTTAAAAAAAGAGGTGTAGCTTGAATTCAGATTGAAGGCGTTTAACTTTCAAGGGGTCTGCTGGTCATGTGAAAATCTTACAAATTAGAATATATTCAGCCCATTTGCAACGCAGAGCAGTGCAAACTGGAACGCTTGAGATCCAACTCATGTAGTTTTTCACTTGTTATATAAAATGTTCCTGTGATCTAGTTTAACAAAGAAATGTATGGAGAATGCATTAACCTTCCCAGGGAAACGTTGCAGGCGGCTGCTATTTAAAAACCAGTGTCACTGCAGCATTTAGATCCTGTTTGCACCATGCTGTAAAGCATCTTGCTTTCCAACACTCTGAAGTTCAGTAAAACAGAGCCACCAGTGTTGCCAGACACATTTGGAAGCGTTTGTTGAGACCAAGTTCCTGCAAGAGACGTTGCACAGCCTGTGTGGTCAGACCTAGGCTGATGCTGAGCCTCAGCCCTTGGATTTCACAGGGTTACCTTGCTTTGTGAGAGTCCATCCAACATGTGGGCCGTCAAAGCTTGTTCTTCAGTCCTGGAGGTGGCTGGTGTGCGCTTTTTGAAGGGAATTAGCTGTGTTTGTGGACATGCAGGTGTAGCAGCCCCTCGGGAGAGCCAGTGGGGCTAGTAATGCAGGATGGGGTGAGCCCAGCTGGCCTCACGCAGGGGCTGTGCCTGGAACCAGGATGACCCTGACCGCAGTGGGTAGGCAGCTCCCTCCCACTCAGCCGTTCCTTCCGAGGAGCGCGGCACACTTCTTCAATAGGAGCCATTTCCATTCTGGTCCGCCCCCCTCCCAGCCCCCCTGCCCAGTGCTGGCGGCTCCACAGGATCAGACCCAGGCTCCCTCCAGCATCTGCAGCTCCATGCGGTGAAGGCTCCTTGGGCACGTCATTTAACCTGGCTGCTTTGGTTTGCTCCTCTCCTGCATCAGGCCCAGGCTTCTGCAGGGCTGCAGTGAGCATCCTCCAGCAGTGCTCACAACCTCCATAGGTCCAGTTCGTTTATGCCTCCTAAATATTTTCATGATGGCTACTGCTAGTTCTGCATATCGATCAGGTAACCGTTGCCTAAGCCCTAATTTGCTTTGCTTTTGAGCTAATACCGAATTCCTAATTTGCCTTTCATTCTATCTTTGGTGGTAGAAAGGTTAAAAGCCCGACAAGATGGGAGGTGATAACAAAAATGCTGAATTAACAACATCAAATATTTTGCCGAACAAAGCTTCCAAACATCAATAAAAATATTTAAGAATATTCAAGAACATAAATCATACAAAAATATCATTTATATTTAGCTGTTGTCCTACTGAAAGAAGTGTTTCAGCCTGCCTGAGGGACCGAGGGGGTAATTCGTGGAGAGCTGCAGAGGGACCCGGAGGAACCTCGGGCCGGGCTCTGGGGGTGCTGGGTGCCTTTCCTGCCTGCCTCGGGCTGCCAGGTATCAGTGGGAGCTCTTGTCTTTTTTCCACTTTATCCCAGGTGTTATTTGTAACGGGAACAGTGAGGTACCCGTTCTTTTTGCTGCAGCTACGCTCTAAATGTTTAGACTCTTTCAGTAAGTTTATTTTTCTTTGTCCATTTCTCAAAGATTCCTCTTGTTTGCTGAACACATCGCAGCCCTTCTTCCTCAGCCAGAGCCTTGCTGTTTGCATCGAGCATCGTGAACCTACTGCTGTATTTACCTTCTTGCTTCCAGGGCAAGCCAGATGCTAAAAAATAATGTGATGAGATATATACAATCGGCATAACTCGGGGAGACCAGGGATTTGTGCATGTAATCTCTCAAATGCTCACTAAAGCCTAGGACATGGGAGTTTTAAAACGATTAGCAAGAGCAAGGAATTGGCATCTCATGTGGAAACTGCACGTCAGTCCCTTGCCATCGCACTGTCCTGCAAGTGTAGCTCTTTGTCAGGTAATTCTGGAGCTGAGATTGCTCTTGTCTGCTGGGAAGGAGGAAGGTGCAGGCACGTAAAAGGTCCCTAAAACCGCGCTTGGGCTCTAACCGGCCAGCAGTGTAAATCAGCTTCTTGTTAACTTTGGGCCATGGCTTTACTGGCAGACAGAGAGATTTTAGTATGCAACATCTGTTCCCAACCATTTTAGTTCATGGTGCACCTCAACATCCCTGTACTTCTTTGGGGTGTCAGCCCTCCCATGTACATTAGCTGTATGAGCCTTGGACCCAAAAAGCAGACTGACTTATTGCAGTCAGAATCTGGCAGTCCCAGGCTGAGACTGGTATTCTGGCTGGGTGGAACCGTTTGTGTAGGGTGATGAACCTGAGCCCAGATTTGCATTGCTGCCCCAGTGGTGGCTTCCTTGAGTCTGCAGTTCCTTGTTAAATTATGTAATTTTCCTTTTTCTTCCTCCTTTAAGACCCTCTGTTGAAATTGGGTATGTTGACATCTCCCTTATTAGGGAGAACTGCCTCTCCGAATTAGCAGATGCTAGAAAAGTATTTCCTTTTCTCTTACCCCTTCTCCTCCCCAAAGAAACAAAGAAAGAAGCAAACAGTATAACAAAAACACCCCAAAAGCATGTGGGATATGGATAACATTGAACGTTGCACCTCACAGCGTAACAGTTGATACAAACAATAGGCTGGGGTTGCAAGTTACATCAGTGTCATAAAAAAAGCTTTTCGCAATCTAAACTCTGTGTTTACTGATCTTCAGGATGGGGCAGAGATCAGTCTCTCTTGTGGCTTTGTCTCCTTGGGCTGGTTGCTGCAGAATTTGGCTCATATTATGGGGTGGGGGTGGAAATAATCCTGTCCCATAAGTCATTAGAGATGGCAGTGACTGGGATTGGTATGGAACATGCTGATCACTGTGAAATCCTCAGTCCCCGTCCTCCCCTTACCCCCCCAAAATTCACTGTACATATTAAAAAAAAAAAAAAAAGGTAAAATTTAGCAGTCTGGTTATTTTAGTACATGGCTTCATAAGGCAGAAAACCTACTGGATACAGTGTGTGGGGCAGTTGGCTGTCAGAATTCATGTAGAATTCTTCTTCGTTTTACTTGTTTCGTTAAAAAATTTTGAATCAGTTAAAGACCCATGTCTTGTATGAAAGCTTATATCCTTCCAAGAAAAAAAACAAACCACCAAACCAAACTGTTTCTTTCTTCCTCCCTTAAAACGATGTTGTCAAATCCTTTCTCCAAGAGCTGCTGTGATACAAACTTGGAAGTTGCAGCAGCCGAGTATTGAGTAGTTCCCACTGGCTTGGGAGGAAGCGTGTCCGGGAGTCCCCTGCTGCACCGGCCGTCGTCAGAGCTCCAGGTAGCTGATGAGGGCCACCATTACCAGAGAGTTAGTTGTGATAATGACAGCGTGTGGCACTGGCCTCGACACAGAGTCTTCCACCATCATACTTGTCCCTGAAAGAAAGAGAATGGGGAAGGAGCAACTGTCCTGTTGCACAGAGACAACTGGATGTCTCGAGGAAAGAGTTGGGAGGGTTGGTAAAATGTTAGTTCTGGGGTTCTGCCTGCTCGGATTGTGATTGTCACTGATGAACCTCCTGGGAACACTTGTATTGGAAACAAGAATGGGGGGGTGGGCCCTGAGTACTTACCCCCTGAATCAAGGGAACCACCTGGAGTTGGGGTCAGGCCCCCCGCAAGCAGAGTCGGAATTTCACTCTTGGTGAATCTAAGTCGGGCTTGTGTGGGGCCTCAAGGGCTTTAGCTGCAGGTAGTAAAGCTGGGTTCAGACTAGACTGAGAGGTTGCTTAGAGTCTGGGGGGAGTTAGCTGATGGAGGGCTGCAGAGGGATTCATCAGAAGTTCCTTTGGGTGAACAGCACAAGGGAGCCAAAGACCAATTCCAGAGTCTCAACCTAAAAACACTGGGGTAGGATGTTCCCCCGTGTTCCTAGCAGGGAGGGTGGGATTTTAAAACATAACGGCGTTTTTGTTATGCTGTGCTATGGCCAGGTAGGGGAGGAGGCAAGACTAAGTCATTACTTCTCAAAGCACAGTGGCAAGTAGTGCTGCAGGTTAACTCCTCTCTCTGAGCTCGTTTTCCATCCGTCTGTGAAGTGCCCTGTGAATGACTGACTCTGCACAGAGTGTGTGCAGCCAGAGCAGTGTACCTACCACTATTTCGGAGGATGTGAACTTCTGCTGGGGTTCCATCTCCCCCAGGTCCTGTCACCCTGATCTGTACAAAGGCGTGAGTGAAGTCTTCGGGGACGGGGATGTCAATCCGGCTCTTGCTGGCCAGGTATAGGGTGGGAGCAGAGTGGGAATCCTGCCTGTAAAGCATCTGTTGGAAGAGGCAAGGTTGAGTTTATGGTGACTCTGGTTTCCTTAGGGTCACCTATAAGAGAAGGCCAGCTGCATGCTGCCTGTACCTTGTACCCCGTAACTGCAGACTCGTCTGCCTTCGCCACCACTGGGTCCCACTTGATGCTGACCGTAGACCCAGAAAAAGTCCAGGAGATGTTGCCAGGTGGCCTCGTTGGTGCTAAAAGATACAAAACAAGACAGAGATTCAGTAAGTCAGGAACTGATGAGAAGGTTGAGCTGGTTACAACTGTCTCCTGAGATCCTACGACTAGTGACAGGGCTGATGGCACCACTGTGGTTGGTTTAAAGGGAAGTATCCCAGCAAACATTACTCTGAGCACAGAGGTCTCAGAGAAGTGATACACAGACCACAGGACTGATCTGAGGAAATTCAGGGAACTGTTTTATGGCCTACTGAAAATGGCATTACAGCCCCAAGATGAAAAAGCTAATCAGTTAGCTGATCATTGGGGATCCTCTGGGGGAAGCAGCAGCAGCCCCAGGGAGTACAACGTGCCAAACAAGAGTGGTCGGGGCTCACTCACGTGGTTTTGTTGTCGTGACGTTGGTGGAGGGACTGGGGGGGCCGGTTCCAGCCCGGTTGTAAGCTCTGACTGACACGTGGTACTTCGTGTTGGGGTTTAGGCCTGTTACGTGAGCCGATGTGACCAGCCCTGCTGTTCTCACTCTGTCAGCTGCCTCCTCTTTATCACCGTCCTTCCAGTACCGGATCTGAATAGAAAGGGATATGATGGGTTTAGTAAGGATAGAGGGGGCATCTCCAGATACCAGACTCTGTCCAACCACAGCCGGCGCTGGAGACCCTTTGGAACTTGTTTCCGTGCATTTTGCTTAGCATGTGCCTGGGAATATGGTTATGGGCTGTGTGGAAAGGCAAGTGGCAGAATAAAGGAGGCTTATCTCTTACTAATCTCTCTTGTGAGCAGTAGTACTGGCCCTATTAGAGCCTCATGCTGTCCATTAATCATCCTCCATCTTTAGAAAGAAAACGCTGTTTCCTTTCACCTCACTTAACCTGGGGGAATTTTTTTTGCTGGACTCTCTGATCTTGGTTTCAGTGTCTCATTCCCATGGCAGGCTTGTACCTCGTAGCCCAGAAGCACTCCAGTCATGTCTCCCTGCTCGACGGGCTCCCAGGACACATCCATTTCTGAGGACAGGACAGCTTTGGCTATAACTCTGAAAGGAGCGACTTTTGGCTCTGAAAAAGACAACAAAAGGGAATAAAATCCTTTCCCTAGCTCTGGGCAGCATAATCACCATACCGAAACGAAGAGCTCTCCCGCAGCACCATTACTGTGCAGCCAGACAGCTGGTATTATGTGTACGGAGCAAAGCGAGAGGAAGGGATTTAGGGACTTAATAGGACAAGCAGGGCCACAGCTGTGTGCTGTGAGGATCTGTGTCTGCTCTGAAGCTCTGCGTGTACAGTCACGGCTGGGCTTAGGGAAACGTCTATCTGTGTGTTTGAAGTCGAAGATAAATGTTATGCTGAAATCACTGTCAGCTGTTCTTTGAGTAAAAGAAACCTCTCCTATTGTCGAGCTCCCAGACAGACACCTCTCCACGGGGAGCTGGTTGAGGATCCGTTGGTTGATTGGACAAAGAAAAGTCTCTGCAGTCCCTCTTTTACCTTCTTCTGCAGAGTACACGATGGCAGTGAGGCTCTCTGGTCCCTCTCCTTTCCTGTTGTACGCTTTGATCTTCACTTCAAAGGGGGTGTAGGGACCGATGCTCTCGTTGCGGTAGACGTAGTGCAGCGATTCTGCGTGCGGCACCCTTGCTGTCAGCCACCCCTGGGTGCCTTTCTTGCGAAACGACAAGATGTAGCCAAAGCCATCTCCGTTCTGATAGTCCCGCAGCGTCGGCTGTGAGGGGGTTAGAAAGAGAGAGGAGCCTTGGTCCCTTCAAATGAGCAAGACTTTGGACTAAGCACAGCGTTTGTCTCAACCACGTGTCAAAATTGTAATCGCAGCGCTGATTTCCCCAAAGAACTGGCACGTGCTCCTCCCCTTGGCCCTCTCCCAACATCCGCGGCCAGTGCCGTGCTGCTGACTTACCGTCCAGTTGATGATCAGCTCGTTGGGAGCCCCTCCGCCTCCGCTGAGCCCAGATGGTGCCACAGTAGGTGCTGTCGGGTCCCCAAACAAAAGCAGACAGCGCAAGTTGGGTTAAGGAAACAATAGCGATGAAGATGAGCACAGACACGGCGCGGTCTGCGCGTAGCCAGGCTTTGTCAGCTCACATGCAAGTGCTTGTCTTTATATTTTCACCCGTGAGTGTTTCAGATGTTTGTGAAAATCAGGTCTAGAATACCGGGTAGTGCCTGACAAGTTATGTGGAGGCAGCATGTCTCTGAGGGGACACGGCTCAAGCTCCAAAGCAGGGATACGGGGGAGAGCTGTTATTAGAAAGGAGTTAACGTTCATTTGGAATGTTGAGAGCAGTTCCGCTGCTGTTCTTACATCCCTTCTGCTTGCATGTTCAAGCAGCAGAAGATAAAATGAACATTCACAGCCATTTGCTGGGAAATTTACCTTGTCTTTGCAGAGTTATACTCTGTGATATAGTAGGGCTCTTTCCCCTCTCTAAGCATTACTGCCCAGGAAGTACAGGATTTGAAGGTAGGATTTGTAATGGCTTAATATATCGTATCTAACGCTGGTGAGGTTAGCTGCCAGCTCTGGTAGTGCTTTGTCTTTGACGTTTAAATGGGCAAAAAGGCAGAAAATTTTGTGATGGCATCACCTCTAGGAGCGCTCAAGGAGGTGACTAATTGCCCCCAGGTGTGGTGCGAGCCAGCCTTCCTGCTCCAGCATGTAGGGAACGGGTACCTCTGATTCCCCTTTCTGCCTCTATCTGCACCTACCTGCTTCTTTGGTGCGGATTTTGCTGGAGGGTAAACTTGGCTCCCCAACTCCAAGAATGTTACTCGCCAAGACCCGAAACTCGTAATCCATCCAGGGAATGAGATTCACCACCTGGGCTGTCTCTGCGTTGCCTTCAATATTTACAGGATCTATATAATCCAGTAACATGAGAGGAGAATAAACAGAGTGAGTGGCAGCCAGCGCAGGAGCACAGAGCAGGAACTTGTCAGGGAACTGATGCTCCGCAGCCAGCACGGGCCGTGCCACCACCGCTGCCCTCGAGACACTTACTGGTGCGCATTTGCTTCCATTTGGGGGAGAGGAGGGTCCGTGCCTCGACGATGTACCTGGCTATAGGGCTGTGGTTATCAAAGCCACGGCTCCAGCTCAGCTGGACGGTGGTGTCACTGATGTCTCTCACCACGACACCCCCAGGAGGGCCTGGGGGTCCTGGGATGGTGGGAGACAGACAAACGTATTACTGAGATGAAAGATGTGGAGGTTTATTGCTCTTTATATTGTACAAGTCATAAATAAGAATCAGGCCTTTCTGTTGTGGAAGCTGGAAGCCTCCCCTCCAAGTCTGACCTCCAGAAAAGTTCAATAAGCCTGTCCCACCCAGTTCAAATGATAGATGTGAGGGAGAACTGATCCCTTGCAAGGACCATGCCGTTACTTCACGCTTGTAAGGAGCGGGTGACCTTATGACATAGCAATTACCTCTGACAGTCAGCGTGGCTGACTCCGAAGCGCTGTCCACAACTGTCTGGGCTGTACACGTGTACCGCCCCGAGTGCTTCAGCTGCGTGTTGAAGATGCTGAGGTCTCCAATAGCTTCCTTCTGTGTGGGGAAGAGAAAAGACAGTGGGCAGAGCATTTGACCACGCCTGATCACAATCTAGCATTCAACGTGCACACAAAGAGGCTGGGATTATTTTTTCTGTCCTTTTCGATGGTATGTAACTGCCCTTTCTACTCACCACACTGGCCCGCCGGTAGTGCCCCTCGGACTTGTCAAAGTCAATGGGGAAATCATCTAGCGACCAGGTGAAGGTTAGGTCCATAGTTGGATCGTGGGACGCGTGACATTGCAGAGTCAGGTTTTCACCTACGTTGATATCAGCACTAGATGGTGCCAATGTGATTTTGGTGGCATCTGCAGAGCAAGAGCAGAGAGGGCTGTTAGCTGCAAACGTCCATGGACCAGACGTAGATGAATGCTGCAGAGCATTCAGACCAACTAACGCTTTCCAACTTGCCATCCCTCTCTAACAGCTGTCGTTTTACGGGAGGAAGGTGGGGGATTACAGTGGTTAGAAAATGGAAATGCTTTTCTCAAGGACCACTTGGTGGGAGGTATGATGTGGTGCGTCAGGCAGAAGGTTTGCTGCTCCACAGGCCGGATTATCTTGGATTCCCTGAGTACTGCATTGATTTGGGGGAGGATAAGGAGAGGAGAAATATCACATCATGGCATTCTTACACATTTCTTGCTCGATTGACCCAAATCAAGGCAAACATCTCTACCTCGAACAGAGAGGATTCCAGTACTGTTGGCTTTGCCCATGAAATTCTCAGCAAAGCAGGTATACTTTCCCTCATCAGATTTGCTGATATTCTGGAGGATCAAGGTGCCATCTGTGGTAATAGTCACCCTAGAAAGGAAGAAGAACCATACAAGAGGAAGGTTAAAATGTCTGCTCACTGTACACCCAACAACTTCCAGCCCTTGCTGATTTTAGAAAAATTGGTGGGAAAAACAGGACTGCAAAATATAATGTAGGAGTTTTCTAAAGAAGAAACCAGGAGGAATAACAAAGTGCTTATGTTCAGGGATGTAGCAGCACACTTGGGTCATCTAGTCCAGTCCTCTGGCAAGAAAAAAAAATACGTGATTTTAGCTATGGTTTCTAGGTAGAAGCTGACTCTGTGCTGCTACCTGCTACTGTTGATCAGAAGTTCAGTCCCTTTGGTCCAGAGTATAGTGGCTTTTGGTGCTGCTCTTGGTTGGCATGGGATGATGACCTTCCCACTTCGGGCTGCAGGTATCAGTCGCTTCACTGGATTTAGTCTAAAATCTGGTGCTAAGGCTACAGGGGAGAAAAAGAGGATTAAGGAATGATTAGAAAACCCTGCTATGTGAGCATTTAAACTGCCGTGTAACTAGGTATTGATCTGTTGTTCGATGACTTGGTGACAGAAGCATGGCAATATCTGGTGAGCGAGATGAAGGAGTGATTCCTCTGCTGCCGGGTGGTTTCTAACACCTGCCGGGGCAGGTGTTATGTGACACACGTGTCGTATGTAGCAATGGGATATGACCCTAACAAGTGCAAGGTCTTTGAGAGACACAAGAACAGCTGCTTTTGAAAATGTAGAGGATATTCTCTTCAATATCCTGGCCAAAATCACCAAAGCAGACATCCAGCTTGCCTAAAACTCCTCCTGGAATTGCAGCGTTTGAATTTGGGTTTGATCTGTTGCCCTCGTGCATTGCCATGTGTTAATGTTGGACAGTTGATGCTTAGGGCCTTTAATTTATCTCTGGCATCTACTGACTACGAGGAGATGAGCTTTTAGACTAATGTGGAACAAGTCTGGCATCGGTCCAGTTCCAGTCACCATCCATCAAAGCAGGCTGAATGGATACTGAACTCTTTTTCGACCTTTTTTCCTCCCGAAAAAGAGGAGGGCAGTGTAGTGGGAGAGAGCTTGTAGTGCTGCTGCTGGCTGTCCTGTACACTTTCTGTAGCTAAACAGATGTCCTTGTTCTCTTTCAGCGTTACTGAATTTACACGAGATTTAAATTTTAATGGGTTCTAGAGTGTCTTGTTGAACCAGCAACTATATTTCAATGGTGAGTAAAGCAGTTTTTGTCTGCTCTTATCTTCCTCTGAGACCACAAGCATAGGATATTAGGAAGAGACCTAAAATGCTTCAGTGTCCCATTGAAACCCAGAGCACTGGGAAATGAGAAATTACCTTGCACTGTTAATTCAGCACTTGCATATACTGTGCCATGCTTGTTCTCAGCCACACACTGATACATGCCAGAGTCCTCCAGGACTAGCTTGGAAAATCTCAGCTCTCCACCGCTCACTTCGATGCGGTTCTGTGCAAACAAGAGGATGAACCCATTAGATGAGAAAAACAAAAATGGAACTCAAGCCTGGTGTGTTCAGGGTTGAGTTTCATTACAGACTCTTATGCCATTTGGAAGCCAGCCTGGTTTTCCGTGGGAGAAAACGCAGGACAATTTTTTTATTTTTTTTTTCCGTCTGTCCGGTCACTACCCCACATGGCTGTGCTCCGTTTGCTGAGACTTGTGAGTGCCTGAGCAGCAACGTGCAGGTCATACAGAGACAGGTACAAGGTGCTATTTATCCGCCTTGATAACTGGCTGTGAGTCCCTGTAGTTGCATGAAGCAGTGGCTGGGATGGCAGTGACAGGAGAAGGAACTTGCTGTCGGCAAGGACTGTGGCATTGCTTTGCAGCCTCATGGGGGCACATGGAATAGGGATGCGGGGGTGATAAATCGGGGTTGAGATGCGTTTGCAGCGAGGCAGTAGAGGGTCTTAAGTCTGGAGCAGCAGGTTCTAGTACTGCAAGTTCTGGTGCGAGGTGGCCGAGGTGCTGTGGCGGCCAGGCCTGCGCGGAGGTACCTGGGAGCTCAGGGGCTGCCCGTCCCGCAGCCATCGCACCGCGGGCCTGGGTTTGCCGGCGGCCGCGCAGCTCCAGCGCAGGTCGGACCCGATGTCTGCTTCCGTGTCCGCGATCACCTCCAGCCACTCCGGCTGAGCTGCAAAGGAGCAAGAGAGGTGGCAGAGCCAAGATCAGACCAGAGGTTTGTTGTGCCAGGCAGGCAGAAGGATACTCATTGTGTCATCTCTGCTGGCAGATTTATTTATCCCAGCGTGTTTCACCATAGTAACAGCCTTCGCCTTTTGTGCGGCGATGCAAGGCCGAGTCCTCTGTGGGTCTGGCTGCAGCTGTGCACGTGCACAAAATTACAGCAGAATCCAGATCTGAGGAGGAACGTTATGGTTTCTCTTCTTGAGTAAACGCAGTCATTCCTGAACTTCAGGAAAGACTGGATTCAGACTGTGATAACCAGGTTAAGTTTTGTAACTTGACTAGATCTGATTCATAACTCCAAGCATTAACCCTTGTGGGAAGTACGCCAGGCTTGGAAAGGATCTCGGTTGCGAGCTAAGTTTGACTTTTACCACTGTGCTCCCTTCCCGGGTTACCTCATTTTCGCTAGAATTATTTTAGAGCAAGTTAGAAAGTCTCTCTCTACTTGCCATAACCTAAACGTACCCACTGAAGAAAGGTATGAGTGATCTCTGCAGGTCTTTGTTGGAACTTTGCATGAGTTTAATTAGGGCTGATAGGAGACAGGATCAGAGGTAGTGGTTTCACTCCCAGAGGCTCAGTCCATTGCCTGGGGTGTCTTGCTTAAAGGTGTTACCTTGAATGATGATGCGGCCCTGGTAGGTGTCTCTCCCTTTGATGTTTTCAGCCTCACACTCGTAAGTGCCTTCATCCTCAAAGTCAACATCCTGGATCTGCAGGAGGGGCTCGCTGCCGATCCACTTGGAGGACTGCGAGCCGTCCAGTTTCCTCCACTTTATTCGAGGAACGGGGCTGTGTAAAAGTAAATCTGGTGAAGGCCAGCTCTCGGGTACCCCATGCTGCGTTAGTGTAACTCAGTCCCCATTTACCCACCCCGGCCCCCCCAGCTGGGCCTTGGCCAGCAGGACAGATGGCTTTAGCCAATTCCTCCCTCTTCCTATTCCCCCCCCCATCCCTGCTCTACGTTGAAGGGAGAGGTTGTGAAAGCTGCAGGTTCTGCGATACCCTCCCCGGCCTGAGCCTGAGCGACGCAGATGCTGCACTCACTTTCCAAAGGCAAAACACTCCAAAGTCACCATCTGCCCAGCCAGAGCGTAGGTGTCTGCAGGAAACCTGGCTTTTATGCTGGGTGCGTACTGCCTGGCATCTGTTAAAAGGAAAACACCGGTGAGGAGTTCGGGGTGACTTCAGAATGGCACACGTGAGGTCTTAGAGGGCAGAGGTACCCTCAGGGTTACACTCCTTTCCAGAACCTTTGTGCATTTGGATAAGGCAGCAGAGGCTAAGTTTTATTTTCTTTTTAAAACAGCTCTGACTGAAGGCTCTAAAAGTCTATTTACATCTCAGGACTATTTCTCCTTAATTTCCTACCTGCTTAACACCCTTCGCCCTGCACGAGAAGTATCTTTAGCTGCACCTCTGCAAGGTCACCGAAGGCAGAGGCGTTTCAGGGACGGGTGAGCCTGCTCAGGCTGCACCCTGTGCCATGTCTCCCTTCCAAACAGAGAAACCCCGCTGGTGGAGTTTGTAGCTGCACAAGTGGCAAAACCAGGGGAGAGGGGTGCTTCCCCCCAGGTTCCAGCCAATTAATATTTTTGTAGGCTCTTTAAGCTGCCCTGAGAGGCTGGTGGGTGATTTGTGCGCTGCTGAGTCCTGTGGAGCTCAGGTTGCTTTGCGGTGGTTTGTTAATTTTTCCGTTTTGCCCAGTTCCCTTACGGTAATCCAAGAGCACTGAGCACTGACCCTCTGCAGCGAGGCTGAGCCGGGAGAACTTGCTGAAAACGCTCTTGGTGATGAAGTCGATGTGGCTGGTGGCAAAGCATGAGTAGTTCCCCAGGTCGGAAGCCTCTGTCTTGGCAATGTAAAGGTTTCCTGTGGTCTGAGAGACGAAACGCCTTCCATCGGCTGGGATGAAATTGGGAAACTCATTCAGGAGCCATCGGTAGGATAAACCTGTGGGGAAAGGAAAAAGGACCAAACTGCACAAGCTGCCTGTGACCTCCCAGGTGGGACTAAACCCAGCGGGCCCCTTTCTAGACCAGTCTAAGCTGAGGTTGATCCTTGGATGGGACTTGTTTTCTCCACATGCTGAGTCCTACCTCTATTTTGTTGCTTTACAGAGTCTGAATTAAAACTGATTTGCTTCTCTAAAGTTCCCAAAGAGAAGCAAGGAGTGCTTCACATGTCTGGGAATCCCTCTCTGTTGCATCTCTCCATGTCCCTGCTGGTGGCGATGCTGAAGTGCAAACCCTTACCTGGGTAATGGGGAGGAGGGCTGCAGGCAAACATCACTCCCCAGCCTTCTGTAATCTTCACGGGGTCTCGCTCTTCTGCAGAGAATTCCTGCAAAACTAAACATGCAAAGTGAAACCTGTCCATGGATGAAAAAAACAGCTGGAGAAATTACTGTATTTTATCTCCCCCTCCACCAGCTGGTCTTTTCAGCGGTTGTACAGTGGAAGATCCAAAAACATTACTGACTTTCTTTGTAGTGCATTAAATTTCTGCTGCACCTCCATGATAATGGAAAGCACCGGGGGATTTCTCCAGGTGATGCTGGGTGCCACGCACAGGAGAGCTTCTCTCCGACCTTTATTAACGCGAGCAGGGGGGCTCAGTTTACTCCCAGCCTAACTGTGGCTGCATTTCATTTACCTTGTGGAGACAAACTTACAGCCAAAGCGGAGGGAGGCTTCCCTGCTGACCACCGTGCCCCTGGAGTTAGATGCCATGCACTGGTAGGAGCCAGCGTCCTTGGCTTTCACTGGGTTGCTTATCACTAGGTCACCCGCAACCAGCCTGTAACGGGAGTCTGGCTCCATCTTTATCTCTGTGCCGTTCATCTTCCACCTGCCGAGAGCAAGTGTAGGAAGTGAGAGGGGTAAATACTCACCGCAACACTCGTGGTGCCTCACTCGTAGGAGGCTGTGCTTCTTTGCTTTTCCAGCTGGGTTGTGGTGGGATTTGAGTTAGATTTATATCTGGTCTGTGACCTGGGAGGGATGACGCATCACGTGTGCACCAGGAGGCTGATTCCCATGATAGGGATTTTTTTTATAGAAAAGCGGAGAACAGAAAGCAAAATTCTGGAGGGTTATGTCCCAGTCGTGGTAGAGGGAGAGAGCAGGCGAGCTCACCTGTAGGTCGCAGGAGGACTGGCTCTTGCTCGGCAAGCCAGCGTGACTTTCTCTTCTGCTGAGCCTTCAGGGAAGAGGGTGTGGACAGGCTGCTCCTCAAACACCGGCCCGTAGCTCCTTGTGCTACTCTGTGCATGGCACCAAACTGCGAGAGAGGGAAAACCTGCTCAGTTCGATTTAGCTTTGTCTAAAAATTCTCATTTTTAGTTTTGTAGGGTGTCCCTGGCAGCGTCAGAACTGCGTCTAGAATAAAAGAAGGAGCAACACGCAAATCACAACCCATCTGTCGCCACAGCCCAGCCTCGACCATGGCTTTGGGCAGATAGTGTGCCTTCCCCGGTGAGCATCTCGCACCATTTCTGCTGTGCCAGAGGGACCACACCTGCTGGAAGATGTGCAGATGAAGGACACGCGCCTCTGGGACAACCACGAACCGGCGGAACTGGAGCTGGGAACCCCTGGATGCCCTCCTTGTGCCTGGCAGTGAGGACCTGCTGGTTCCCTCCTCTGGACAAACTTTGGCTGGTTGGTTCCTCCAGGACAAGGGAGGGGTGAGGAGATCCTGGATCTTGGCACCGCTGCCTCCCTGCACATCCCAGTGTCCGAACGTCGTCAGCTCTTGATGACTCAACCCTGCAGCTTGCTGGTGGGCAAACCACTGCTGCAGGTATCAGTTCTGCTGTTCAGCTGGTGGGAGGCACAGGAGGAACGTAAGGCCCTACCTGCTTTCTCCTACACTGTGTCTGGGCCACCCTTTGGCGTGATGAAGACGTTTCACCTACAGGTGCCAGCTGTCTGCAGTGAGTGACTCTGTGTCTCAGATAAACGGCAAATTCTAGCAGACCCCTTCCGCACAGACAGGCTTTGTGGAACCAGCAGTGCCAATAAATAAGAACAAAGCAGAAGCGGCCTGGAAATCTCTTACCTGCAGAAGCGGCTAGTGGGATAAGCTTTCCAGCAAGTCTGTTCTCTCCCTGGTACCCTGAGAAATGCTCGTCCCTCAGCAGGGATGGAGCCACCTCAGGGCAGTGTGCTCCCTCCCAGCACAGTCCCCTCTGCCTCTGCAGTGATAAGCTCAGAGAAGCTTAGCTCCCCCCAGGATCCTTCCGTGCTTTGTAATTGAATTAATAACTGCCTTAAAACTGCCATGCCAACCAGCAATCTGTTTCCTTCCCTACAGTACCCAGCATGGTCAATAGTTAAATTAAGTGACTTCAGTAAGTGTGATGTTTTATGCAAGAGTAACTTCCAGCAGGGAATGGCCAGCTCAGCTCTCCTGGGCTCAGGGAAAGCAGCTCTTTACCTGTAGCTCCTGGGGTTCGTCTCATGTTCCGGCTGCTCTCGCATGTGGAGATGAGGATGAGACGGGAGAGGGGCTCCACTAATTGGCTCAGTGGGTTCGGAGCAGCTGTCAGCCGCTCCTTGTGTCCGAGCATCAGCCAATTACCCCGGCCCTGGGCTCCGGCAGCGGGATGCGCTGCTGCAAGGGAGCTGCACGCGGGCAGGAGCCTGACAGTCCCCAGTGTCACACAGCTGAGAGGGACGCTAGCCTGTGCCTGATCCTTCAGAGCAAGAGAAAAGCAGCGTTTTGAGGGTTGTATTCCCTCCAAATTAGCACAGGTGCCATTTTCCCCCTATACAGTTATACTGACAAAGGAGAAGCTTGTGCAAGCTGGAAATCTTCCCTCAGTTGGGTCAGCAGCGGTTATGCTGAGCAAGTCTCAGCTGGAAATAACTCTGCTGACCAGCAGGTAAAATAATCGTGAGTTAATGGAGAAATTAATAAGTAGTGTATTAATTGTACTCTGATAGATGGTAGTGAATGGATTAAGGTTTAACGGCTTTACATTTTGAGATTAACAGGTAGCATCTGGTAAATAATTTCTATTTATTTACCAAATAAAATATATACCATTAACACCAAATAAAATATGTATTATTAACACTCGCATGCATGCCTTTTCTCATGGGATGCTCTTTCCCAATCAAGCCAAATTACGCTAATCATCCCTTCTGGTTCCACCCAGCGTCTGCACCCCGTTGCTGTCCGCTGCTGCCCCTTTCTCTCTGCCAAGGTTATGGACTACAACTGTCAGGCATTGATTTTCTCAAATGTAATCAATGCCAGGAGTTTGGATGAGTTTTTATCTACAGTTCCAAGGAGTCTGGTTGGTGTTGGGGGTTGAAATGCCTGGATCTCACCCATTAAGCAAAACAACGGTTAGATTAAAGTAATAATTAAACAGTTCCAAGATCGGGATAAGGTTAGAACTAAGAATTGAGAGCAAAGCAGAGTGTTAAATCTCAGTGTGTCTGAGACCGATCGACTGGGCTACTTCTGTCGCCCCAGAACTCTCATTTTTAATGTTAACAAAACAGGTGCTTTCCTTGGTCTCGGTCATTTGGATAACGGGGAGAAAACAAACACAAAATAAAGGTCTTCAGGCCCGCAAGCCAAATCTGCAAGAAGCAGAGCAACCTGCTCAGAGTTGGGCAAGCCTTACGCAGCCCTACTTTCTGTGTTAAAATCCAGCTAGGAGAGCAGAAATTGCGGTTAATATGTTGCTACTCCTCTCTAGACCCAACATTCGTTAATAGGAAAAATAAATATTAACTCCAAAATAAATAGGGGTAGGTGAAAGTGGGATATCTGAAAAATTAAGATTTGCAAAAACAGCTGCAGAAACACTTGAAGCTTTCACACAGTGCTCGAAGAGCGACTTGTGCTGCTGTTTGGGAGAGAAAAAAATACCGTATCATGAAATACACCACCAAGGACATAGCAGGCTCTGCGCGGCTGAAAAAATCCCAAACTTTTATGCCAGATATTGCTGGAATAGACAAAACTCAAACCTTATCTCCATTGCCACTGCAGGAAGCGGGAAGGTGACTGCCAGTGCCTCCCTCGTGCAGTGGCACTGGCCTATTTCTGGCAAGGTGTTTTTGCGTTATTATTAGTATTCGGAATATGCTGAAAGTCAGACCTGGAAAGCCCAGGTGTCCAGGAGGATGAATGTTTTCCCTTTGTGCTGAGCCCCACGCTAGCTTTGGAGACCAGGAAATGATAAATACCTCAGCTGAACGTTTTCCAAGATGTATTCCAGTTTATGAGGACATCAGCAGCAATCCTTTTATTGAGCACAGGCAGCACAGCCACAGCTCCGGAGCGCTGACCACAGCCTGAAGCCTTGGCATATGAGGGAGCTGGGCAATTAATTGGATTTATAGGAAATCTGAACACACACACACGTGCACAAATCAAAGTGGTTCTTTTTGAAGAGCGGCTCTCGGAGGAACAGAGGGTTATTTTTAACGAGAAGCTTTCTGAGGAACAAAGGGACAGGGCTTTGGCTAGCCTTAGGTTTCAAGATTTTCCATGGCCTTTACTGAAAGCGAGAGAGACTTTTAGACTTTTCTGACAGCCTTCTTCATTAGACTCGTCTCTGTGCACTTCATGAGCTTCAAACTTTTACATGTTGCTGGGAAATCATCTGTTCGGGAGGGGTGACACTGCCCACCCGCTTTCCCAGGGCTGGAGCCAACAGCCCAGACCTGGAGGCTTTGGGCTTTCACCCCCCCTGGAGTGTTTCCCTGAGCCTTATCTCTAGCTGGCATCATTTTGTCCCTTGCTCCTGTTCCCAGTGAGGATTTCTCTCTGTCCCAGCTGCCTCCCGAGATCCATTGCATCATCAGCCAGAGGTCAAGAGAAAATAACCTCACAGGCTTTACAGTGAGTCATTTTTTTGTGGGCTTGGCTTGGACAGGGAGCAAGTTGCATGAACTCAGCTGGTTAATGGGAGAGTCCAACTCGCATCTTGCTGCCTCTACCAGATTTGGGTCAGACCAATTTCCAAACAGGCTAATTGCCTCCCAATCTAGGGCAGCCACCCCTCCCTCTGCCTCCTCGGGGATCCAGAGAACATTAAAAGGTAATTAGATATTTATAAGGACAGGCGAGCAGTCTCTGCCTGGGATGATGTATTAGCTTGAAGACATTATCTAATTCTCAGTTGTCTGAAATGAAATGTCTCCCTGCTGAAAAGGGACCTTCAGAGTGCAGCCTGAGACTCCCTGAGATCCAGAAACGGTCCCCGATGAACGGGGGAATATTTGCAGTCAGGGTATGGCCAATAAAAGGCTTCCCTGGAAAAACCAGGAGGCAAAGTTGCTTCGCCTTGAGCGAGTCCTGCTGGCAGGAGGAAATTCCTCCTCGCACTGAGGCCAGGACAAGCCTGGGCTGCAGAGGGGCACCGGCCCTGCCGGGGCTTCGCCTGAGGATCTGCACCTCCTGCATTTCACCTCGGTTTGAATTTAATAAAGGGGAGACTCGTGTGTCAACCCCTCCCGTCCTTTTCCTTGAGTGTTACAGAGGGAAGTTGGGAAGCATGGACACCTCCCCTGGCTGCACAAAGCACCCGGGAGAACTGGGCTCAGCTGCACCCCGCGTCCTTGGCACCTCCATCAGCCCCTCTGGGCTCTCCCAGGGAAACCTCGGGCTGGAAAGATGAGAGGCTCTTACCCAGAACGGTGACGACAGCCAGGGATGTGCGGACAAATCCAGCGGCGCTTCCCATCCTGCGCCCCCGGCCGGGTTACGGCCTCCACGGCCGAGCCTCTACGGGTGAGTGGGGACAGCAGCCCTGCGAGAGACACGGAGAGAGGGGGGTTATCTGCAGCGTTTCTCTGCTCTGGTCGAGGGGCCGGCACCCAGCTGCGTGTCCTCGCTGGCCATGGGCCCGGGGTGAGAGTCACTCGGGGGCAAACATCCAGCTGCTCGGAGAGGAACACACAGGGGTTTGAAGGAGCTCTTTTTCTATCTGACATGACAGATCTGGTTGGGAAATTGTTGCTCCTCCTCCCTCCTCCAAAAATAAGGCTTCCTTCCTAGAATTTTATATTTAAAAAAAAAAAAACCCCAAAAAACAGAAGCACACATGATATTAGTAGGGGGAGGAGGAGGAAGTAGTAATATGCTCTTGTCATTTTGTGAAAAATGCGTCTTTAATTGAAACTCTTCAGGCAGGGAGTGACTGCTTTTGGGTGCTGTGCCAGGCCAGAGTCTCTCGTTCTGGAGAGGTTGGGGGGACCCAGCTCATCACCATACCCAGCACCCCAGTGCGGTGGAAGCCCCAGCTTGCAGGGCGGTGTGGAAAGTGCGAGTGGCACAAAGTGGTTGCCCAAGGCTGGGTCATTTCCTGCTTTTCTTTTGAGTTTAATGCCTTTGAATAGTTAATCAAGAGATAACGGAGAGCCAAAGTATTTCCCAATGCCGCGAGACACATTAGTAGGTGGAGCAGTGATTTCCAGTCTCCTCTGCAGACTCCTGTCTTCCAAGATGTCTCAAAAAAGAAAAAAACTCTCAACAAAACACAGTTTGTGCAGAGCCTGGTCCCTGCACTCTCCTGGCTAAACCCACCGTGGGACCAGCTTCAGCACACGCACATCTCTCCTTGTAACTCCACCGGGCGTATTGGGCTGGTTTTGGTTGTTTTTTTTTTTATTTTCCCCCTCTTTGTTAACAAAGCCTTTTGAAATACCGCATGGAGGAGCCCCGCAGCCCGGCGGAGCCTCGTGTTCCCCGGTGCCCTCCCAGACACACACCCCGGTGAGCGGCTGCCGGCGGCGCTGCCAAGAGCCGGGCTGCTCGTGGGCCGCGAGTTCTGCTTATCCCCCTGCTCCAGCTGGTGCCGCTTCCACTCCGCTCCCTGCCCATCTGTCTGCCCAGGCAGGCAGTGCTTGCTCCTAAGCTCCCCCAAGCAGGGATTAGCTTTCCATCCCATGGGATGCAGCCCCCCCCCCCCCAG
>NW_020799136.1:794424-805743 GCF_003259725.1 Athene cunicularia | reverse complement strand
CCCAGTCCAGTGCTGCTTTAAAAAAAAAGAAAAAAAAAAAAAATCCAGCACCCCGCTCATTATTAACAGCCCTTGAAACGCACCTGAGCAAACAGCGATAGTCCAGTATTTGCTTCACGTCCTACCTCGGGGGACTCTGGCTGGGTGGAAAAACCACCTGGCCTCTGTGTTGTCACCCAAAAGGGAAGATTTTGCTACCAACACTTGAAAGGGAGGAGACTCCGTCCCGAATCCTGCTCAGTTTTCGTCTGGTTGGGTCAGAGGGCTGGATCCCAGCCTCCCGGCGCAGCGCTGAGAGGTGAGCCCAGCCTGCCTCATGCCCTGGTTTAATATTTTTTTATGACAGGCCCCTAAATAAGGCTGGTGCTTAATTATACAGTGTGGCGGGGAAGGAGGGACCCTGCCGTAAAGAAATAGAAGGAGAGGGCCGAGCAGTGTTCCAGCCAGGGGATTCGGGGACAAAGTGGAGAAGAGCGTGAGATGCATTTCCATCAAAGCTGCTCCACGCAGTTTGTTCCAGCAGCCCTGAAGTGAGTCAGTCACATGAAATCACTTGATGTCAACGAGAATCATGCCCCAAACGGTGTCCTGAACCCACGGCCTTTCAGCTAACACTGCCTCATTGTTCCCCTGCCTTCACCCTCTGCCTGCTTCCCTCTCATGTGTCTTGTGCTCCCGTCGTAAGCACTTTGGGACAAGGACCAGCTTTTAGCTCGATCTGTTTTGCAGGCAGCGCTGTGGTGTGGGTTTGCCAGCGATGCCAGCGCTGCACTAACTAATAAATTGACTTTTCCAAGTCTTTGCAGTTTGGTTTCTTCACCGGCGTGTTGCAACGCCCAAGGTCTGCGGAGGGCAGCGAGCGTCGAAGCTGCGCCTACACCCCACGGCAGCAAATTCTTGCTCCGTCGCTGCCAGCCCCGTTCCCCGAGGCTGAGTCCTCTGACGGTGCCCCAGGAGCTGCCTGCGAAGGTGCTGCCTGGCTGCAGCTTTGCTCCCTTCTATTCATTTTCCTCTCACTTCTAAAACAAATAGGGAAGAGTGTGGGAAAGGTGGATTTTTGTTATTTTTAATAAGGCGCAGGCAGCGTGAGGAGGTCGGGGAGTGCCGTGTTGGGCGTTCTCCCTCCTGGAGGCTCCTCCGGGCTGCTCCTGCCCCTCGGGCGCCTTTCTGGTTTTATCAGCACTTCACACTCGCTGCTGTATGAAATAGAGATGCTGCGTTTGAGCGAGAGCAGATTGCATCCTGCCTCTCCTGGGTGCTTTCGCCTAAACAAGCAGCGGTCCCCGGGGCTGAGCCACGGTCTGCTCAGGAGGGTGAGCTGCGATGCCCTTCCGCAGGAATACTTCTAGTGTCCCCCGTCAGCCCCCTCCCCTGCAGCCGAGAAAAGCTGGTGTCTTGTAAAAATTAATCTGATTTGAACTATTTAATTAGTTGTTGATTCATTATTTATGATGTAAACTACGGCTTTGATCCCCAGTTCTGCTGCTGGCTCTGGCTCTTGCAGCTTCCCTCTTTCCTCCACCCCCCGACCTCCCCATCTGCTCTGATCCCTAACATTCGCATCATTTTCTCTTCTCACTTCCTTGTGTCCATCCCTCCATTTCTCCAGCGTCCCCCTCACGCACACAGACGTGTATTTGCTGCAGAAACACTCAGGGTTCTTTCCAAAGGTGAGAGGTGCGAGGCCGCAGCTCTGCAGGCTGAGGTGGGGCTTGGGGAAGCTCTTGCCAAGGGGGCACAGGGAGATGCTCCTGTTTTGCTCTTCTAAATCCATCCTCAGCCCAGCCCGAGCTTTAACTCCTTTGTAAAAAATTAGGAATGTGATAGCCAGGGAGAGCTCCAGGTACAGTCCCCATCAAATGAGCACGTAGGAGAGTAACAGTGTTTTGTACAAGTGCTGACGCTGTATTTGCTCGCAATCAGAGACTGGATGAAATAATCCTCTCAGATACTGTTTTGCGTGTTCCCGATTGTCTTATTGCCCGAGTGCCGTGATCAAATTGCGCTTGTGGGCCTGATGCTGTGAGATCACGCCTGGGGCTGCACGAGGACCCCAGGGGCATCTTAAAGCCACGACCCCAACCCCGAGCTGCGGATCCTGCATCCGACTTTCCACTTCAGAGCATGGGTGTGCGCTTTGCACCTGATATTTAGACCTGCTCTCCATCCTTAATTAGAAGAGGGCCCGTGGGGACCTGTTCTTTCCCCTCTTCGTAGGGTATTTTGACAGTCACTCGAGAACCTTCTGTTGTGCTGAAAGGGGATCTGTCATCCCCGCTAATGGATGCTGTCATTAATATTTCCAGTAGCAGGGGAGGTATGGGCACACTCAAAAACATGTGCATTAGCCCTTTCCTCTGGAGCCCCTGGGATTTGGGAGCGATCCGTTACTGTGGAGGCAGAGTTAAAGAGCTACGGGGAGATTTTGAGGCCTCCTCTGGTAAAGGAGATGCTGCCTGGTCCAGCACCCGCAGCTCCAGTCCCGGCTGTGGAGCAGCATCCCTCAGAGGAGGCGACTCCGGCAGGACACTGGGCATGGGGGGGCGGACAGAAATGGATTTTGGTAGGAGATGGGCTCTAACAGGAGATGACATGGCCTGCACGGGCCCAGTGGCGTCTGTTACTGGGGGAAATGAGTGTAATTCAATCTCCTGTGGTTAAGTGATGAGATGAGCATTTGTGTGTAAGTGGGGCAGCTCCTGCTGCTGCAGTGTTCCCCGGGGAAGGTTTGATCCTGAGGGTGGGTGACGCAGGAGTTGGTCCTGTGCTGTGAGTGTCCCTTTTATTGGGGATCGTTGCGGAGGCTGGGAAGGGCACGCTTCTGATCTTTGCTGGATTTTGGCTTGCAAAACCTGTTCCAGTTGAGGTACATTTTGTCCATCCCCAGAACAGCATGTCTCAGTGAGTTGCAAATGGTTTTATTGTAATGTCTCTGTCCTCTTGTAAAACTGCCTGTGCTCAGGAGAGGCTGATCTGGATACAAACTCTGGGTTCAGCCTTTCCTGAGCTTCTTTGGCTTCAGATCTGTTGGTGGCCCCGGGACCTGCAGCAGAAATCTTGGGACCACCCAAAACCCATCCTAAGCAGTGAAGTCTCCAAGGTCCAAATGAGAACTGGCCAAAGCACCCTCAGGGGGGTTCAGAGCCCTGCAGTGGAGCTCAGCCCTCCCGGAGCTCATCAGTCCTCCCATAACGGAGACAAAACCCTGTCAGCAGTTACTGGGGGAACCCTGCTCCCCAGTGTGTGACCCTGATGTAGAGGGATGCTGTGGGCCCTGCCTGCTGGCTTTGGTACCTGCCCCAACCGTGGCAGAGATGAGTTGTGCCCCAGAAACACTTATAGCAGTAGCTGGGGGGGTCCTGTGTGCCCTCTCTCCTGCCTGGGTGGGTTTAGATCATTCTTGGCGTGTTAGAAAAGTCCCAAAGGCTCTGCCCCTGCACAGCTTTTGAAGGCAAAGCCCTTCTCCTCTGCTGTGCAGGCTGAGGGAGAGGAGCAGCACCAGCTCCACCCTGCTGTCCCCATCCTGCCCCGTCAGCCCCACTCGGAGCAGAGCCCACGGGGTGGCTGCTGTCGCCACTGCAGGGTCTGCGCAATGGGCTCATTCACCTGCCCGGGATCTCTGTCTGCACCCCAACATCGCCCTGAGGAGCTGGGCAGCGGGATGGAGGGAGGCGACAGAACAGGGGGGACTTGGAGGGGGAGAGCTCTCCCCGCCCCCCCGGCTGTGCGGGCACAGGAGGAGCTGAGGCTGGTGGGGGAGGCTGGGAGCCTCCAGCCCGAAGCGCTGGGAGCAGATGGTGCTCACAGCCTGGGCTCCTTCCCTGCCAGCAGCTCCCTGCTGGGCCACAGCCATGCCACCCGCGGCCGGGGCTCTGCTGTCCGGATGCGTTTGTTACTGCCCGATGGGCCCAGGCGCGGTGGCACGACGCAGGGGACACGCTGGGCACGTCCTGCCTGCGGGAGGGCTGAGCTGCGGGGCTGGGCAAGGGGGCACCTGCGGGCGGGGAGCTCACCCCCAGGTGGGGTGAGTTAAAGCAGGTGATTGCAGTCCATCTGTCTGGCTGTCTGGCTGTCTGTCTGCCCTTGCTGCTGCTTGTGCACCTGGGCCAGGCCGGCAGCAGGCAGGGGAGGTGCGGAGCAGTGGCTGTGATGCCCAACAGCCCAGCTCAGGGACGAGGGAGATGGCAACAGGGCCACCAAGCAAGGGGCTTGCGCAGGCCAGGCTGAATCGGAGCCCCCAGAGCTGGGGCCTCTGCCCTGGCCCTGTGCCCCAGGTGTGAGCAATTACAACCAGCCCTCGTTAGTATAATTACAAGCTGGGCTCTACTCTCCTAGTTCAGTGTGGAGACCAGGGAGTGTGGTGGAGAGAGGTAAGAGGGGAAAGAAGATGCAAAGGTTTAATTTGGGAGCCCTCAAGTCCCCAGAGCAGTGGCAGGGGGTGGGGGGGAGCTGCAGCAGGGCAGGACCCTGTCAGGAGGGGGTGGGTGCAGGGGTTCACCCCTCAGCATGGCTGGGAAGGGTGGCCTGAGCTCCCTGGAGGCTGGCACTGGGTGCTTTGGTTCTCGGTGTTGTCTGTAGCCCTGACTGGTTTGTGCTGCCAGCCTGGGGTGCCCTGGCCTGGCCGTGCTGTGGTTTTAACCCCCAGCGTGGCCTTTGTGTCCCTGTCCCTTCGCTGGCAAGAGCCTCCAGCGTGCTGCCTGCTTCTGGGAGCTCTTGGCTGAGATATATCGTACTCTTAGAAACGAAGTCAAGCAGCAAAACAGCAATCCAGGGATCGTGCGTCGCACAAACCTGCTTTGCTGGCTGCTAGAAGAAAAGTTCGTTGTGTTTGCTGAGGCACCTCCAAAACTCGGGAGGGGTTTTATTTGGGCTGGGTTTTCGTTTGGGTTCTGGTCCTGTTGCTCTCTGTTGGCTGGGCTCAGTGCAGGAGGGCTGCAGGCTCCTCGCAGCGCGCTGCAAACCCCTTTGCATCTGGAGCAATCCTGAATCGCCATATCCATGGAAACTAAGAGCTTCTCCCTTTGACACGGAGCATCCCGAGTGTTGCCGTTCCTGCTCCCTGTAGGGTTGGGTCCAGAGGTGGGTGCATGGGCCCTAATTAATTTTTTTTTTGGAGAGTGCAGCAGGCTGTAGGGTTTGGTGTGTGTGTGTGTGTGAATGCATGGAGCGGCAGAGCCCAAACCACCCCTGGCTGTGCGGGGGTGAAGTGTCTGGCTGGCACGTGTGGGCACGGGGTACCACGGAGTGAGTGCTCGGGAGTGACCCCAGCGCTGCTGGGTGTATTTAATACCCCCAGCGCCTCTGGGTGCGGGAGGATGTGCGCTGCCTGCCCCAGCGTGGGGAGGGAAAGGCTCTGGGCATCCCTTTCCCAGGGCTGTGAGACCGGCTGGGGAGGGGACATGCTGGGACAGGCGCTCTCCCCCTGCACCAATCCCTTGACTATGTTGCTGCATCTTATCCATCACTGATTAATTGTAACAGAACCGGCTTGATAAGGATCAATATCTGATCAGTGGCTCCTGCTTTTTTTCCCCCTGGGGTGGGTGAAGGGAGGGGAGCGGCTCAGAGCGGTGTAGGGGGGTGCAGTGAGAGGAGGCAGCCCCCATTATCCAACATCTAGGAGAAAAATGAGAGAAAAATCTCCACAAGGGGAGGGAAGCCCTTCCCGTGGGACCGGAGGAAACTCTGCTTCAGCAAACGCATCACTGGCGTGACTGGGGAGAGCCCTGTGCTGCCGGGAGAGGACCGAGGCTGCCACACTCGTGCCTTTTGCATCACTTTGTTGTTGTTGTTGTTGTGGTTAGATGGACCCATGTTTGAGCAAAGCACTGGGAGAAGAGCTGCTGCGCTCGGGCTGAGCTTCTCCAAGTGGATTATACGGGGTGTTACGGGGACAAGCGTGCGGTGGAGGAGGAGACGGTCCTGATGCCCGGGAGCGACTCCTGCCACGGGCAGGGGAGGTTAAGCTTCACTTAGGGACAAAATAGGCCTGTCTAGTCCTCCTGGCCCTGGCGCAAGGAGCAGGCAGGCTCTGACGTGCTCCCAGCAGGACAGCTGTATTAAGGCACGGTCTTCAAGCACTCTCTGTTTTCTCTGTGTCTTTTAAGTGCTTTTTCCTAATAATTGGTTGGAGCATTCATGTACATCGCGGGTCACGGCACCTCATTGTAAGAGGGTCTCGGTGGGAGTTTTCTTTTGGTTTCAGCCCCCAGCCAGCAAGTCCAGTCCCTTCCTCCCCTCCCCAGACAGGCAAAGCCCCTCCAGCCCCCTGCTTGTGCCCAGCTCAGCGTCTCTTTGTGCAGGAGACAAAGCCGGGCTCTGCGGTCGGTCCGGAGACACGGGCTGGGGGCGTGCACAGCACTGGGGCATGACGGCTTTGGGTCTGGAGTTTCTGTAGTGGTAAAATCTAATTGTAATAAAACAGGTGATGTTACCAGTGGGCTTTTACTGCTTTTTCTGTTGCGTTGGGCAGTTTGAAGTTTAGATCTGAGCTTTGCAGTTAGTGTGTTTGATTATTTAATTTATTATTCTGAACTGGCCAGATCCCATCTCTGGCTGCAGTCACCTTAGTGCCTTGGAGTGGTAGGGATACAGCCTGAGCTGCGTGATCCTCAGCTCTGCTGCGATAAACCCTTGGTAAATCCCCTGAGTTTTAGAGCTGAAGTGTTTGGTGGGACCTGGAGTTTTCCCTGCAGCCAGACCAGGCTCGTGCCACCCTCTGGGCAAGACCCTGGTGTCCGTGGGCAGCGCTGCCAGAGCGGCTGCAGCAGCATCTCAGCCCTGAGGATGTCAGGGGAGTGTTAGAAAGCAAAGGAGCCCAACAGAAACAGCCATGAGACCTTCCCACGCAGGGTCTGGACCCGGGGGGCAGAGGGGAGGGAGGGAGCTTTGCCGGGGAGGGGATTTCCCCATGAGCTGCCTCACAGGCTGGGCACGAGCGTGGCGTTTGACCCAGGCTGCCAGCATGCAGCTCCTAAGCTCTCCCTGAAGACTTGTGTCTCAATCGATAGCCCAAGTCGATAGCAGCTGGAAAGATGCTTAAAGTCTTTGAAAACAAGGCCACGAGTGACTCCAGTTTAGCACACGGGGGTTCGAGAGATGATGTCTGCCTGAAATCCTCATTAATGCCCTGATTACGGTTGCTGAAGTTCCAAATCTGGGGCCATTCTTACAGACACTCCCCTGCAAAATTAATGTGTTGCAAACCCCTCTCAGAGCATAGCTGAGCACAATCTCGAGCCTCTTTGCCTAGGAAATGCAGGTTCTTAATCTGGGGTGCCCGGGAGGGGATGCTGAGACATGCTGGATGTCGGGCAGAATGCTGGCAAAAGGGACGGGGAGGGAGTCGCGGTCTGGCTGCGCAGGCTGCTATCATCTCCCCGCAATAAACCTCCAAAATAAAGCTCCACGCTGCAGGTTTTCCTTTCCTCTTACAGCGCAGCACCACGCATCGAGCACGCACAGCTCGGCCATGGGGAGCTCTGCCTAAACCCCGGGACATCCACAGCCTCGCAAACCCACCCACTCTCTGCCATTAGTGCTACCGTGGCGTCAGCAGCAGCAACTCTTTGATGTGGCAGCGGTATAAATAGCTCCCTACCTGCGACAGAGCCTGGCTCCCTCCCCTCTGCTGCCTGGTAAATCACTTGGCAGGAGCCAGTCCTGGGGAGAGGCTGTAGCAAGGCAAAAACAAGTGCAGAACTCGGGGAAACCTGGCGAACACAGCCCCGGGCAGGTGATGCCGTCTGTGGGGAAGCCCTAACACCTCCCAGCGCGTCCCAGCAGCGCTGGTGCTGGCTGTGCTGTTTGTGTGGCTGGGTAAAGTCGTGCCCAAAGCAAGAACCTTCCCAGTGTGGTGGTGGTGGGGGATGTCTGTGTATGGCAGAGCTCCGCAGCCCTCGCCTTGGCCCTGCTGCGTTGCCAGGAGCTTGTGCTGGGGGTGTGCAGCATCCCCAGGCAGAGGGGAGCTTGGTGATGTGGTGCTAAAATCCTCCTCGGAGAAGGTTTGAGGACCCCCTGCAATAGTGTCCTGGTTATTTTGCTCCTTGGGAGGCATCATCCCTGCGTCTGACCTTCTCGCCTGTCTTTGGATACTAAAAGCCACCTGAAGCCTCCAAATAGTGACAAGCTGATCTCCTCTTTATAAAAAAACAAGGAAGAACCGGCGAGAACCATATATCCCTCTGCCTTTCTCCAGCGTAGGCTCCCTGTTTTATGGCGCTCTGGTGCAGGACTGACAGCTCCACAGGTTGTACGATAAATAATACATGTAATAATTTAGGATCTAGGCTGCTGTTGGGGGCTGGGTTCAGTATTTTTACAACTGGCTGTGGGTGGGAATAGCTCTCCTGCTCCCTGAAGTCTTGGGACGTCTCTCTTGTGGTTGTGTTAAACATCCCTCTGGTAAGATCCTGGACTCCACAGGGGTGTTGTGGCAATGGGACCGAGAGCGTTTGTCTCGGAGAAGAAGACAGTTTGGGTTCAAGGAAGCAGCTTTTGTCTGGCTTGAGAGCGGGTTTTGATTCTGAATCTGCCAAGACCTTCTCTACAGCTCCACAAGCACCCAGAGATGTTTAGTGTTGGGGAAAGACAGATAGTGTCTAGGGAGAGCCTGATGCAGCCAATCACAGTAGATTTTAATAATATTTTTTCCCTTTCATCTATTTTTTTTTTGACTCTAAGGAAGACTCTCTTACCTCTTTCTGTGTATCTGTGCTTTAACATCTCTGAAAGCCCCCGGTTGATGCTGGGGTTTCCTGCGTGGTGTATTTGTTTATATGGCAACGCTGCAAGATAACCTGGTGTGAAAGGGTGTGTGTGTGTGTGGTGCCATCCCGCTGTTGTAGAGCCCTGGGCTTATAGGGTTGCTATCAGCCCATCCCAAAATCTTCCTGTGATTCCTCATCCCCGGGAAGCAGGGCTGATAATGCCTGACGCTGATTTAGGAAGGAGAGAGATGTGCCTCCGGGTGCGCAGGGTAAGTACGGGCAGTGCTGCGTGAAGCCAATTCCCTACAAAATGGAACAAAACCCACCTCTGATTTGAGTAGAAGTGCCTTGGGCTGGCCAGCGTGGGTGAGCCTGGGGCTCTGCTGGGCAGGGAGCCCTGAGCGTCTGGGCTGGGGAGCTGTTGGGGGGCTCCCCGGGATGTGACGTGTCCCAGGTGACTCTGTGGGTTTGCTTTGTGCCCGGCACCCCCAAGGAAAAAAAAACACTCTGAGACTGGGGTGGTGGCGTGGTCACTGCAAGTAGAGAAAGTGCTGAGGGGGAGCTTGGGGGATGCTGAACCCAGGGAGGTGTCTGCCTCTTGTTGGGGTCGATGATTTTTATTTTTTTTTTGGTGGATAATTTGGACTTTGGGCACACGCAAAGCACGTGGGGTGGTTGGACAGCTGGGCTGTGCTTTAACGCACGTGAGCTCAGTCTCCACGTGGGCTCCCAGCTCCGTGGGCCAGACCCTCTGGAGCGTGTGTGGGAAATACCTCCCTAAGGACGTGGTTGGGTTTTCAGCCTTTTATGATTTGCTTGTGGTAAATTTGCAGAGAAAATAATAGCACAGGCCATTAAATTCTCTGCAGATATTTTGAGTGACAAAAGTCGTGGTTGCTCTGTTTGATAGTAATTGATCGGGCGATGGAGAAGAGCATTAGCATCCCTTTGTCTCGGTCTACTCGTGCTCCAGGGAGAGCGTGCAGCTGGGCTTGACGTGACACTCTTGTCTTCTGTGTTATTTAGTCTTGGGTAATTCTAATCTACCCCTGGAAAGTGCAGTTATTTCCAGAAAGTTTAGGACCTGCTGCTTTCCTGTATTAGCAACGCAGACGGCTTTTGGAGCGGCTGGGGTTGCCGTTGGGTGTGCTCAGTACCAAATATATCACCCTGGGAGGTTCATCTGTGGGTGCAAACCTGCTCCTAAATCTGGTGCAAGAGCCTGTGCTTTGGTTTTGTGCCTTCAGGCCATGTGGTGGACATGGCTGGAGGTGGCCTGGGAGGAGCAAGAGCTGTTCTTGGGGTCTGGCTAAAGACTCGGGCTGGGCTTGCTGCTGCCTCCCATCCTCCAAGCAACTAGTGTTTTGTCAGAGAGATGACAATCTCTCGTGAATAACCCCCCAGTCCAGCCGGAAAATTAATGCTGGGGCTCGTGGGAGTGGTGCCAGCCTGGGGGAGTCAGTGGGGGAGATGTGAAGGGACGAGGAGGGAGCTTGGGAGGTTTTAAGATGTGGGACTGGAGCCCTGCAAAGCAAACCCCGGCTGCTTCCCCGGCCGAGCATCCGTCCCGCAGCGCGTGGGAAGGAGCCGAGCTGTGCCCTGCCCGCCGCGTGGGCCTGGGGTGGGCAAGCCTGTGACTTCGCACTGAGCCCCTCTGGCTCCCCACTGCCATGAGCTCCCCGACACGCTGCAACCCCCCGACCAGCCTCAGACCCAGGAACACCCCTGTACGCCCCGAGGGGCCCCATCTCCTGCCCCTCACGTGGGATCTGCCCTCGTGGGGTGTGTGTAAGGAGGGGGCTTGGGACTCCAGGGTCTTCCTCAGCCTCCCTGCGGAGGAAACTCGGGTCTCTCGGGCTGCTCTGGGCTCTGCCAGCCCATGCTGAAGTAGTTTTGTGCAGCAAAAGCAGTGTGAGCCCCCCCTGCCCCTCCCCGGCACCACACTGGAGATGCCTGACCCCGCGGGAGTGGGCTCTCCAAGTGCCCCCAGCCAGAACACCCCAGGAAAAGCAGAACGGCATCATTAATAACCACAAAAAAAGAAAAAATAAAGAATTCCCAGACTCATTCCGTAAGAGATTTTTGCTGACAGCCCTGCCGACCTCGGCCGCTCGGCCCCTGCCACAAGTGACACAGCCACAGCCCCCCCATTCCTCCCAACTCCACCCCCGGCTCCTCTCCAGCGCAGGCATCGCCCGCGAAGCCATCGCCCACCGAGAAATGCCCGAGCCCACCCCTCGCTCTTGCCTCCCCCGTGCCCGCCGGAGGCGAGCGGGATCTGGCAGGTTCCCTCTCGCCGGAGCAGAGCCCAGCGCGCCTGCAAGTTGGCTCTGCTGGGGAATGATGCCCTGAAACCCGGAGCCTCTTTCTTCCCATCTCGGATGGAGGAAGGAGGGAGAAGGGACTTACCTGGGGTGGGGTGGGTGGCTGTGCATGAGCTGGGGGCCCCGCCGGTGCCGGGGGCTCGGCTGCGAGGCAGCGCTTGGCTGGTGCCTGCCCGAGTGTGGATGTGTGTGCCCAAAGCCACTGCAGCATCTCTGCATTAGGATGTGCTCCTCCCTCTCCTCCCTCCTTGCGTGCGCGCTCCCTCGCTCGCTGCCAACCACCACGC
>NW_020799136.1:783112-794374 GCF_003259725.1 Athene cunicularia | reverse complement strand
AACTGGGGGAGCCGGGGTGGGGGGTCCGAGCTCATATCTGCGGGGTGGAAGCAGGAAAGATTAGCCCCAGCTGGGCCCCGTGCAGTGTGTGCATGTTTCTGTACATATGCACACCCCCGTGCCTAAATATATGTGTACTGGGATGTGCACACACAGAACCAGGCTTATGTGTGCTGGGAAGATTGTTTTATAGGAAAATTTGAAGCTACATCAAGGTGGTACCCGACCCACGCCGCGCCGGGGAGGATGGGGCTTCCTGACAGTGGGGTTAGTGGTGTGTGTCCAAGGGGGGGGGGCTCTGCGTGGTGCCGGGGGTGGCAGCCGGGCTCAGCTTTGGGTTTTTGGATGTGCTGGAGCCACCTTTGGCTGTTGCTGTGGTCCAAGGGGCTTAGGGCTGGGCTTGCCCGTGTTGACAACACCCTGCAAACAGCAGCTGTGCCCCCCCCCAGCCCGAGGCTGCACCCAGAGCCCTTCCCCGTGAATATTTGCAGCCACAAGATCTTTGCTGTTTTCTGGCTGTGGGAGGAAAGGGCTGTCCGGGTGGAGGTGATGCTATGAGATGTGGCAGGGATGCTCCAGGACTTCCTCCGTCGTACCCCGCAGGCGCTGAGGTTTGTGGGCAGGAGGTGCTGCTGGTCCCAGCGTGGCTGAGCGAGCAGAGGACCCCTGTGGGGTGGGGGTTTGCCCGTGGGCAGGTCGCTGCCCGACTGCGTGCAACGAGATGGGAAACGAAGGATTCGGGAGCTCATCAGAGACCACCCTGCGCTCTCCATCCCTTCCAGCCCAGACCCGTTAATGATGTAAGGAGATCAATGGGCGCTGGGGCTGTCCACAGGTTAATGGCCTGCAATTACAGAGGAGTAATTAAGGCATTAGTATCTCTATTGATTGGCAAAGCTCCACCGGTCCAGACTCCTCCAGCAATGTGATGGAGTGGAGCATGTTGCTGGTCCCGTCTCCCTTCCCCTTGCCCAGCTTGCCCCGTTCTCTGCTCCCCACTGCCATTTTGGGGTGAGACTGGGAGAAACCGGCCGCAGCCCTTCTCCCAGACCTTGTCTGCTTTTGCCGGACAGAAGGGAAGAACAGGGTTGGATCCTGACCCCAGCAAAGGACTAATGGAGGGACCACACAGAGGGAAAGCCGGGAGAGGTGACGAGTCCTGTCCCCAGTGCAGGGAGTGGGACCTGCCCTGTGACCCTGCAGCTCCCCGAGGGTCCCTCCGCAGGTGACAAGGACATTGGTGACCTCTTGGGTGTTTGTCCTTGTGCCCACACGTGCTGAGATCACAGTGATAGCAGCTGGGGGAGGAAGCAGCTCTGCGAGGGCTCCCTGGGCTGCTCCCAGTGCCGACAGTGGCTGGCTCTTAGCGATGGTAATGGGCAACAGGCTGGAGCTGCCGAGGAGGGGGACGGGAGGCAGCCTGTCGGCATCGATCGGGTCCTGCCGCCCCACTGGGCGGGCAGAGGTCAGGGAAGATACGGGTGTCGTTATCG
Organism: Athene cunicularia; assembly: GCF_003259725.1. Lineage (NCBI taxonomy): Eukaryota > Metazoa > Chordata > Aves > Strigiformes > Strigidae > Athene > Athene cunicularia. Next base: position 792,881 of record NW_020799136.1, on the reverse strand, counting down.
TGCTGTAAAAAGGGACGAGTGCTAATGCGTGTGTGTCTCCCCGTATCGATCGCAAGGATGAGGACGGGCGCGTTGTCGCCCGCTCCTGGATGATGAAAGCGCCGTGTGTCCTACGGGAACGATGGCAGCAGCCGCCTGCGTGGCCCGTGGCGAGGCTGAGACCGTGGGCCCCGCTGGTTCCCGTGGCTGTGGGCGGAGGGAAATGGTGGCCCCGAGGTGTTCAGGGGTCCCTGGCTTCCAGCTAGCTTGAATTTCTGCATCGAGGACCAAGCACAGTTCCTCCTTCATCCTTCCTTGGGGCAGGGACTGAGGGTGGCTGGTGCCACCATCACCCCAGTCTGTGCTGGGGAGGTCTCCTACACTGGGCAAAAGGTGTTGGTGGTTTTTTTTTGTTTTTTTTTTTCTCTCACTGCTGTTCGAGTTGGGAAGGGGCAGATAAACCTCCTGCCGCAACACTGAGTAGGAATCACTAATACTTCCATCCCATTAGTGAGGGCTGCAGCAATTACATCTTCATTAGCCAGATAGGCTCTGCTGTTCTTCCCCCTTCCCTCAGCCCATTCTCGTCGAGGCTTTGCACCAGGGAGCCGCTGGTAAGAGCACTTCAGAGCCTTGGGGCAGGAAGGGCTGGGGAGTGCAGGATTGGCCCCTGAGGGAGGCATCGCTCACCACTCCTCTGCCAAGATGCGCTGGCTCAGGAGGGGGGGACTCGGCTTAAACCCTGATGCTCCCCTGTGTTTGCTGGGCCACGGCGGGGGGGCTTCTGTCTCCATCTCGCCGCGTGTGCTTCTGCTGTGAGGGTGTTTGTGCTGCAGCCGGTGCTGGCAGGGATGCAGAGCTGCTGTTTGCCAGCGCAGCGTGTCTCAAACGTGCCAAGCCAGCATCATGAGTACGTCCGGGTAGCTGGGCAGCCCTTGCTCCTTTCTGCCTCAGTTTCCCCACCTGAAAAAGATAGCACTGCCTGCACCGAGGCCTCGCTGGCCTCCGGGGCAGTGAGCAGGGGCTCTGCGAGGAGCCATGTGCTCCTTCCGAGGTCATCTGGAGCAGGTATTGCTGCCCTTTGAGTGGTTCCCCTAATGCTTCCCGTGGGCTGGCAGCCACGTGTAATTATTTAAAGCTTTGTTGACAGCTAGGAAAGAATCGAAACTCTCCGGATTTCACAGCACTCACCTGGCAGACAGACAATCAGACAGGGCACGGGTTGAAATCCTCTTGGAGGACGGGCTGTCCTCCCTGCGTCCGATGCCCTGCGTGGTGCTGCCAGCTCAGCTCCTGGGCTCCCCACCTCTGCAGCCGCCCTCACCCCGTGCACCCAGGATACTTCTGATGGGTTTGGTCTGGTGCTTCGAGCTGCTCCCGTATTTCAGCCTCTACCAGGTTTTCATGAACGAAGCGTTTCCTGCTGTTTAATACAGCTGAACAGATCTCCTGGCTGTGGGAGGGAGATGTCAGAGCACGGGGCGGGGGGCTGTAAAAACACACGTGGGGAGAACTGCCCTGCCTGTGCCAGGTCATCCCGGGTGCGACGGGAGCGAAGACCTGCCGCTCCCCAGACCCTTTGGGTGAGCTTCTCGTGCCGTGTTGCAGCAGCAGAAATGCAGAACTGCCGTGCTGAGCTTGCACGGGCTTTGGGAACCAGCTCTGTGCCCGCAGGATGGTCGTGAGGAGACAAACCGGGGGGTTTGCTCCCATCCTGCCACCCCGGCTGCTGCTTACGCATCCCGGCGCGGTGCTGAGCTCTGCACCTGGCTGTTGGGAGACGCTTCTGAAAACAAATCCCTGGTGTTTTATCCCGGCCAGTCTTGGCCCAGGGCTTGTGCTGCTTTGCCTGGATAAACCAAGGACTAACAGAAGTCTACCAGGGTAGCCAAAGAGACCTGGAGGTTTTTAAACCGCTTGGGCACTGACCCGCTGGGCGGATGCGCGTCCTCTCCGCAGCGGTGAGGAGGCTGGGCGACGCTTCCCCTGCGGATGGTTTTGGGGGGAACATCCCGTGGAGCAGCCTCCCCTCCTGGGGGTGGGCCCTGGAGCTGGGGGATGTTGGGGACCAGCACAGGTGTGAAGGGCCACGTGTTTGGCAAGTGCCGGCTGTGGGTGAGCGCTGGCTTTTACCTTTGGGAAGCTGACGGAAATTAATTGCGGGCTTAGCATGAGTTTTGAACAATGTTTTATTATATGTTTAGTGTTCTCTATACAAAAAAATCCAGTCTTTTCTTTTTACAGTGATTCAAAAAAATGATATCTGAGTATTTTGGCCTTCTTTCATCTCTCATGCAGTCGGTTTATAAGTCCTTATATTATTTTTTTTTTCTGTAGTCCATAAATCTTCTCACTGTAAACTGTTAATGTTACAGCTTCAGCTATACATTTCTCATTGGAACAAGTGGTTAACGCAAAGGTGTTGGGTTGGGTCTTTTTTTTTTTTGCTTTAAAAAAAGGCAAATAAATACATAGAATACTTTAGAACAACCAGGAGGTTTTACAGAGAGGATGGATGGATGGTGATATATTTACAAATTAAAGAAAAACAAAACACTCCAATACTTTCTTTCTGATGTGAGCAGGAGGAACGAACATTTAAAACTCTGTACTGCAAAGGAAGGAGTCTGGTCTGTGGGTCTGACTTGGGGTTTAGGCTGCGTTTGACATCCAAAGCCCAATGCCCACTCGTGAAGGACGTGGAGAGACAGGAGCTGCTGGGCAAGGGGGAACCTACTGATGCGGTGGGTTGTTTTGTTAGGACCAGAAAAGCGTCGTTATTCTCGTTAATAAAACAGGTCTTAGTGCAAGAAATAGAACGTGGTCTTTTTTTTTTTTTTTAATTTATTTTTACAAGGTTTGTTTATTGCTTAACTGAAATCGTTTGCTGCTAGTACACGATTAAGCCTGGTACGACGGACGTTGCAGGTTGAACTCGCGGCTCTGCTGGGACCTGCGCACCGAGGAGAGGCGTCGGGACTTGCCAGGATGGCCAGTGGCACGGATGGAGCGGGCGCTGCGAGCCAGGTAAGTCAGGGTGAGGGGCACGGCTCTGCCCTCGCCCCCCTCCTGCTCCCCCAGGCGTGAGGGCGGCAGGAGCTGCAGCTCCTCGGGTGACGGGTGGATCCCTCGGGTCAGAGGGGGCTGTTGGCTGCGAGAAGGCGACGCTGGCAGGGGCTGTGTGGTGGGGACGTCGTGGTCTGGTGGCCAGGCAGGACAGCTGGGGGTGCTGTGAGCAGGATCGCCGGGCTCGTACCAAAAAGTGATGATTTTTTTTTTTTTTTCCTCCCCACTGGTTTTCTGTGTCTGGTCACAGCCTCAAGATCGCGTAAACGCCCCAACTGTCCTCTTGTATCCCACACTCATGCTCCTGGGGTTCCTTATCGGCTGTTGGACACGTGCAGGGCTCCAAATAGCCAAGGGCTGCTCGGGGGCGCCGGGCTGTGTCCCTGCGCTCGGTGCAGCTGCCAGAGTCTGGATCCGTCTCCAGATGGATGAAGTTTTGCCTCGGACCGTTTTAGAAAACAGGCTCAAATTTGTAAGTTGGGAGTTGGACCCAAAGTGATTTTTCTTCAGCTTCTAGGAGTGCTTGATTATTATTTTTTTTTGGTCTAGCTCTTTTTTTTTTTTTTTTTCCTCTATTTGTTAAGTGTTGACCCCTAATTTAAACCCTTTATGGAGATGTATCTGCTGGAAAAGAAAAGGTGAAAACGTGCCCTGCTCCAGAGCAGGATGGTCACCCTTGTGATGGAGACCAGCCCCTTAGGAGGGTCCTGCCCTTCGAGCCACCGGTGGCTGATACAGGTTCCCCCCGGGCATCTCTGCGAATCCAAGGGGTTATGCTGTAGGTAGCAGGAGATGAGGTGACTGGCCTGTCCCCTCTGGAGAGGGACAGCCGGGGGTAGAGACACAAAGCAGGTCCTGCAGGGTGATGCTGGGGACAGGCGGACACAGCCACCAGCACAGCACCCACCCAAACAGGCAGAGATGGGCGGGCATGACCCGTCAGCACCACCGGCCCTCGCGCGGGGTCCGCATCCACCTCCTGCTGCTCAAAGGACACGTGCTCGGCAGGAGCGTGGCCACGATGCCCCTGGGGGTGCAGCCTGGCTGTTTCTGGGGGGAAAATGCATTTTTTGGGGTGGTTTTGGTGGTCGCAGCAAGCGAGGGCTTTGCTCCCTGCGACGCTGTAGCTGCACATGGAATCATCTACTGCACCTTCGTTAAAGGGAGTGAAAAATGCTAAGCTCTGTATGTGTTTTGATTTAAAATTTTCTTTGAGCTCAAAAATTCTAGGGGAAGTTTTAAAGAAATGTTGAAATTTTTACTATAACTTATAATTTTGGAGCAGTTTTTATACCAAGCTAATACAAGGCTACAAGTAACTTAGACTGAGCTGTTTGTCCTCTGGGCCCTCCGCAGACATCTCCTTCCTTTTCTGGCTGCTTAAAGTAACATGGTGGTAGGACCTTACATGGGTTTTGGGGTTTTTTTGCAAGACTTTGGGCAAGGACAGGACTGGCTGGGCTGAGTCCAGCTCCTTCTCTCCCTGCTTGCTGAGGCACACCACCGGGCACGTGCTGCAAAGCTACGGGGTGAAACTCTTCTCTGTTTCCAGATGGATGCTAAGAGGTTTGCTCAGGAAAATGGTGGTTAATGACAGGACAGAAATACAGGCTTTAATATAAATGGCACGTAATACAGACACATGACACAGACCGCCCTGCTTCCAGTAATGCCTGACCAACTTTCTTGAGGTTTGGAGGTGCTGCGTGGTAGCCAAGGGGCTTGTGTTCCCTATTAGCGGTTGGCCCACAAAGCAGCGAGGATCTGGCGTGCTGGGGGTGAATGAAGATGCCCAGCTCCAGCAGCAGAGGCTTTTCCACAGCAAAGGCTGTAGTTTCTTTCTCTCCTCACTTCCACAAGTGCTTGGGCAAGAAGCTACACCAACTCAGCGTTGTAAGGACAGCCGTAGGCTTGTGAAGTGATTATTCCTGTGACCAAGGGCTGCGTTACATTTGGCGTCCTGTTTTTGCTTAAAATCTGAACGTGTGTCCCGGGAACGCGCTGGGAGACGCTCTCCTTAAACCGGATCGGTGGCGAGTGGCAGCAGTAGAGTAGGTTTGTTGTTGCACGAAAGCGTTTACACTGATGGTAACAGAGCAAGGTGTGTGGCTCCTACTCGGTAAGATGTCACGGATGGACGACCCTGGCAAATGGGCTCCGGGGCGGTGGAGGGGGGACGTTCCTGTGCTGCCTGGGGTAGCAGTAGCTCCCCCCAACTCTAGGAGGGGGCTCTGCCTGTTAACACCAGCCTAAACCCTCCTTGGCTCATATGGTGCATGTAGCCCCTTTGCTGTTTGGTTTGCATCCAGTTCTCTGCTGTTCCCTCGGGGCGATCCAGCAGTAAGTGCTGACCAGGTCCAGGCTCTTCCCCGAAGCGCGGGATAGTTGTGCCATTAGCAGCTTAAAAGAACGTGGCAAAGCCCATCTCGACAATCAGTATTAGTAGACGTATTCTTGTTAGCAGTATGTCTTCGTAGCAAACCAGCTCGAAAGCTAAAAGAATAATTGCATTAATCCTATCGCATTCAGTCCATTATGCTGAACAAAACCCTCCTCCTTCAGAAAAAGAAACGCAAGAAAAATCCATCCTAACGTCGTTTGCCGTCTGTGAAAAAACGGTCTGAAGCGATCCAATCTCTCTCAGCGAAGGTACCTTTGGTTTCAAAAGTGCAGGAAGTGGGAGAATACACATGGCGTTGGCCGCTAAGTACGGTCTGTTATAAAACTCTACCTTCTACAGTGATCCATGCTGTCTCAGCTGGGAGAGCTGCCCAGGCGTCCTACTCCTACTGGTCTGGCGGATCGAAGACCATCGCGTTAGGGGCGCGTAAGCGGTGGGGGAGTAGTGTCAGTTTATTAAACTTCACGGGAAGTTCGAAGCTGTGTAAGGCATGTGAAGGAGCACTCCTATCCGAGACGCTTTGTTACAGTGTGTTAACGGGTTAAATTAAATTGCATGTTGTCTTGATATGTAAATAAGACAGCGGAGGGGGGTCCTGCGGTGCAGGCGGTCGCTTGTGGAAGGGTCTCGCTCAGGCTGATTGATGGGGGGGCAGGGGGGGAAGGCCGCTGTCAGAAACGAGGAGGGGGATTTAGTGGAAAACACTGTCGATCCGGTTCATCCCCAGTGCCTCGGGAAGGTGCGGACCTCGGGTCCTGCGCTCCCACCGCCTGCCCTCCTCCCTGTCTCCCGAGGGACGCGTGTCCCTGAACCGTTCAAGCTGCTGACCGGGAGCTGCGGTGCAGGGCGAGAGCAGGGGATCCTCTACCCGACCCCCGTGGGGCTTCTCACCTTGATCGGGCGGCTTTGAGTTGGTTGGTTGTGTCTTTTAAATAAGTGATACCTGGTCCCCTCATCCTATGTTAACACCCATCCTGTTTCCGCTCCCTCTTTGCTACATAAGACTTATGGAGTTGCCTTTAAAAGAAAGCAGGCATGGTCTGGGGGGATTTCCCCCCCCCCCCCCAAATTCTTACAAAAGCAAAGACTAAACCAAAATGATTTCCCTGCAGCTCCCCAGACAAGCCGTGCTGTTATCCTGGGCTCGGAGGGCGAGCGGCACCTGACTGTCCTTCCACAAATCCCACAAGCTCTTCTGCAACTCCTGCTCCTCCGAGGATGCTCCGGAGCCCCGCGGGGTGGGGGGTGACCTCCCTATGGCCTTTGCAGAGGGGATGGACCGTGGAGCCGAGTTACGGCGCCAGGGGAAGCGGTGGGGACCTGCTCTTCCCTGCATAGATCTTTCGGGAAGGAGCTTGTGGCGCTGACTAGTCTCGGGGTGGGGGGAAGCTGTGGGCGAGGTGCTGCTGTGAGGATGAGCATCTCATAACACAGTGCCGTGGGGTCGTTACCCAAAGATCCACCACTTTCCTCCTTGCGTGCATTTATGCTGCTCCGCCCAGGCCCCGCTCACCCCTCTTCCCTCCCCAAACCTTTTTTTTTTTGTCTTTTTTTCCCCCCTGTTCCCCTCTTAACTGGAACCTTCCTGTAAAGATTAAAAAGAAGAATTTTTAACTCCCTCCCAAAAGAACAAAAAGGGCCTCGGGGAGCCTGGGCGGCCAAGCCCCACTGCCTGGTCGGGCTGGCTCTGGGTGCTGGGGCCAGCCCCGAAGCTGGGGTGCAGCTGGAGCACCCCACTCCTCCTCCAGCCCCTCTGGCTCAGCCCAGATTTCAGCTACAGCTACAACCCATCCGCGCCCCGGGAGTCCTTGCCGTTCGCTTGTTTGCTAAGGATAAGATGGCATCGGCAGCCACCTGGTCTGCCTGTTTGCTTGCTTGGATTTTTTTTCTTTTTTTTTTCTTTTTTGTTTTTTTTTTTTTTTCTTTTTTGTTTTGTCGCTGTTGGTTGGTTTCATTCACACGCTTCTGTTGGAGGTAGTGGCGGCGGCGGTTGTTGTTTAACCCCCATCCACTACGAACACCTCGGGCTGTTTGTGGTTTCAGTGCGTTGCGCTATGCCAGTGAGTAGATAGCATTGACTGGGGAGGTGGCTTCCGAGCTCTCGTTGCCTTCGGTCTCCTCTTTGTCCTTCTTCACCGTGTACTGGCCGATAAAGGAGCCGTCCTCGTTAAACTGCCCTTCTCCCCCCTCTCCATAGTCCACCAGGCTATCGTCGCTCTCCTGCTGCTTTATCGTGCCGTCCAAGGAGGTCTGACTGTTTGGCAGGGGTTTGTTGTCTTCATCGCTGGGTGGCAGAAGACAGACAGACACAGTAAGGGTTGAGAACGGGCCTTACAACCTTTACCCAAGGTCTGGATATTCAAAAATAAATCCAGTGTGCAAATATACTGACCAGAGACCACAAACATGGTCCGGTTGGTTGACACAGTGTGTCTGACACCCATGTGAAGGTGGGGAGACGCCCCCCGTGGCGGAGGCCCACAGCTGCCTGCTCAGTTGGGTGCTGTGGTTGGTATTTCTGCAGGCCCAACCTTCAGACTTTTCTTTTTAGAAAGCCATTATTATTATTTTTTTTTTTTAACCTGTATTACATACGATGGTTAGATCAGTCCAACTGGATGTACGTTATAAATATCCTTTCCTTGTCATTGCTTATATCCTTTCTTTCTCTTGGCCTTTTAGCCAACCTCGGTGTAACCTGGTTTAGTGAGGTTTTGTTTCCAGATTTTTCTTGAAAAAAAAAACCCCACACTCATGCAATGGGAAGCACTCTCAAAGCACTGCGAGGGGGCACGTGTAGGATGCCAAGTTCTGTGCAGCTTCCAAAACTCATGGGAATTTACCCTTCCAAGCTTATTTCTGAGCATCTAAGCTTGTTTGCTCAATTCTTTATCCTTTTCTCTTTTTTTTTTTTTTTTTTCTAAAAAGATTAAGCCAGGTCACTGAAAAATAAATAGTCTGACCCACAGGAAAAAAAAAAACAACCCAACCCTTTTAACCAAAAAAAAAATACAGGGAAAAGCTGTTTTCTCTCTGGAGGGCAAGGGCTGGTATCTTATAAATCCAGATAACATTGTGTGGAGGACGAGAGTGGATTGTTCTATATAAAAAAATAAATTTTCACATCAACTAGTCCTTAGTTTAGATTTTGATCTTAAGTCCAGCACGCAAATTCCGTAATATTTCTGAAGGTCATATGTAGCTTTAAACATTTGTCCTCCCACCTCCATTCCTGTCTTGTTGTTGTTGTTTTAGCTTGGGGCTCACCAGAACTCTACTCTGTTCCTTTATTTCTTTTTTTTTTTTAAATTAATAAAAGTACTGGGCTTTGATTGCAGCCCTTGATAGCTGATGTCCATACAAAGGTGTTTGTCTCCTGCAAAGGCATGAGAAACACTTTGCTTGGGCCAGGGAGCAAAACTCTCTTCAGCTGGGGAAAACATTAAATCTCTCTCGTGCCGTTTAATTAATGTCATCGGCTCTCTCCAGTGGGAGAGGAATTTGGTACCCCACAGTACGACACGCAGCCTCCCAACGTATTTCCTTATATCGGCACTTTGTGAAGTAAGCAATAATACAAAACCAATATCTGAGGTCTTGTGTTAACTTGGCATCACAATAAAAAAAATAACTTGTTAGCTTTGAAAGCAGCTTCTTTCTGCAGGGAGGAGGAAGAGAATTGAGTCTGCAAGCGGGACTGCCGGTTAGAAAGCCCAATAAATGCCAAGTAGAGAGTGGCAAAACCCAGATCCCTTTATTTGCAATATCCTTTCCCAAGGTTTGGCGTTCAGTTAAAGCTGATTCTAGAGCCAGATTTGCCCTAATGGGATGGGATGGGGCGGGTTGCAGCCCCAAACACCCCGGCAATGTGTTTCCCGCGCCTGCCCCCTGGTTTTACCTCTCTCCAGTACTATTTATCCTGTTAGTGCATTAGGAGGGCGAAGCAGATACTCATCAGCATCTTGAGGCAATATAACCTTGTCAGAATGGGTTTCTATGGGGTTTGCTGATGGGCACATTAGAGAACCAGAGCACCCAGATGAAAACCATTTGGGAAATGTTATTCTGAGTTGCATAAATCATTGAGGACGAGGCTTTTCAGGACTGAGACAGAGTGGCAGATTGTTTAGGATTTGGTCGTTTGGTTTTGGTTTTGTTTTGTTGTTTGTTTTTTTTTTTGTTCGTGTCCCTTGCCACCATCCCCTGGGTGTCCAGCATCAGGGGGCTGAATGCACCCAGGGCATCGTCCCCAGGTCCAACCCTTGGCCGGTCCCTCCTGCTACACCAGGAGGGTTCAGCTGCTCAAGCCTGGGACTGGGGAGG
>NW_020799136.1:776421-783062 GCF_003259725.1 Athene cunicularia | reverse complement strand
GGGGGGGGGGGGGGGGCCTGGCTGTTGCTTGGGGGTGCCCCCAGCCCACAGAGCATTTCCAAGCAAGATGTAGCTTGTTGGACATGGGGGTACCCCTGATGCCAGCAGCAGTTAGAGGGATCTTGTTTAATGTGTTAGGTGGAGGCAGGTACATGGGAATAGGGAGGGGAAGGTGTAGTTTCAGCTATAAAGAAATAAATAGCTAGAAGGAAGGAAAATAAAAAAAAAAAAAAGCTAAATGTGCCGGACTTCTGGCAGCACGTGGTCCTACCTTTCAAGAGACCTTCATGGTCCATGTGGATAGACCAGGTGAAAAGGAGAAGAAAGAATGGGAATAAAACAGAGAGAAGCAGAAAGAGCCTGATCAGAGAGAGATATGATGAGGTCCGCAATTTACAGGGGCAGTGCTAAAAACCAAAAAAGAAACGTCTGCATTCCTCATGGAGCTAATTGCCTCGTTATACCAAATGGAGCCAGTTATAATTGTCCAGAGCTGGATGAGCCTCATTGGCTTCCCCGAGAAAGCTGCTACGGAGCAGCGGTGGGTGGTGCAGGTGGGAGGCGGGCTGTTGCCGGCGGGCTGTTGCCGGCGGGGCTGTTCAGACAGGGCTGGGGGTTGAAGTCCATCAGCCAGCGGCCGCTGCTGGGGACCAACATGCAGCAGGACACGGGCCAAGGGAACGGGTCGCTCGGTTTCCCCTCCAGCCTTCTGCTGGGTTTCCACGCGACGGTCACTCACCAGTGTCACGTCCTCCAGTGACAAGCCTCCACCTGCCCGGGCTGCTTCGCCAGCCCTCTCCTCCCCTCACCAGGCTCAGGGGACAGCTCTGCGTCCTCCTGTCTCGGTGTCTGCTGAGATGGGCCGTTCAGGGCGAGCTGGCACTACCTGCAGTAACCTGTTCCACGGGGCACTCTCCTAAATCTGAACTGGAGCCCAGAACCTAAAACCACTCAACTTTGCCTTCCCAGTGGCCAGGGTTTCCAGCTGACTCCCCCATATCCAGCTTAAACATTTGGTATAATGAGGCACAGTCACTGGCACAGAACATTGTCCAAGGATAATGGTCTCCTGCTTTGAAAATAAGCTTCTCAGCTTAGCCTCTGCTCAGGAAAACCATTATTCTGTTAGTGGAACAGAAAGATGTGACAGTATCTCTTAATTATAGGCTGCAGAGATTTGAAAGTTGCATGCACAGGGCATTAAGGACGTGAGATATGATGAGAGCATATCAGACATGCTATGTGGAGGTGGGGAGGGAAACCAATGAAGAACTCACGTCAGCTCAATTCCTCTCCTTGCTCGAAATACTAATTGCTACCCTCCTTGAGCCTAACACTGCAATCGTTTTGAATCTTAATCAGCCAACAGCGTTTCATACCAATCCTTCGGGTTCACCTTCCTTTCTGCCTCCTTGAGGGAAGCCTCCTATTACTTCTCCAAGGAAACCTGTTGTTCCTGAGAAGGAGGGGGCAAAGTTTATGGGCTGTTGGGGATTTTTTTTTTTTTGTTTCGTTTTGTTGATCTTGGTTGACTGAGAGGTTTGGTTTGGGATTTTTTTTCCCCCATCTAGTCCATGGGACAGTGTGATGGAAAATGCTGGAGCATTTTGGAGCTTGGTGGTTGTCCCTCTACTGACATCTGCCTTTAGCTTGCAAACTTTTGGGAATGGGGCTGTCAATAGAAGTTTGAGCTTCAGCTAAGCGGATGCTGCTGGGTAGCAGGATGAAGGATTTACCCCATTCCTTCCCATCTCCCGGGAGGCAATGCCCCTTGGATGGTGCTTGGGCAGCAAGCGCAGCATTGCTGACTGTCACAATGCTGCCAGCCATGCCAAGAGCTTGCTTTTCCTTCTGTGCAAGGCAAGTGGTCCCTGGCAATGCCTTAGGAGCGATGGGGGTGAGCAGGTTTTGACTGCAACCACCTCAGCGGACTCTTGAGAAGCAGATTTCTGAAATCAGTGCGTACTGCCAGAAGCTCGGCTGCGGAGACCTCGTCTGAGATCCAGGTGATGGAGCTGAGCCCGCGGGGTTTTGTGTGGGGAGCTCCTGGGTGATGAGAAGTTTCAGGCTTGCTACGTGGTAGCACAGATTTGGGAAACCCAGAGGATCCCTGTCATGACTCAGAGCATTAAGAGGATTTCTTTTGGGTAAAGTATGGGCACCAGCTGTGTAGTATGTGGTTATGGGTTGTATCTGTACGAGGAGCTCTGCCTGCACTTGTAAAATCATGCCTGGGAGGAGATGCATTTGATCCGGGACAAAGCCTGCAGCAGGACCAGGCTGAGCTCACTTCTCCTCTGCTCTTCTCTGGCCAGGAATCTGACGGGAACAGCCCCAAGTTCTGACTTGTATGTGGAATTAATATAATTACCCTGGTGTGGTTTGTCCCCACTAGAAGCGATAACCAAATCTCACAGCAGGGCGAGGAAGGTGTTGCCCCCGGGTGTTGTTTAGGGCAATAAAGAATGGTGGGTTTTTCCTACAGCGCGCTGCTTATTCTGGTTCCTGCTGGGGTCTGTTTATATTCTGTATTGTGCTCTCAGAAGACTGGGGAGCTTTGGGTTTACGACATCCTTTGGCGAAAGAGTTGCTACTGAAATAGCTACCACGCTCCTAACAATATAAATGTGAGCGTTGAGGGCTGCAGTTGTTCTACTTCCATTTACGTTTCGTGTGCAGGCATTTTGCTCCCCCCGAAGTCTTTGGCGGAACGCGTGTGTCTTGTTACATCCCTTACTGAATCATAAATAAATTGTTCCTATCTTTGCTACCTCGATTTGTAATGCTAGGAGTACCGGTAATGACATGGGGTTTAATTAACCCCCTTTTGAAGTCAGGAGGAAAATTCCTGCTAGAATAATTGGGCTTTGGATCCAGCTCAGATGGAAAGGTGCATTTTTAATTCTTTAAAGAAAAGCCAAGCCCACTGTAGGCGCTCAGAGGGCGAGCTGGGGGTGCTGTAATACGTCCCTGTCATCTGTCAAGTGTGGGCAAGCCAACGACCCAACGTTACCTGCTCCTCGGGGGAAGCCGTTGGCAGCGCTGCGAATGCCGCACTGCACGTGAGCAGGCTGGCGACAGCCCTCGCCCCTTTCTGAAATACCCGGGGGAGTTTTCCTGGAGTAAAAACCAGGCACTGCTGCTCTTCAAAGGATGCTGGTTTGGGTGAAAGCAGCTGAGTGGAGTTGGGGGGGGATGGAAATCAGAGTGGGTTTAGCAGAACTGCTGCTAGGCTGTGCCGCAGCCCTCAGGGGGGGGTTTCCGTGGGGTTTCCCGGGGGAATCTTGCAGAAAATCCTGGACCAGAATGCAGGCAGACCCCAGATCAGCACTCCTGTGTGCTTTCAGGGCTGGGCCAAGCAGAACTTCTCCCCTGGATATTCTCTTATGGGTAGGAGAGAGGCTGAGCTCGGGGTGATATATCTCAAATATCCTCAGGCTGCTTAAGAGGGGTTTTGTGGGGGGTTTTGTTGTTGTTTGGTTTTTGGGTTGGTTTTTTTTTTTCCTTTTTCACGTGGTAGGAGTGTCGCTAGGGTTGATCTGCACCTGGTGAGAGCTGTGTCCCGGGTACCTGATGCCGGAATCCCAGCTCTCTGCCTGGCCTGATCCTCCCAGGCTGAGGCAGGGAAAGGAGAAGACCTTAGCAGCATCCTCGCAGCCTGGTTACTCTTCCAGGCAGGAAATATTTCCTTTGGTAGAGGAGTCGCGGGGGGGAAGGAGGCAGGAGGAGGAAGGTAGGAGAAGTAATTTAAGAGGCTGTGTGGCACCGCAGTGCTGCGGTTACGTGGAGGGGTAGCGCGGTGAGGTCTGTGATGGCTGGGAGAGGGGCTGATGGGGAGACGTGGGTGCACATGCCGGTGGAAGCATACCTGTAGTCGAACGACCCATCTTCTACGTTCTTGTCTTCGGGATTTAGATGCTCGTCTTTGTTGTCTCGTACTGTAAACAAGCACATCCCCAACACTGACGTTAAAACGTGGTACAGAGGATAAAACAGACAGCAAGAGCAGCTGGCGTTGAGGCTGTCTTTGTAAAATCCCTGCAGGGTGAAGTCCAGCTTTTCACTGACTTTGTCAAAAAAAAAAAAAAAAAAGAAAATCCCACACCTTGGAGAGCTTGCAAAGGGCTTGGAGAGGGTGCTGCTGTGGTGGCACCAGGGCACAGATAGCAAGAGAGGATGTATTCATTGGTGAATTTTCTTAAGCCTTTATCTTTGCTTTGCAAAAATTTAATGAGATTTTTGCCTGAAAAGATCTTTTTTTTTTTTTCTAGAGGAGGCCAAGCCACATTTGCAGTTGGGTCATGTATAGCAGGAGTGTCCAGCTCTGCAGCCTAAAGTCTGCACAGCAGAGAGCCCTCACCCAACCTTTAATTAACTGAAATGCTTCCCACTAATAATAGTGTTCCCACTACGGGGGGAAAAAATAATAAAAAAAAAAAAAGCAAAAAAAAAAAAGCCCTTGTAATCGCAAGCATCTATCTGAGAGCAATACAATTTGATTAGCCCCCAGAAGCCTGGAAATGTTTAAACCATGAGCACAAACGATTGCCATGCGATGCTCGTACCTGGGTATTTCCCACCTCTGCTCCTCTTAATGAAGCAGACGATCAACAGAATAAGGACCAGGAGAGCTATGGCACACATCAGACCGATGAACCAGCCCTGCGTTGCGATGTCCACGTGATTCTTGGTGTAAGCTGGAAGGAAAATTAAAGGTAAAAGAAGCTGTAAGAGACAGACCGGCACCGCAGAGGGAAACAGTTGAATAGTAAGACACAGTCCACCAGTTTAGAAATAATCTTTAGAGCTGCATTTGTGTGTCTGTGTGTGTATTGACCGGATTATCTGAGACTGCAGCACAGGGATCTGTGGCTTTTTTTTTTTTTTTTTTTTTCCCCCCTTTTTTCCCCCCTATTGTGGTGGTCAGTCAACTCAACGTTTTTAGCGGGAGCTGCAAACAGCAAAGGGTCACAACAGAAAGTAAAACCTAGCACACCGGTGAGAAAGGTGAATTGCAAATAATGGCAAAAGAAGCTGGGTAACGGATTTGATCTTTCATTTACTGTGTCTGAAAACTGCCCTGGAAGCGAGAAGGTCTGGAAGAAACGTGCCCAGATGGCTCCAGTCCCTGGTGTCCAGCGAGGCTGAGCAGCACCGCTGGACCCAGAGGGTTGCTGAGCCCCAAAGGGCTCATTGACATCCCCGAGCTGGCAGAAACCTGAATCCCGCGAGGGAGAGTGATGGGCAGTGGCTCTGCTGCCGCCACCACCGGGGTCCTGCTGCCTCTGGGTGGCCACGGGGCTCTCCAGGGCTGAGAGGGGACTTGTGGAAGCCCACCAAGACTTGGCCAGCGCACGAGAGGGGATGCAGCGGTGAGAATAGCTCTTGGAGGAAGGAGAGCCACGTCCCAGATAGTTGAGAGGTGGTCTGAGAGCACTGGAAAGTCTCTTCTGGGGCAAGCTCTCTATACCCCTGCTTCCAGCACCCTCGAGATTATGGAATATTAATATGATGAATACCAAGCAAGGAGGTGTCTTGTTCCCCAAACAACCCTCCGTGTCCTCCCTCACGTCCTCTGACTCCTTGTTTGCAGCTCCCATACATGGTCAGACAGACAAATCTGTGTCCTATAAATAGCAACAAGCTGCCATTTTCTGGCTCTCATTGACATGCACTTCGTATTCAGCAAGACAGAGCAGAGGAGAAAATAACCTTCAGCGCAGCGGAGGGGGGCTGAATTTAACCAGGCTGCAGTGCAAACAAAGATAGGTATTCCTGGCAGGAGCGCGGGGGATCTGAGCTGGATGGGATTGAGTTGGGATTTAGCAGGGATTTGCCTGAAATGGGCAGGACAGTGCAGTGAGCATCCTTTTGTGGTGCCCACAAACCAAGATGGTGCTTACAAAGCCAGCGTAGAAGGCAGCCCTCTGTTAAAGTATTCTGAATGAAAGGCTCTTGTAAGAGAGAACGACAGCTTTAAAAATGGGTTGAACTGCTCAACTTTCCTAACCCACCCCTTTCCAGGGCTGTAAGCACATACTTATTCCCATAAAATGGAGCCCAAGAGGTGCTTTCCTTAGGATGAAATCTAAGCCACGTTGTCAGTAGGTAATTGCAGCCGAACCGTGACAAGGAAATTCAGACAAAAGAGAACGACAAGAAAAAGTAGCATTTGCTAAAGAAATCACGTTAGACCCTGAACGCTCTGTGGTTGTGAGCAGCACCGAGCTCCTGGGGAAGCCGGGGGGAAGCAGCTGCCTAATGGTGCCGTCCCTCCCTTTTGCTGCTTTTCCCTCTGATGCTGCCACGTTTAATATTTACCTTTAGTACAACCTGAGCTACGTAGTCCTTGAAGATGCACTTTTTATAATGGAGAGAATGAAATTATAACAGAGTGGAGCTGAGAACTGGATTCAATTAGCTGAGTGCTTGGGGAGGAAAGGGGAAGAAAGCTTCACTGGAGAGCTTTGAAATGGAAAAAGATTGTATTAGCAGTCCTGATGGGATGGGATTTCTACAGAAACCAGCGCTGAGGGAGAAATAAAGGGGTGTTCACGGTACGAAATGCCAGAGCAGCCTGAGAGGTGGGTTTGTGCCACCGTGCAGGTTGGGGCTGAGTTTTGGAGGGAGGGAGGGTTTTG
>NW_020799136.1:711620-776371 GCF_003259725.1 Athene cunicularia | reverse complement strand
CCCCTCAATTACAGAAAATAGATACGCCAAGACTACCAGCATCAATCAGCCAAGGATATTGTGCTTTGGGGTTTTGTTTGTTGTTTGGTTTTTTTTTCTGTTCCTCTCTCTAACGATTCCCTGCCCCTTGCTGTCTGTTGTGCAGGGGACTGTCCCCTCTCCCCCCAGATCCCAAAGTGGGTGAAAAGCAGGTGAGGAAAGAATAGAGACGGGTCCAGATTGGGAAATAGTTCTCCCGAAAGACACGTTGCGGGGTATGGGTGGGGGCAGTCGAGCTGGTGGTGATTTCTGAGTGAGGGGAGGGTCCAGAAGCAGAAACAAAACTGGGGATGCACCATTGCAGCTGGAGCTGTCCTGGAGAGAGTCTGAAAAATCAGGTCTCTCATTGTCTGGAGTCAGAATCAACCTCTGCAATGTAGGAACAGGCTGGGAGCTCAGAGACTTGAAACCTGCAGACACTCGTCTGCGAGCCAAGTCCTGCCAAAGCAAAGCGGTGAAAACTCCCGAGGCGAGGCGGCCGCGCCACGCAGCAGCGGGGAAAAACCCCGGTGGAAAAAATAAAATAAAATAAAAAATCAATCCGTTTTGAAAACACGGCGCTCTGCAAAGCCAAGCGTGTTCTGCGCCGTGGATGCGGCCGCATCCCAGGGTGACGGAGCAGTTTGAGGCGGGGCAGAGGCAGGACAGAGCCAAGGTCAGCGCTTGCTGGTTATTTCTCTGCGTTGGGCAGCATCAGACATGCAGAAATACCAGCAGTTGCCATCTGTCCCTGTGTCATCTTAGCACGTCAGAGAATTACTCAGCGGTGTTACAGCTTGCCAAATATTTTGGACACCAAATAAGATGTGTACAGGGGGGGTGGGGAGAGCTGCTGCCCCCCCACCTCCCCCTGCCACGCTCCCTTGCTGCGAGTTACATTTTTCCTTTTGCCCTTTTCAGCAAAAAGACAAGTGGTAAGTGCTTGAGCTTTTCCTCTCCAGGGCTGCATCTGAGCAAAATCATTTTAGTTCTTTGAAAATCAACAGCCTCTCCCTACTACATCTGTCAGTGTGGGCTGCTCCACTGTTGCTTTCTCCTTGGTTTTTCAGCGAAGTGTTTAGACCCGCGCTTTGACAGGCGTCGTGCACAGATTCCTACGGCAAAACCCCCGGGTGAATACAAAGGAAGTTACAGCTGGTTTGATTTACTGAAACTCATTGAGCGTGAACGGTGAAGTTTTATAAATGCGTAAAGCCCGCTTCAGTGCCTGTGGAAGTCAACAAGGGTATTTCTCTGGCATTTGGTGGGCAGAGTAGGAAGCCCATCATTAGAAAGCTGTAAAAAAACCACTCGGGTGCTAAGCCTGGAAAATTGCTTCTGCAATTAAATGCGAAGTTGCCAGAGGAAACGTACCTGGAGGGTGGGAAACCCTCGGCATATGCCACGTGTGACTCGGAGCAAGGTCTTCTGCAAACGCTGCCTTCCCCATCCTGCCCCTCTCCTGCACCCCGTCACCAGTACCTCCCCTCCTGCCCCTCTGCCGTAACCTGGGGCCAGACCACGAGTAGCAACGCGCAGGTGGAAATGCGAACCGCACGGTGGTGGGGCTCCAGGCAGAGCTGTGTGACAACGTGAGCGTGTTCTCCCCCCTCCTTAAAGACCTTTTCCTTCCAAGGGATCCCCCATCCCTCCTGGGGCTCTCCTCTCGCTTGCGCAACCTCCTGGCGATGCTGGGGGCGGCTTTATAATAAAAGGCAGGGATGGGGAGGGGGGGCTGTCGGGGGTGGTGGATGAGGGTTGTTCCATGCAGTCATGGTCAAACCACCTCCCGCCACCACGCGAATGACGTCGGCGGTGATGGATGGGACATGCCTCGGAAACACACCCCGCGGCGGGGCTGCACCCGTCTCACCTGAGCTGGTGGTAAAGGTTATGTACGAGTGTTCGCTGGGGCTAGACCATATGGGGAACACCCACAGCTTGTACATCATTCCCGGCGTCAGATTCGCCAGCTGCACAGAGGAAGGGGTCTGAGCTTTAACAGGGATAGATTTCTCTGTCTTGTTACCTGAGAAACAGAAACCGCACATCAAACCCAGCCGCGGGAGGCTCCCAGAGATTACCGTGTTGACACTGCAGGCAGTGCACTACGCTATCCCCAGCTGCTGAGCAGAAATAATACAGCTTGATGGTCAAGGAGCTAATAACGGCTTTGTGATTATTACTCGCTGAGAATAGAAGAAAATTGGTGACGCAGGGATATGGTGTGGGTTTTGCTGCATCCCTGCTTGCCGTACTGGAAAGAATACTGAGAGCTATTCAGTTTTCTCCCTGTTTTTAAGACCCGATAGGTCCTTTATCTGCCCAGCCTCAGGTCTGGATAGTTGGGTATTTACCACAAAAAGCCTGAAATTTGCCTGGTCCCGCTCGGCTGGGTGAAGGCGCTACACGGCTCAGCAAAGGAGCCAGTTCTTGAGCTTTGGGGAGTTTTGCTGGTAGGTTAAGGAGGCTTTGAATGAGCTGGACGTTGCATTAAACACGCTGCGGGGCTGCTCACCCCAGCTGGCAGGTTGCTGCTTTCGGGGTGCGAGTTCAGCCCTTCGGCTGGTTGCTGCCAGGCTCTGTCTAAGGACGACCCGTTCTTTGCACTTGGGCCAGGAATCATTTGCTGCTGAGCTTAATACTGAGCATCAAACCACTGAATTCTAAGAAAACCTGCAGTGGGGCTTTGATTTGTGGCTCTGGAGGTGCGCGCCTCCCAGTTCAGCAATGCTGCGGGGAAGGGGAAATGTGGCTTTGAGGCCAAAAGCATGCTGCTTGCTTCAAAGGCCACCAGAAAGGGAGGAGAGCCACGGCTGCTCGGGAAGGGCTGAAATCTCCAAGATTTCCTCTCTCTCGGCCAGACCCTGATTAGGCTGAGCCAAGGTGTTGCTGCTGCTGCAGCCCAGCCTGAGCACAAACTCAGCCCGTGGGCTCTGGAAAAGCATCACCTGCTCTTTGTGCTTCCCGGTGATGGGGAGGATCCAGGGCTGGCAGCGGGTGGTTTGGGAGCTGGGATACTTGGCATTTAGGGCTTGGAAAGCTGATGTGTGTCTGGAATTATGGAAACTGCTTAAAAAGGGGGAAGGCTGAGCCTAGCCCAGCCCACGCTGCCTACTGAAGCCCTGCAGGCTGCGGAGCGAGACCAGGCACTGGCTGCACATTAGCAATTGTTTCAAGGAGAAATCAAAATCATCTCTTAAGTGATGTTGTAAATGACCAAAGGTGGTTTGCTGTCAATGGTTAGGCCTAGTTGACTTATTTAAAATGCCGAGTTAAGACTGGCGTACCAGGTGATGTGAGGGCTGAAATGGCTGGGAAATAAAGTCAGAGATAAGCAGTACTCATCACTGCCTATCTACAGAAAAGAAAAACCCCAACAACCAACATGTAAACATCCTTCTAAACAAGTACTAAAACCAGAGATAGCGGCTTTGACCTTCCAGACTAAGTACGTAGCCTTACAAATTTAAGAGACAACGGTATCCGATACGACGGTTTGGGATCATAGATGATTCTGCCAACTCCAGGTTCAAGAAGCCCGTCTTCAAAGGGCGTAAAACTACTCTCCAAATTATGTAGATTGTTTTCCCTTAAAGTTTTGTCCCCTTCATGTATATATATATATATATATATATATATCTGTTTTTAAGGCTCTTTACATTGTGACCACATACAGCCCAGCTCCACGAACAGCCTTGCTCATCTCTGTTCCATAAACACCTCGCGGCAGTCGGTGCAAGGAGGGGGAATCACTTGGGAATCAGTCACCAGGATTAGCTCTGGTGCACTCCAAACAGCCATGACCGTGACCTGCCTTTTCCTCTCCCATCCTCCACGTGGCCATCGAGCATCATTCCACACGCAGTAATTAAGACCGAGTAATCGGTTGCAACCGTGGGAGCTGGCAGGATCTCTAATGGCAGCACCACCCTCTAGAGTCCCCACGCGATCTGATGCTTACTGGTGATATACTTAACCACAAAGTCAGTTCCTGCAGAGTAATTGTGGCTCCAGGTGATGTTTGCCCAGTTACTATTAGCCATAGCTCTTATGTCCCATATGGACGATCCATTGGTGGCTGGTGGACAGGTTAGAACAGGAGTTAGTATTTTGGATACACGAATGAGACCTCATCTAGCATCTGGTGTTGGTAAAAACCTTACAAAATCATTCCTGAAGTTAATCTTAACCTACAAGCGTGCCTAAGGACGTATTTGTTCCTATCAAGATCTTTAAATTTTTGGGGGGAAGTTTGGTAGCAGAAGCTCATTGCGTGTTGGTGTTTAAGTCCAACTGCACTCAGCTTATCTTTGGAGTCTGAAGACTTCCGTGGCACATCCCTGAGGACTTCAGTGAGCCGGGAAATCTCCTGACTAAACTCGTGCCCAAATGGACACGGGAGACATGTGCATGAATGCACACGGACTCGCTGCCACAACCGAGAAGGAAAGGCTGGGAGAGAATATTGTCACGTTACTGGGTCTAGAGACAGCCAGTGGGGCAATGAAGTCACTCGTTTCTGATTTTGAAGTTAAGGATTGTCGACGTTGCTTTGGAGAGCGGATGAACTTCATTTCTAGTGAAGTAGAGCTAATCCACTACTTTAGTGTGTCTTTAAGTGACATCAGAGAAGTTACACCTTGGTTTTATTCTTGTTGTTATTTACATCAGGGTGTAGCTCAGGCTTTGGTTTGACCAAATAACAGACGGGGACGAGGCCAGCTATGTGACTTTTAGGAGACTGCAAGGACCTGACGCTGTGGGGTTGGGGACGTGACCTAGAATCCCTGGTACAAACACAACCTGTGCTGCCCTGTCTGCCCACATTACGGCTCAGCCTCTTCCCTCGTGTCCCCGGGGTCGTTCGGGACACGCACGGTTCCTCGTGCAGCTCCTCTTTTCCTCCCATCTCCTCTCCCTGCTCCGTGGCAGTGCGCGCCTCGCCACTTAATTGCCCATTTTCAATTAGCGACGTTTTCCCACATCGTCACTGAACAGCGACTGTGCTGCGGCTGCATTTTTTTTTTTTTCCTTCATTACTAACACCTCCTCTACAGCGACGAAGCTGCAGCTGTATTTCTCACACCAGTTTTGATGATTTGGGTCGTGGCAGCGCAGCTCCCGGGGTGCTTTCCCTCGACTTGCAGCGCTGCGCAGCGTAAGGCTGCTCCGGCTGGGGAGGTGTGTGGTGCCACAAGCTGGGACGTAAATTCACCTTTCTTACTTCAGGTCTGCACCTTTGATAAGCAAATCAGTGCAAAGCAGGAACCGTGCTGCGGATTTGCAGATCTGTTTTACTGCCGAGGATCAGGTGGGGGCAGGCCCTCCCAGCGAATATTTTTGGTGGGTATTTTGAACCATCCTGAGCTAATCTCATGTAATATAAAAAGGGTCTGAACTGCTTTAATCAAATTCTTGAGTTAAATGAGTATTCGCTTCGATACTCATTATTACCACTATGTCCTTTCTCTTTTTTTATGAAGAGTTACCGAAGGTTTCTGCAGCTTTTGCACTTTTGAGTGTGTCCTGTCCGGCTATGCAACTGAATTCTTTTGACTGCATTCCCTCTTGCTACTAGCTTGTTTGATTTTTGAATAACCTGAATATAACTACCCATAATGATTTATTAGCTGTAGATATAGCAGCGTTTTGAAAACAAGCCTCAGCGAGATACGTCTCTCTGTGTGTCAGTAAAAACATATACAGTAGGGAATATGCCTCCACCAAAACAGAGTTTGAGCCATCCCGTTCTAGCTGGTTGCATGAGGAGTTTATCTTGACCTGATAAATAACTGGCACACACCTGCGTGTTGTAACTTAAACACGTCCCCAGCTCTCCTGTGGGCTATGGCTAGGTTACATCGCCAAGAGCAGCAGCATAAACCAAAAGACTCGTATAAATGATGACAGGTCTCTTAGCTAAGAGTTGATGTGCAAAATTTGAAGTGACGTTTTTCTATAATGGTGACAGAATCCCTTTTTAATGACAGCGAGATACAAGATAATACCTCGGAGAGCTTTTGTAGGGTCTTCCACCGCCTTCCCAAACACTGACGCTAATTCAACACTCTGGGGAGGGCTGGGACAGACCAGGAGGGTGGCACAGAGAACCCCCCCAAAATGCCGGGAGCCACGTGTGCACCTCGATTCCTGAGCCTGTGCCACCTCCGGCTCCTCGCAAAGCCCTTCCCAGAGCGTGGGATGTCTTAACTTTGGCCTCTTCCCAGTGTTAATCCTGGCTCTGAGCAAGAGGCGGGGAGGGTCCCAGTAGGGTTAGAGGGTTAGAGGAAAAGGAAAGCGCAGTACCCAACTCCTGCTTTGTGGTGGCTGCCGGAGCCCTCTCTGGAGCTGTTGTAGTGCTTGCGGCGGTGGTGGCGGGTAGAGTGGTGGCGGCTGGAGTGGTGGTGGTGGTTGTGGTGGTAGTTGTGTCGGTGGTTGTGGTGGTAGTTGTGTCGGTGGTTGTGGTAGTTGTGTCGGTAGTTGTGGTGTCGGTAGTTGTTGTGTCGGTGGTGGTACTTGGGGTGGTTGTAGTACTGGTTAGACCGACGGTAGGAGGAGGCGACCCAGTTGCAGCTGGGAGAGGGAAACACTGGTTTTTTAGACGAGGTGATGTCTCCTCGGGGCTTGCACTCGCCATCCCCGACGCCTGGATGCGCGGGCACACGAGAGAAAGCAGAGCAGCGCGGCGCAGAGACGGGGCGGGGAGGGAGGGAGGGAGGCAGAAACTGCACCGGGAAACACGAGGCTGAACCGCTTTTCCCGTCCCCGTGCAGGGATGGCCCTGGGGACGGCCACGCACCCGGCTGGGGGGGTGAAGAGGGGCAGCAAGCAGGGGGGGGGCTGCCCCCAGCAAGCTGCTCCTGCGCCCCCACCGCCTGCGCCCACGTTTGATCCCTCTCCTGAGGCCGAATGACCTGCTTCTCTTTTGCCTTTGCTCTGCCGCCGGTGTCCCCCACCACCCTGGGCTTTAAATCACACGGAGGGAGGAAGGTGAGGGGGTGTTTGGGGGATGCACAGGACAGGCTGTCATCCCCCCGCCACCCCTCCCCACGCGGAACTGCACTGAGAGCACTCAGAGCTCCCTGAAATAAGAAATAGGATTTATCTCTTCAGAAAACGTAATAATCCCATTTGTCGTGGGCCAGGCAAGCCACAATTACATTAATTCCGCAGCCCCTGGACTACACCTCCAGCATTTTTGAGCTGCCAGTTCAGCCCTGCAGCTTCTCAGCTCGTCTCTGTGCTAATACCGCAGTCTGGGGATGGAGTGGCTTTAGCATTAACAGGGATTTTAGCTCCTGGGTGAGCGATGGATGATACTTTGCCATCACTGCCCCTCGCAATTTACATTTAAATTAGCTCCAAAAGGGGTTGGCACACCCCAAACTGTCCAGGGGAAAAATCTGAGCAATTTGTTTTCTAAATAACCCCCTCCACCCACATCTCACCTGTGCCGTGTTTCCAGTTTCCAGCACTTTTACGCACGCACACCACCCCGCAGGGATGAACCCCACCAAGGAGCAGTGCATTGGCTTGGGCCTGAAATCCTGCCAGCAGAAAATGCAGCTGGAATGCTGCTTAAACTGCCGGGGGTTAACTGAGCAGAGATTTACCCTGTGACGGTTGCGTTAAATTATATTTACTTACTCTCGCTGTAGAGTAAGGGGTGACAAATCCCCGTTAGGCGAATGAAAGCGGCTATTTTAAATATCACCCACACGAAGAGCTCTAGGAGGGGCCTTTAAAAGGTGTCCCAGAACCAAGCCAGGACTTTCTTTTTCACCAAGGAGCGCCACCCCCTCAAACCTCAGCCCTCCCAGAGCTCCAACAGCAGAGAAGAGCAGTAGGTCACTCAGTCCAGCTCCCTCCCGCCCGCAGCTGCAATAAAACCACAGTTACCAGCACGTCCCGAAAACACCGTCCCCACGCCACGGTGTGCCCAGAGAGCAGCGCGTCCTCTCCGCAGCGGGGTGTGTGTCGTCCCCCCCCCTCCCCAACCCCTGCAGCCACCCCCATGCAGCAGCGCAGCCACCGAAATAAAGCACCCGCCTTGCAGAGCTGATGCTGCCCCACGGCCCGGCGAGGGGCTGGGGGCGAGGGGGGTGTCCAGAGGTGGGGGTGACAGGGAGGGGACCCAGCCTGGGTGGAGAATGGCACAGCTTTGCCCTTGGGTGTTTGTAGCGGAATAACCTCCCCACACACACACACACACACACTCAGACCTGACCCGGCCACGGCAATTTGGGGGGGCTGGGGGGGTTTTGCTGCATTTCTTTCACCCGGTTACTGATGAAGGGCTTTGCTGCGTCGGGAGGTGATGAGTTACAAAAGGCTTTGTTGGGTTGAGAAGTATTAACGTCCATCTTTGCTGATTCATAGGGGTTTTGGGGAAGGTTAAGAGATTAGTGTCACTAGGTTAATGTCACCATTACCCCAATTAAGCAGCAGCTCCTCGACAGGTTTGCAACGGACACAAGTCGAACGGCGCCACAGCCAGTAGTTATTAGCTAATGCAGTCTCAGCATTTCCCCTGTGAATCTCTGGCTCCCCTCTAAGGAAAATCAGACCCAACAAGGCACAAAGCAACTTGCTGGGAGGTAGGAGCCGGTGGAAAAAAAATCTAATACAGCCCCCAGGGTTGTTACACATCCCTGCATCAATGCCTCTCCCACACAGCATCTTCGAGGACTATCCGCAGCACCTAGCGCTGCTGTAAATAACTTTAGCAGGAGGAGATACTCAGCTTTAATGCTCCTCTAGTCCCTAGATGTGAAGAGATTATCGGGGATAAGTCGAAGCTGCACTGTCCCTCGTGCAGGGTCTCATCTTTATGTATTACATGCAGATACACGCACGCAGGTGAAGCTGCAGTGCCAAGACCTTCCTGGATGCTGCATTGACCAAAGGGGTTCAGCATGAGTCTGAGCTGTTGCTCAGGACGTGTCAGGGTTTGCCCACGCTGCTCTGGCAGAAGCGATTCCCCAAGAGCGGGGCTACCACACTGCATCAGGATAATGATGCTCGCTCCCTGCGTGAGATGCAGGAGGGGGTGTTGGCACTGGGGATAAAAATGGTCCTGGCAGGACTAGGAACAGGTGAAAAGTGAGCTTGGGTGAGTCCAGAAGGCAATAGTTCAGGGAGGGGAGGATGGGGAGAGCATCTCTGGGCAGCACCGCGCTACAGGATGGGCCGGGGCTGGGGGAAGGCAGCGCTGCAGTCGGTCAGGGCTCCTGCAGCTTGGGGGGATTTAGTCCTAAGCTGCCCTGGGATTCAAAGCTACAGCCTCATTTGTGTTTAAATATGAAATGTATGCGGGGAGAAAAAAGCTCAGCTGGGAGATTTGGGGGAGAGAAGATAAGGGGCATTTTCTAGACTTTGAAATCCATCCCCTAATGAGAGCTGATTTCAGTCTGGGGGCAGATAAAGACGGTCTTTGACAGAGATCAGAGCGCTCCAGCATCCCCCGAAGAAAAGGACACCCTGCCATGGGGACCAGTGGGGGCAGCCCACGCGGGGCCACGGCCCCTACCTGGGGTCTCCCGCTCTCTTAAGGACTGACAGATCACTGCTCCTGGCAGCAAAAGAGGGGACGGGGGAGATGGAGGGCCAGGCTGGCATTTCCAGCTCATTTTGAAAAAAAACTAATAATCACACACAGCCTGCTACAAATGCGGTTGGCAATCCTTTCCTGAATTTATTTTTCTGCCTTCCCAACTTGAGGTTCACTCAAGGGCTTTGACAACAGTTGCCTCAAGTTTAGGTACAGGACTGAGCATCTGGTATTTGTGTGACAGGGGAAAAAATTCCACACACCCTCACACCCCGTTTGAAAGCAGGGGCTGCCACCTTCCCCATTGCAGGGCAGAGCAGCGCCCTGAAAACCAGTTTCAAGCAGGTTTGAAATTGCCCCAGTACGCCCAGGAAACCCAGAGTAAAATCCAGTAACATCAATTCCCCTTCTCTTGCTCCCAGCACAGCCTAGCCCCTCTTCCTGGCAACATCTAAAGGGCCATTCTGCTCATTACTAAGCCCCATCTTTGCGAGGCTGAGATTGCTTTTTCTGTCTGCAAGATGCATTACCCTTTCAGGTAATGGAGACCAAGGGGCACGGTGGGGAGGAGATGTGCTGCTATAATGGACGGAGGATGCAGCGGTCTGGCTGTAGCAATTAATAGCCCAAGTAACGAGAGAGATGCTTGCAGCAGGACGGCCGTACTCTGCTGCAGCTTGGCTCCTACGACCACGAATGGACCAGTAAAAAGGAGCCCAAGAGTTGCACAAAAATATGTGTGAGGCTCAGATTAGAAAAAAAACAAAACAAAACAAAACAGGAAGAATCATAGAAGGGGGGTATGTAAAAAGGAAGCCTCTTAAGAGAGGGACTCGAGTCCTGCTCCGAGGAGTGGAGCAGTTCAGGGAGTAGTTGCTTGTTATTTTGCAAAATGCAGGAAACAATCCCCATCCATACTGCTCTTTAATTATTTAAAGGTGCTTTTAATGTGTTATTAGGCTGTAGTAACAGTTTTCCCTTGGGTGTGTCTACAAAATAATTAGGCTTGGAGAAATTTGATTAATTTTTCATGAATTTTGATGATTAGCCAAATACATTTTCAGAGATTTTTTTTTTTTGCTTCTTGCCCTCTCCCAGTTTTTAACAACAGAAGGAAATTGTAAAGTCTTTACCATAAAGTGTTCCAAATCTGATGATAGCTGTAAGAAAGTCAAGAATAGAAAGGAGCGATTGAGCAGCCTCTGAAAGAGAGGGGTCAGCAGTTCTCTGTTTTTACTGCTGTCCATTTCTAAAATGAACAATAGGATCTTTCTCCTCCAATTCCTAATTATGGAGAGAAAAGAAGGGAACAGAGAAAAGTCAATGTTGTTTTTTTTTTTTTCCTTAAAGTCTAACAGCAATACTCTTTATGGTCCCTGGTGAAGTTTTTTCCATACACATGGGTAGTATAGGATCCAGTTTGGGTTTTTTTCTCTCATTCATAGCATAAATGAAAAGCCCTTTTCAGATGTCCTCTTTTTTTCCCCTTATTACCTCTCCCTTTGTCCAGGTCCGGCTTAGGAAAGGTAAAGCCTTTCCTAAGGGAAAGTCCCTGCACTCCACTTTGAGTTCATCAAAGCTGGTCCAGTTTCTCATACACATACAAACCAGCTATGACCCTGTATCTGTAAGGTTATCCCTGAAATAAATAAATAATTAAAAAAGAAAAAAGACCTTTTTTTTTAGTGCCAGCAGCTGGTGGCAAAGAGCATTTTACTGCAATTTAAGACAACTTTCGCCGTGAATCCATAAAAATCTACGAAATCTAGGTCACTGCGCGGAGGTGAATTTTCTGAGAGAGGTCAAGCAGCATTCCACTCGCACCCGGGACTTGTTAGGAAGAGAAACAACCTCTCAGGACAAACACTGCTCCAACTGTGTAACGGCTCCCGCACCCGCCCCGCGTCCTAATGAGAAACGACATCCAGCTCAAGAGCAAGACAAAGATGAGCGCTGGGTGTTGCTACGGTTTATACTGCCTTGATTTCTCTTGCTGAAGGCCAGCGTGGCGAGGGAGCTGTGAATGCAGCTTCGTTAGCACTTAACGAAACTACCACTCCTGTTATTGACTCTTCGACTTCTTTCAGCTCTGGCCTATCTTTTCTCTTTACTCTTTCTCCCAGCAAAGGGTTAAAAAACAGAGGGGCGGGGGACCAGTGGGCTCTGTTCTTGTAGAATTATCCTTTAAATGGCAAAAAATTCATCTAGCTCCCAGTGCTGTAAGAAATTATGCCTGAAATGATGCTGGAAGGATAAAGAGATCACTTTGTGTTTTCAAAGTTGAGCAACATCCACTGCAAGTAGGAACGTACTTCAGAAGGTGATCCCGAGCCACAAAGAAAATCTAGATTCTTGTAGGTGAGCCGGACCCTGTCTGAAGTATAAACTACAGCGGCAAAACAGCCCTCGCGGACTCGGAGGAGAGAGAACTGCTAAACCAAAGGGTTACATCCATTTTCAGTTTCCCACCACCCAAAGCAGAGCAATCTGTTACCCCCTCCCTTTTTTCTTTTTCTTTTTTTTTTTTAGGAAGAGAAAAGTATAGTAAGAAAAAGATTGGCATCTATTCAGGAAGGAAAAAAACCAAACCAAACGGAAAATAATATTGGGTAGAGAGACATCACTGCAACAAAATAAAAAGAGGAGAAACATCTATGAGGTCCTGCACTTGCATCGCTTGGGAAGAGTCTTCCCGAAGCAGCTGTTCCTCCCTGGGGAGCCCCAGGGCCGTGTTCAGCAAAGGCAAAGCACCACCTCTGACAGAGAGACGCTGCCCCAGACCAAAAGACTTTTCCGCAGCATTCGGGGTGTGTTTGGGCGGGTCACACTCCCTAGTGCTGCCACAAGCCCCCTTCAGAGCTTGGTCACAGGGTTGTCCCTGCTGCTGGGCTCAAAGGGGGGCTGTGAGGGGAAAAAAAAAAAAAAAAAAAAAGTCGTATCTGCGGCTTTTGTAAGAGGTAGGCGTCCTTCTTTGGGCAACCAGAAGTTATGCTTATGCTTTGGACTTTGCAAGGGTTGACACTGGGTAAACTGAGGGTTTGGGTTTTCTTGAAAGCAAGTAGAGATGCTGCCCCCCCCACCCCCCTGCCCCGTTACAAGAAAAGGTTCAAGAAAACGTTTCTCTCTGCTTCAACGCCGCTGTAGAAATTCGCAATCGAGGGCAAAGCCAGCAATAGCCTCGCATGCAGACATGCACAGCTGTGGCACAAACATTGTCCTTAACCCTTTCAATGGGCACCTGGAAACAAAAGAATTTTCTCCTGTACCAAAGCCCTGGCAGCCCTCAAAGAGCCACGGGGAGGCACGTGGCTGCAACACAGACCTGTGTGACCGAGGCAGGCCAGGCTTGCCTGGGTGTGAAAATGCAGCTTAAATACTGCCCGGTGGCAGGACGGGCACCACCGAGCCAGGGCTGGCTGGGAAATCAGCCGCATTCTGCAGGGTAGGGATGTTGAGGCTTAAAAAGGGAGAGGGCTTGTGCAGACCTGGGGTTAAAAACCTCTTTAATAGGGCAACTTCATTTTTGCTTACCCAGTCTGTGGCAGCCGCAGTGTTTGGAGGGTTTAGCATTAGGCATCTGTTAAGCCTGGCTTAAAGATATTTTTGATGTTTGCAGACGCACACCTCACCCCTGCTGTGGAGCCTGCCCTTGTCCCTTCTGCCTGTGGGGTTTTGTTTTTACCCGCCATCGTTTCATATGCCAAATTTGTGCTCCTGACACTTCACCTTCCCATTGAAAGGGTTAATGGAGTGCATGCTTAATTGCCAGCACACGCAAGCGAGCCTGGAGTGAGCCTTGCCCCATGCCTGTTACCTCCTCCGGCTGGTACGGTACCTGGGGTTGGCGTGGCTTCAGAGGGCAGTGCCAAGGATAAGGAGGGGAATACGAGGAGAGCATAGAAGAGAAAGGAAGAGAAAACAGAGGAACATATAAACCAGACAGAACACACCAACAAGAGACTCGGGACCACTTGCACACAGTCACCAGAGACTTGAGAGAGAGGAAATAAACGCATTAGCTCCAACCCGTCACCCTCCTGCGCGTCCGAGCCACTTGCTCAGGGCAGAGAGAGCAGGGACGTCCCCTCGGAGAGGGAGATTACCAGTTAAACACACACCAGCTCCCCAGCAGAGATGCCAGCGGTGTCCATTAAGTAAAGCGCTTAAGCGGGTGCTTATATCTAATCCCAGCAAGGACCGGTTTGGACACTGGACTTTGCTTTTGTTTTTCTAGTGCAGCTCGAACATCAGCGCTCCTCCTGTCTCGCGTGGGTTGGAGCCCTTGGCGCAGAACAGCGAGATGTGTCTTATTTAAACTTCTCAGGTGAATGAGTCTGGCAAGCAGAAAACAACCTCTGAATGCATCAATGGGTTTAATTTTCTTAATCTGCTTTTTTTTTTTTTTTTTTTTTTTTTCTTTTTTTTTTTTTTTTTTTTTCTTTTGCACGGTTTTACAGCGGGTGCTTCATATCCAAGTGGGGGTTTAGAGCTGCTAATTGTACTTACACGCCTGTCGTTAACAGAACTCGCCTACGTCATGTTGTACCTCAGGGTGCCGTGTTTTGAGGTCAAACTTTGCCATACTTCTGTAACTTCAGACTATTTTTTAATTTTTTTTTTTTTTTTGGCTTAACGGCAAACGCTTTGCCCTTGTGGGAAGCGGCAGCGGCTCGTCCCTTCGGCAGGGGCACCTGGGGAGCACTGGGTGCCACCACCCTCCGTGTCCCCGACCCCGAGGACGGGGAACCTTACCTCGTCACGCCGGCACACACCGCACCTGCTATTGCCTGATACAAAGCAGTTAAGCAACAACACAACAACGCTTGGGTTATGGCGATTGTTTGGCTGCTCTCTGCTTGACAGTTGCTGTTAGCAGCGTGTAGGAACAAACCCAGTAAAGCAAAATATATGGAACAACTGGAACACTACTACCAGCACCGACAACTTCAATCTGATCCCTGTGCTCTAACGGTTTGTTCAGCAAAGCTCCTTTTTAAAACACGGATGTGCCCCCTCTCCTTTTTGCCAGAGTGTAGCTTAGCTGTTTGTTTTTTTTTTTTCCCCCGTAGCGTCCGCAGCCCCATCTCCCATCCTGTTACATCAATTAGTGATGCTGGAGCCCACCTAAGAGGTGTCAGGAAGCATTTCCTTTCCACCGGGTCATCAGTAGGAATTATTTTTCCTACTCCAAGCCATTAGTTGGGGAGGGGGAGATGGAGGGAAAGGAGACAAACCCTCCATTAAATCAGAGCACTAACCAAATCATAGGTCTTTTAGCAAATGCTAAAGAAAGGAAAGAGCCAGCTTTTGTCTCCCCGAGTTCCCTCAGGGCTCCTGAACTTTCACTTAGTTTGATGAATGTCCCACAACGGGCATTTTATCTTATTATGAATCTGGGAGTTGGGGTTTCGCTTTGGAGGGTCAGGTCAGGTGCTGGTTTATGGGGTGACAGTGTCACCAAAAAACGGGATAGAAACTTATCGACACCAACGTGATGTGGATAAGCAGACACTTCTTTATTAATGGCCGGGGGCACAGGGGGAGTCGTCTCACCAGCAACGCACGCCGAGCACCAGAATTATACATCTTATATAGAACTTACTCATTAAGTATTCATACATAGACACAGAATTTCGTGTAAATCATCAACATACTCTCCTCCTATTTTTCCGATTATGCGCGGTGAAAGCTGGAAATGTCTAGAAATGGGTCTGGGGTGTAATAGGGGTAGGTGGTCCACGAGTCGGTGGTCGCCATCTCCCCCCACCGGAATTACCTCCTGCCTAAGGACATAGTTTCTTGGCAGGTACTTGCAAGCTGTTATGGTCACTTCCCTCAGTTCCCATTAATCCTGAACCTTGACAACTACTTGCGTTCTTCTAGTTCTATGTATACGTCGTAAATCAGTTTACAGGTTATCTTGTGTTTTGTTACCTAGGTTCTAACTCTTCCTACTAGATAATTATGACCAATCCCTTGGTACGGGACTGTACAGGGGATTTTAAAGTGGCAGTCGGTTGCTGGTACAAAATGCAATAAATGTGAACAAATAATTTCTACTAAGATACCTCTTAATTCTATACTCATATTAAAATCAAACGTAATTTCAACTGATAGCAAAATCAGTAACAACAGGGAGGTGGCACCACAGCCCCTGCCTGGGGTTCACTCTCCGGAGGGTGCAGCGGCTGCACCCCCTTCAAGCCACATGAAAATCACCCACATCTGCCCCTTTTTTACCTCCTGCAGAGGGGCGGATCAGAGCTTTGTCCCTTTGCAGGATGAGAGCAGGATGCTCTCCCGGTGCGGGGGCACGTGAGGAACGCTGAATGCTTGGGGGTCCACAAGATGGTTCCTGACAGCACAGGATGATCCCCCCCCCAGTCACCTCTGTAGCATTTCTGCCGCGGTATTTGTCCTGGTCAGTCATCTCTCTATCTCTGCAGTAGAAAGTACCTGTGCACCAGTTACTGGTTTGGACTGGTTGCTCTGTAGACCACCTGATTCTCTGACCTGCGGTTTTCAGCTCACACACGTACCATCACCCCCCAACCCCGCAGCAAAGCCAGGAGCGGTTGCTGCTGCACATACCTTCGTTCAGCAGGGCTGGCGACTCCTCCATTACTGTTTCGCCTTCTCCCACCTGGGTCCGTGCGCGCAGGAAGAAGCGATAGCGCGAGATGGGGTCTGTCCTCTGCAGGGTGAACCTTGTCTGATTGGGAGAGAAGTTCTCTACCAGGGTTCGGCCCGTTTTGGATCCGTTAACTGGGGAGGAAAGGCAGGTCGTGGTGGCTTCAACCTTGGTTCAGAAATACTCTATCACCTCACCCCCTGCTCTTGCTGTGGGACTGCACGTGCTCTAGAGCTGTCGCTGCTGTTAAATACGCTTCATCTAGGGCAGCTGGTGGCCTACTGGGTGAGGAACCTGCTAGTGGGGACATTCCGGGTTGTGTCGGTGGTCGCAAGCGGCTCAGAGAAGGTTGTAACTGCCCCAAGCATCGTGCTGGGCTCTGCAGAGCGTGCTGCGCTCCTGGCAGCACCTCTTATACAGCCGGGAGCTTGCGTTTGAGGGAGCGCATAAACTACTCAGACTGAACTTAAAGCTCTTTCTAAAACAGAGATCAAACTTATTTCCCTTCAGCAGTCGAGTCTGGAGAACTGCTGAGCACCCGCCACCCTCCCTGGTTAACTGCAGCTGCCCAGCACTGCTCCAGGACTCCCCTCCAACACCAGCACCTCTCATCTTGTGCTGAAAGTCTCCAGCTCCTTACCGAGAGCTTTCTGTGCTGGGTGAGGAGGTAATTAGCAACAAGGAAAATACTTAATGACTTAATTATCATTCACTAAGAAGAGAACACGTGGAACGTACAGGCTTGATATCTAAGGTTGTATCCTGTGAGGACTCCATTGGGATGCTCTGGGTGATCCCACTCCAGATTGATGCTTTCCAGGTTTGGCTGTCGGATTCTTAAATACCTGGGGGAGCTGGGCACTTGGGAGGAGGATGGGACCAGGAAGGAGAGGGAAAGAAAAAAATAACATACAAGATAACATACCTTACAATACTGTATACATCGCAGGCTGACTGATACACTCAAGACACTCGTAAACACACACACACACACAGATAACACACACACACACACACACACTAAAGGTCAGCAACCGATTGAACAAGAGTCTGTGCCAGAAACCATGCGCCAGCCCAGGGTTTTCAGCAGCGTGTGTGCAGGGAGCAGAAACCAGAGCAGCTCTGCATGCAGCCCCAGCCCCGGGCCGTGCCGGCCGGGTACCGCTGCCCTCCCGCGCGCAGCTCGGCCCGAATCCCACCCAAAGATGCTGCAGCCGTGAAGCGGAGCTGTGACAGAGCTCATGTCCCACCTCTGCATGTTCTACGCATACTTTACTGGTCTTGCTGACAGCCCCCCGCCCAGCCCAACGCTTACATCTTGTCTATTTATCTGTTGGAACGGTGAAAAATAGTATAGCAGCTTCTCTTATTGCAAAGCATCTTTGTGGTATTAACGTCTAGAGATCTGTAACGGGGAGCTGGTGCATGCACAGGGATCCTTACCCTGAGGAATGGCTGCTTTTATGACTGCTTATTCAAAGCTAGTAAAGGAAGGAAAGCATTATACATTCTTGAATTAAATTCCTCTCCTGCTTTACTCATAATCTTGACTTGGGAAAGAACTTGGCTCTCTGATCTGAGAGGTTACGGATTTTTATATTTATTTTTTTTTTAAACAGAAGCTTTGCAAAATATCATTCCGTCTCCCAAACACCAATAAATAGCTTAGTGGTATTGGGGAGGAAAAAAAAAAAAGAACAGTTTTCTCATGACAAGAGTATAATCCGCTATAATTTCTTCAATCAATGGCACCCACGGATGCACACAGCCACCCCAAACGCTCCCTGCCTCGAGCACACGAGTCAACAGCTCAACCAAAATGCACCTGATGGCACAACCACCCTACTGGAACAGAGTCCTTTCTTTTTAGAGAAGCTTAATTATGGCTGATCAACTGAAACCCCTTAGCAAATGGTGACGGCATCCAAGAAAAGGAAGAAGGAGACTGGGCTGAGAGGTGCTGTTCTTGCACCGCAGGAATAAGGATGAAGAGGGAGAGGAAGAGGAAGATCCCGTAGTAATTTTGAGTTAGTTGAGACAGGATTTGCTTCCAGCCTCTACTGTCTTCTCCTCTTGCATTTTTGTAGCACACTGTGCTAAAAACATCTGTGCTATAGGAAGATCCATTGCCAGGCACTGAAAGTGCAGCTCCAACAAAAAGTTACTGGCATGTCTATAAATAGCTCCTGTGACAGCAAGAAAATTAAAATCTCAAGTTCATCCTTGACACAAGCTCTTTAAACAGAAGAATGAGGTGCTCTTGCCTTAAAAGCCTGATGGGTATTAGTGACATCCTTTCAGAACAAAAGTGCTTGGGTCTTCCAGAGATTTTTTACTGCCTTTCACTGAGCGAGATGAATATATTCACTCCCGTTTCACCCACCCACAGCACGGGGAGGGCGCAGTGACATTTGCAGGTCAGGCAGCAAATCAAGGGCACGGCGCTGTGCCTCTGAAGAGGCTTTGCAAACATTTCTCTTGTTCCACCTAAGAGCTACTTGCTGATGTGTTCAAAGTACCTGAAGGGGATTTTTAGATTGACGAGACAGCGCCAGCAGTTATCTCTAGGTGTAGCTGCAGAGATGTCACCTACCCCGCGGTGAGGAAGGCACACAGCAGTGCCGTGTGACAGTGATGCTGCCCAGGCTCAGCTAAAAATTGTCCCCAGCACATCTCTGCTGCAGAGGAGGGGGCAGCTCCCGCTCCTCTCCGCAGAGCTCAGCCCCCCCCAAAACCTCTCCCAGCCTGTGCCCCAGGGACGGGTGCCTGCACAACCCCCCCTCCCTGGGAACGTACCTCCTTCTGGTGTGGGGAACTCCTTAACTTCACTGCGTGGCCCATCGCCTCTCCCGTTGGTTACAACCATCTCAAGCTTGTAGTTGCTGTAAGGAAACAGCCGGGACACTATGCCCCGGTTTCGGTCTCCAGGAAAACTCACATACTGCCGTTTTTTGGAGACCCACAGGTTCTTCAGCAAACTACTGTCTCTCCAGAAATAGGCCTTCAAGAAACACGCATGGCAAGTGAAGCTTTTCCCATTTAAGTGCAAATGTTTTTTCATTAACAAAGCATAGCAAAACGTTGCCTTTCCAAAGAGCAACAGAAGCCTTTTAGAGCAATTTAATGAAGCTCCACGTCCCCGTCCCCCCGCAGCGAGGCAGGTCAGTGGTGTTACCCGAGGAAGAGGCTGAGCACGGGGTCAAGTGCTTTACCAATGGTCACAGAGCAAAACCACTAAGCTCAGACTACAAAGAGCTGTTTCTGGTTCCAAGATCTAGGCACTGACTCGCCCTTTCTACCTGGAGTAGCACCGTAGCGGTGGACAAGGAAAAGCGGGACGTGTCCAGGCACAAAGGAAAGTCTGAACTGGGAAAGTCTCCCCCGTTCAAAGCCCCGACTAAAATCTTATTTCATGCAGAAATAAGATTCATTCAGAAAACAGGCCAGAATGACAGAGCAAAGGCAGAAGAAAATAAAAAGCAAGGAGCTTGCTTTATGCCCAGTGGATTATTGGATTTGAAATGCTGTTTGCAGGACGTGTGCTTTTGGTAACGTCTTAAATCTGATAGAAGGGGCTCTGTCCAGACTTTTGCTTCTTTTGAACCGGGCGTATCCTCTAATATTTCACCTCAGCAGTAAATATTCAACACGAAAAGGAAAAAAAAAAACATAAAAAACCAAAACACAACAGGATCTGTGCTGTCTTTAGTTGCCAGTTAGTATGAACCGCTGGGTTTAGGCTTTTCAGGGGTTGGTGTTCATTAAAAGACAACGGAGGTACTTTGGGGATGACACAAAAACCAGCCTGCTTGTACCTGTCTGAGGTCATTTCCCCCCCCAGTGCCCCCCAGCCCGTGGTTCTGGGCAGCTCTAGAGACAGGAGCCACCTTGGGGCACGGGTAGACCCACTCCCAGTGGGGGCACAAGGGCAGCCCCGCTTGCTTTGAGCAGCCCAGATCGTTCAGGCCAGCACAGGGAAGGACCAGCCCAGCACCTGGGCAGCAACAGGAGATGTCCCCAGCCCTGTCCAGGCACCACAAAGAGCAAACGGAGGCTTTTCATTTCTGGGGCTGCTCCAGAGCAGAGCTCAGCCCCTGGGGTCTGCACCCACCCATGGCAAAAGGGTCACAATGGCCGGAGGAGAGTTTTCTGTCATCCTCATTGCAGGCAGCTCCGTCACCGGGGCCACCTTGGCTACTGAGAGGGTTAGCTGTATTAATTGTCAGTGCCGACGAGATTTGGTTCTGCTCACTCTGTACTCCTTGAGCTGTCCCTGGATGGTGTCCAGGTGCACCCGGGTCCAGGTCAGAGCAATGGCAGTGCTGTTTAAAACTCTTATCCTAACATCCGTAGGCGCAGCCTTGGGATCTGAGCGTTCAGGAATAAAGCAGAGCGTACGTTAGGTACCCAGCGGTACCCCGGAGGACAGACAGACAGACGGGCACCCCCTCTTATCCCCCCCCCTTGCTGTGGTTTTCCCATCACAGGCTGCAAACCAGGCGAGGAGCAGCAGCCCCGCACGCCGGCTCTGCCATCTGCTGGCACTCCGGCCAGCCCTATCTGCTGGCAGCGATTTCATGGGGATAATAATCTTTTCTCCCTCCTTACACTCCATTTCTGAGGATTTCTAAACTTAATAAAACAAAGCAGCAGCGACAGACCAATTGTCAGCTTCCTGGCTGCCCTCGCTTGGGGCGAGCAGCCCCTGTGACCACACAAACACACAGAATAGCATCACTTACCTCCATCCCCCTCACTTTCTCCTTGACCTGTGCATGCTGTAAAAGCTGACTATTGTTTGTTGGGTTTGGTTGTTGGTTTTTTGTTTTTTTTTTTTTTTTTTTTTTAGCAGCATTTCCACAAGAAAGAGGGAAAAACTCCCCCGTATTTCACTCAGCCGGCTATCATGAGAATATTTGTGACCCAGTAAACAGCAGGGCTGCCGCAAGGGATCACCTTAGCGAGGTCTGGCTCACCTTGCTCTCCGAGTGAAGGGTTCTGGCAAGTCCAGCCCCCTCCTGCTGCAGCTGGTTGGTCACCGCTAGACCCAAGAGTTACAAAACTACCTGTTCTTTCCACATCCAGTGAATCAATTTGGCCACAACCTGCTTGTTGATCCAGTTGGGGTTTTCTACCTCCTCTTTACAGGTCACCTGCTTGTATGTAGAAAGCTCCAGTTATTTCTGAAGCAATTCAGACATGACAGGGCAGGGACTAGTTTATTTTGTTTGGGGTTTTTTTGTTTGTTTGTTTTTTTAAAACTTGTCCCACCCTTTGGGATACAGTCAGGAACACATTTGTGTCTGGGGTGTGATACGGGAGCTTTCACCTCCCCGGTTCATCTCCACGTAAAGCACACGTGTGCAGGCTTGTTTAGGTCCTCACAAAACTCAGTATTATTGCCTAAATTTTCAACTGAAACTAGGAAAAAAAAAACCAAACCCAAAACGTGTACACAGTGGTAATGCCGAGATGATGGCGCAGGCGGGTGCTTGGGGAGTTTTTCCAGTGACAGCCTCCCAGCTAGGTCCAGCTTTGCTCCCAGTGCTCAGCTATTTCCCTGACTCCCACCGTTTCTGCCCATTTTCCCTCCCGTCGCCCCGTCTCCTCTGGCAGAGGATGTGTCCCGTGCACTCTCTTAGCACCAAGATTGCAGATCTGATTGAAACTCTTGTCTCCTCTTTGTGCCTCCTTGACTTCAAACCTAGGGTCATGGCTTATCTACCTTATTTCTTGGTAATCCTGAAGTCCCACACCCAGGAACCCCACTGATGCTGCAATGCAAAGAACTACTCTATATTTCTTTAAAGATAAAGCTGTTGGCAGCAAACCGCACTATCCTAACAGGGTAAGGATAATCGTAGTTCAGAGTCTTGGATGCTACAGGCACAGAAAGTGATACCAGTGGCCCAGAAAGAAGGTGAAAAGAGAGTTCCACAAGCTGGCTGCTGTTCTGCGTGACCCGGGTTTTAAAGAAAAATAAGCTGAGCCAACGGTGTGTTGCAAACAGGAGCCCAAGCTGGGGTTTAGCTGGGGCCTTATCAGAGAGGCACAAGAATCCAGTCCAGGATGAACTTTTTGGCCATTCATAGCACCTCTCGTCTGAGATGAACTCAAAATAATTGAGTGCGTTTTACTGGAGGACAGCCAGAGCTCATCTTCAGTGAAATCTTACTGTCTGCCACACTCACAGCGTTATCTGGGGGTTGTGGAGAGCAAGGGAGAGGCAGAGCCCAGAACAGAATCTAACGGCCAAGCCTCTTTCTTCCAATGCCTGGAACTGGGTTTTTGTGCCAAATGAAGCAGTGCTGTGAACGTGTCCCGGGCACAGGCGCCAACCCACTGACCTTGGGTGAGGTCTTGCCCTGCAACACTTATGATCTCTGGCTGAGAAAGTACTCACAATCTTCCCCTGAATAGCCGATGACGGTGTCAGGCTCCGGGGCTCTACCGAAGTCGTTCTCTGCCTGCACTTTGATCTCGTAGGGTACGTAGATGGGTGTGTTCCAGACAACGTGCCTTGGTGTCTTCACTGTCTCATTGTACCAGCTCCCTCGGGGGTCCCTTCGCCTCCATCTCACGATGTACCTGAGGTTGGGCCCATAAGCTTGAGTCGCATTCAGAGGCTTAACGGACCAAAACAGAGAAAGAAAGTGAGAAGGAGAAGGAGCAAGAGCAACTGTAGCTCTCTGCCACGGAGCTCCAACAAGTTCTGTTCGGCAGCTGGTTCTTATTTCATGCTCCACCAGTGAATCTCAAAGTGGGTCAGTACTTTTGTTCCCAGAGAGAGATGTACCTAGTCCTTGCCCTCCAGCCCCAAGGCAGGACTGAGAACTGTATCTTTATATTCCAGTCCATACTCCCACTGCAATTTCTACCCTCCTTACAGATGTTGCCTTATTTGTGGATGACACCTGCTGGTCCACAAAGAAAAGCAAGAGCTGGCCTGTAAGCCCTATATACGGCTTAAGGAATCAAGACTCTCTGAGCACCCTGCCTAACCCCTATCTCTGATCCAGCATCTTTTCTTTGGCTTCCATAGTTGCAAATTATTGGTTTTATCACACACCTTCGTCTAGGCACTAACAACGGCCTCTCTTGGAGATGCATCTTTGGCTTTTTATTTCCTTTATGATCATTAAGGTGATGGTATTCTGTGTGGTACAGCACACGTGCTAGAAGAGATGCTGAGTTCTCTACATCCTCACATCCGTGACTGTAATGGCAAGATGCCGGGTGACTGTCAAGCACCAAGGAAGAACTCACCGTCCAGGTTATCTCCATGTTGTTTTTTTGGGTCCCTGCACCTTGAACTCCTGTTGGATTAATTTCAGGACCTGAAATTCACGTTGGGAGAAAAGAAAAAAAAAACAAACAAACAAACCAGTTCATATTGTTGAAAAATGACCATTTGAACGGTTAAAAACCCTTCACTGTGCAAGCCAGGAGTGCTTCCAAGACAGAAGTTAATGGCCTGATTTTTCCAGAAGTTCCCATTCAGGTTAATGGAACATGAGACTCTCAGCACTCTCGAAAACCAGGTCATTTATTTAAGAGCCTCCTTTTTTTTTTTTTTTTTTCCCTTATCCCCAAATGTCCTAAATCTTTGTAAGACAGCCATTGTGAAGCAACCCCAGGAGCCGAGTCTGACACTTTTGAATCAGAAACAAGTAGAGCAATGTCAAAAGCCAACACTAGATGCCAGTAGATATTGCAGAAGCATCTCTGCAATGGTTAAATTAAGGAATGCAGCAAAACTACTCTGCTTCTTGTGAATTCCCCATGTGAATTTTCCCAAGTATTCTACAACGTACAAAGCACCGGGCACACAAACTGAAGGCCCGAGTCTTGGTTGTGGACTGGAGCACACTTTACTCCTGCATCGATCTGGGCTCCTGGCCAGCTCTAGCAGTGGACATTGAATTAGCAATTTTGGAACAAAATACCTTTTGCTTGTGGCCAGTTTACACTTGAGTCTAATTTTCCAAGAGACTTCTGAGCTTCCTGTGGTCAGGAAGGATGAAAGACTTTCTTTAGAAAGCTTCTCTTTAAGGTGAACACGGGCTTTCCTTCAACAGATTCTGCTGGAGCGACCTTCGCATAAATCTTTCTGTTTGAGTTTTGCTGCTCTGCAGAATATCAGTCATGGGTTTGAGGATGTAATATATAAAATTACACCCCAGCACGTGACTGCATGGACCAGCTCATTCCCTCGCCTGTGTAAATCTGTTTCTGTCACAGGAGCTACGATCATATATCACGAGGGAAGAGTCTACGCTGAGAACGTCAAGTCACCGCGGCGAGAGGGACTGGGCAGATGGTACTCACGTGCCCCGCTGGTCTGGTAGCGTTCGGAGGGCACGCTGGGCACGCTGCTGCCCACGTCGTTCACTGCAATCACCCGAAACTGGTAGTTGACGTAAGGAGAGAGGCTCAGAACGGCCGAGTTGACGCTCCCGGGGTATCTGGAGTGGTTATGCCACATGCCAGGTTGGAACCGGTCCTCCTCAAACTGGACGAGGTAGTCTGGGGGAGAGGATGGAGAGGTGGGGTTAAAGGCTCAGCTCACAGGGAAAGTTTTCCCTCCACTGTGCAGAAGAAAATGGGAGGGATACGGGGCAGCGGGTGCGGTGGCTGACCTGTGATGGGGCTGTTGTTGTCATCGCCGGGAATCCACGTCAGCCGCACGCTCCTCTCGGCCAGGTCTGTCAGCTCCAAGTCACGGGGCTGGTCGGGTCGTTCTGTTGGCCGAGTAACGAGACAAATTAGTCTGGGATTGTCCCAGGAGCTGGGAATCCCAGTTCCCATCACTTCTCCCGGGAGGGGAAGCCCTGGCCGTCTTCGCCCAGACCCGCGGGAGGACACACGCTCTGTGGCACGATTCACATCCTGCAGCTCTTGGTGGACCAGTGCAATTTTTTTAAAGACAAATGTGCTAATTGTGCCTTGTCTTGAAACCCTACCTGCTCCCTGTACAACTGATGTTATCTGGTGGTGTAATCACAATACAGTGGCTTAGCAAGGGGGATATACGGATTTATAACAAACTACACACGGCCGTCCGAAAAATAAATGCAAACAAATAGAACAGAAGGGACATAAAGCCTCAATAAAAATACATACTACTTAGAAATACTCTGGGCACAATTCCGGTTTCTTTCTCTGGTCACCACCCACACGGTTGCACAGAACCAGCTCATGCAGTAACAGTCACGGTAAGAACTTCTTCCCGGGTAAAGGTCAAGGGATTCAATCTGATTTTTTTTTTAATCCCATCAGGGCTCACCATTTCCAGGTATGGGGAAAGGGACTCTTGCACTCAGGAATTGGAACATGAAATGATGTGGCACAGGACCTTTCTACCCACAGCCATCGGGATGGGTTTTCAAGGACAACTCGGACAGGTCTTGGAAGCATCAGCTCCCAGCTTTTCCAGCCGCTACACCTAGATTTTCTGTTGGCGTTATTGGCAAGGCAAACCAAAATCAATTTACAAAATAAAACGAACCAAATGAATTAGTGATGATTACCTTTCGGTAACTCTCTCAAACGGTTAGCAGGGACAGCTGCAAGGTAAGACATTGGTTGTTAACGGTGTTAGGTTAGTCATTAAGCTTGGGTGGCCAAAGGAGCACTTGCCAAATATAAAATTACACACAGAGTTACAGATTTCAGAAGGTTCCAGGCCTGGCTGGGGACCAGAATAGGTACATCCTTCCCCCAGAGACCTCCAGGCACGCTCTGCACACCTTTATTCATACTTGTGGTACTCAGGAAAGGGGGAGCATCGGCCTGCTATAGAGTTAATTAGCTATTAAGGGAAAAGGAAGGGAAATAAGCCAAATTATTAGGAATATGGGATTCATAGTGCACTCTGACTTTTGTAGGGCCCTGTGAGTCTATGCCAGCGGCGTCAGCAGGTTAGGGCATTCCCATGGATGCAGCACGTCAGCAAGACTCGAGGTGGCCAAGAGCAGGGATCGATAAATCTGTGTTTTGCAAGTAAAATCTGGCACTGTACGTAAACGGGCGTGGGGAATGGGGCTGAGGTCTGTCACTCCCTGTGGTGGGAAGGGGACCTGCCAGGCGAGGAGTGGCTCATTCACCTCCAGGCTTCCAGTGTTGCTCAACACCCTGACATTCAGTTAAACTCGCTTGCAAATTTAGGACTGTTCTCACAGAGCTTCAACATCCACAGTTGGATATTTTTAGCCCGGTGTAATAGCTACTCTATTTTTTTTTTTTTTTGGTCTCAAACGCAAGTTTCCTTTGACTCAAATTCAATGCCATTGTCTGAGTCTGAGATTAGACAGCACGTCCTTGCCGAGTCCTGCAGCAACGGACCAATTGCTCTGCCAGCATCTCCCTGAGCATCTCTGCTTCGGAGGACAGTTCCGTGATCACAGATCACCCTTTCAGCCTGACCTTGAAGCCAGTCTGTTGTATTAGAACTGAAGCATCTCGCTCTGTGTCAGTAGCTGGGAGGACAGCTTTACCCAGTACGGTGAGGTATGCTTTAGCCGAGTCCTTGTCCAGCTCCGTGCTAGCCACGCAGGTGTAATCCCCTTGGTCCCTTTCAGCCACGCCATATATTGTCAGACCATCATCTTCTTTCTTCATCCTTAAAGGGATAAAAATGATAATCACACGGCTGTGCCTAAGCATATTAGACAGCAGGATTGAGGTCTAACAGTTCTCTCACAAAATACATATAAAAGTCCAAACAGAACAGGTGTATGTCTCTGGTCTGAAGATTTTATCAGCTAAGGATGTGTTGAGTTATTCTTAGAAACTTCATTTCCTAAGGAATCGGCGAATGTGCTCTGATATATATCTGGAATAATCACATTTTTTAGGAAAACAGTGACCTCTGACTGTCTCTCGTGTCCTGTGACCAGAGCTCACTTCACGAGCAGGGAGTCAGCCATGGAAAGGAAATTACAGCTGTGCCACTCACAGCAGATAAACGTTCATTTTGAAGTAGCTTGTTATTAACCCACCCATTTTATCAAGATGTCCCAAAATATCTGTAAATAAAAACCTATAGTCAAAGTCTTGATTTATTGGCAAGTCAATTTTAATTGCTGGGCAACGTCTGTTGGAAGGAGCTAGTAACGTTAGAAGCGTCAAGATGGGAACGCGATGTTTATCCGTGTTACCCCTGGTGATTCCTGAAACATTCTGTAAAACGTCCAACAATCTCGTGAGAGTAAAACCCCATGACACTGCTAAACACAAACCTGTTTCCAATGTACAGGGGCGCATCATCCTTCAGCCAGGTGACCGTGAGTTTCAGCGTAGGGTCGTGCTTTACACGGCAGTGGAGGCGAGGCATGGAGCCCCTCTTCACCACTTGATCTTCGGGTCCTCTCACAATCCGGGTTGGGTCTGCACGAAGTCAGAAAGAAAATGTTGGGCACCGAACTGCTGGGTCTCAGCTCAGGAACTCAGTGAAGAGCAGCGTTACTTGGAAAGGACAAGCATGTGTGTCCAGCTCGCTGTAACGAGCTGTCTCCGATACAAACACTTGCAAATAAATTGATTGAAGAAGCCGTTAATTCGTGCTGACCCTTTGAAAAGATATCCGGGTTTCCGAGTCAGCAATCAGTTTTGCTGAACAGGGAAAGCCTCGGTGGAAACTTGGTTCAGAAAATGGTTTATTGACATTAGTTAACCCTGAGGAACACTTTAGTGTTTCTTTTTGCATCGCTCATGGCATCTCAGCTCAGTATCCACACCAATCCATTCTACAGCTTCAGTATATCCACAGCCTTCATTTTTTTTCCAAACATTAAAAGGGAATCCCATTTTCTGGATTCCAGCTCCAAAATACGTAGTGCCTGTCCTGCGGACAGACTGCTAGAGCACGCAAACAACCCTCCCTTAACTTAAATTATTATTTCTGCTGCAAGTTTCAGAAGATTCAAGAGACCATTCTGACCTAGAGCCCTTCCTGCCCCTACCTTTGACCTCCAGGCGAACCTGGGCCTCCGCTTTACCCAGGATGTTGGTGGCCACACAAGTGTAGATGCCCTGGTCCTCCTTCCGAGC
This sequence comes from Athene cunicularia, assembly GCF_003259725.1. Lineage (NCBI taxonomy): Eukaryota > Metazoa > Chordata > Aves > Strigiformes > Strigidae > Athene > Athene cunicularia. Next base: position 748,118 of record NW_020799136.1, on the reverse strand, counting down.
CATGGTCATCTCCAAGCTCCCATTCTCGTGTGCCTTGTAGTTTCCTCCATCCAGCGTGTTCCCCTGGCCGTTCTTAAACCTCACAACACCACAAAGTGCTATTGTAAGGGAAGAAAGAGCAGGAAACCTCCTCATCCCACCCCCCCCGGACTGACAGGGGACGTGCTGCAGCTCTTACCATCTCAGGGTGGGGATCGGTGAGCCAAAGAAGGGGCAGTCGAGCCGGGTCCTGTTGTTTTGAATGACCTTGATGAGCTGATTGCGGGGGGCCAGTATCCGTGGAGGCACGTCTGCAAACAGCAAAAATCCCAGCCGTTGAGAAAGAAAAGAAACCAGTTTCCAGACCGCTGCTGCCTTTCCAGGTCTTTTCATCCACCCTCCCTTCTCTTTTGTTGGCTGTTCCTTGTCGGCACTCCCAAGACTCAGTAGAGCTTCTCCATTCCCTCTCATCTCTCCTTCCCTTTCTAGCCTCGCTACGTGAATCACATCTTAGTGCCGGCAGGACTTGCTCAGCCTTGCCTGGCTTTGCAGGTCTGTGACAAGAGACTTCTCCAAAGCCTGGCTGCAGAGGTCACGTACCTTTGTGCCTTAGCCTCGGAGCAGCTAACAACAAAGAGGAAAGCAAACAGAAGACTCTTGCAGGGAAAACTTGAGTGCAGAGTGTTCATCTTCCCCAAGCACTTACCCAGGACGCTGACAAAGGCGTTGGCGAGCAGGTAGCCGTGCTCGTTGGAGGCGTTGCATTGGTACACGGCGCTGCTGCCGATCTGGGTGTCTCGGAATACAATGGTGTCTCCAGACACCTCTCGACTCGGGTTGGGGGGAGAAGCTTCAAAACAGAGAGCGCTCTTTAAATTACATTTTAAATTAGAATTCACGAGACGGTATCCTTACGCATCTTTCCGTCTCAGCCCAGATAAAACCAGACGACGGTATGTGACCTCCCCAAGCCTACAAAGGTTCAACTGGCCTCGTCTCAGACAAGCAGGTGGTTCACGTGCTGCAGTGCTGGAGCCCACACACACTGCTCAGTGGGGTGCCTGGCACCCCGACAGCAGCTCTCACTCTCATGGTCAGCCATGAGATCCCAGGCTAGGGTTTTTTTTTTTTTGCAAAAAGAGGCACAGACTCTCCCTTGCTCACCTTCTATAGGCTCGCCATTCACCAGCCACTGTATCGCAGGCTTGGGGTTCCCGTTGGCTCGACACACCAGCCTGCCATCCTCACCCGGGGCCAGAATGAGGTTTTGGGGTTCGTCCAACCAGTATGGAGCAGCTTTAAAATACACCAACGCACCAGTTACAGACGCAGCAGCCCTACCCCATCCAAAATCCCCTCTCCGCTGCTCCCTGCTGAGCTAAGACGATGAAAATACCGTCCTCGAGCGCAGCGAGGGTGGAAAGTCCTCTTCCCCCCCATCTCTTTGGCCATACAAAACCACAACCTTGATGTCGGTGAAGCTCTGCTGAGTTACACCAGCTGAGATCGCATCTCACGCTGCTTTTAGGTCTGTGCAAGAAGCAAGAATGGCTGGATACAGCCCAGAGACAGCCCCCACAGAAAGCCCCTGCCGGCCCTTTCTACAAATCGGAGCATCCCCTCCCGTGCACGTCCCCTCACAGCTGCTGGTTGTGAAGTTAAAAAAGACGGCAAGGTAAAGATGACGTACCCTTCACTCTCACCGAGATCGTGTGGCGGATGCTGCCCATCTTGTTCGACGCCAAGCAGAAATACTCCCCAGAGTCTTCCTCGGAGACGTTGGAAATACGAAGAGCCTTGTTAAAGTTTTCCAGCTTGGTTTTGCCTGCTGGGAGTTCTCCTCCTTTCTTGTACCACATGATGTCTGGTGCTGGTCTAAGGAGAGGGGAGGAGATAAATGCTTTTGCAAGGCAAGAAAACAACTCCTAAGAAAAACAGTTGATAATCCTGCACTTGGAACCACTCACACCCAGGCAGAAGGACTCATCCATCCAACTGCTGGGCCACTCTCCTTCCTACCACAGTCCCTAAACCAGGACCCCAAGCAGCACCAGCTGATCAGGAGCAGGGTCCATCTCACGCCTCGTACTTGGGGATGCAGAGCACTGATCTGGCAGCGTGTGCGGGCAGCGCAGGCAGCTCGCTCCAGGAGGGCTGCCAACGTCTGACCCGAGCCCAGGACGCTTCTGCAGGCACATGGACCACAAATGTCCTCACCCGCAGTTTATACAGTGCGGTGAGGAGCACCCAGGAGATTGGACAATAGCTCCAAGGACAAACCGGTGAGGAATTATCCCTGCACAGCAAGTGTCCGAAGAGACCTGCTTGTCCGGGCAGTGCTGCAAAACTCATCTCTCCTGTTTGCTCCATGCTCTTATGCTTCAAGCAGGTTATGAGAATATTATTAACAGCAGTTAAAAGGAAAGGAGCGATCCCCTTTTCCCTAGCCAGAGGTATTCCCACAGCACCTTGGTCCCAGTCCATTCCACCGGGGGCTGCTGGGGACCGCCCTGTCCCCACCTCCCCCGGGTGGGAAGTGGTACGTACACTCCTGAAGCAATGCACTCCAGCAAGAGGTCCACCCCTCGGAGCACCATCTGACTGCTTGAGGTCCCGTAGGGATACATGAAGCTGGGAGTTGTTTCCGTAATCCCTCGGGCTGAAATCAGCAGGAGAGGAAAAAAAAAAACAAAACAAAAAACAAACAAAACAGAATGCTTTTAAACTCTCCTTTGCTGCAACAATGGGGAGGGCATGTGAAGGGTGAATTGGGGGGCAGGCTGTCGAGTTTCTGGCCACGCCTGGGATGCTGAATTCACCCAGAAGTGTACCTGGAAAGTAGAGAAGGGCTCAAGGTAATTTTAATTTTTAAAGTAAAAAAAAAAAAAAAAAAAAAGGGGGTAGAGAGAGGATGCTTGGCAGGCAGGGAGGTAAAGAAGCAGCAGAGGATGGGCGGAGGGAGCTGAGCTGCGGGGATGGTGCATCAGGGATGTCCTGGCACCGTCAGCTCCCGCCCACCCCTGCCTCTAGCACAGAGAAATGGGTTGAAATCGGATGAGACTTGGAAATACTGATGGACAGAACATGTAATGAAGGACAAAAGGAACAAAGGGGCACAGGAAGGGTTTACTCAGACAACTGAGATCTCCAAAATACGGAGGATCCCGGTGCTGTCTGGGGATCTAGCAGCACCAAGGAGGTTTCCCACCCTTCCTAGGAGCTGCGGGGCCTGCAAGGACAGTGCCCTTTGGGAAGGAACAACTTAGCGACCAAAATGACAAATTTCAGGACTGGACAGGAAAATTGAACGGGAAAGAAACAGGGACACACACACACAAGACAACTCTCTACAGATACACACAGCAAAGGTCTCCTTGTAGGGGAAAAAAAAATTATTAATGGAATCAATTCCATTAATAAGTGGAGTTATTAAACTAGATCTAGATCAGTGAGGACAAAACAGGATGAGATGGGCTTAAAAGCAGCAGTAGCAGAGACGGAGGTTATGAGATTAGGAAAGGGGACAGAATGGCCGGGGTTGACACCGGGTCACTACAAATACCGAAGTGATGCGTGGGGCGAGCCCTCCCCGGTGCAGGAGCAGGATCTTGGGGTGCAGACCAAGCCCTGTCCCACTGCCCCAAAAGCTTCATTCGCTCTGCAAGCAGGAGGCAGGCAGGCATGCCCAGCGCCCAGCGGGGCTTTTGGGGATGCCCACGTCTGTTTAGGAAACCTCCACCTGAGCTCTGGAAGGGGCAAAGAGCTGGGAAGGAGGAGGGGAGAGAGGGAAGGGGCAGTTCGTGGGGTTCCCATCAGCCTGCCTTAGGGAAAGCCTGGGAGCAGGCTCAGAGGGATTAAAAAAAAAAAACAAACAAGCCCAGGAGTTAAACCGTGCCTTTGAAACGCCTCCGGAGCGCGGCCACACGCGCATCCCACCGCTCCCCCGCACCCGCAGGTTACCAGCCATGTGCTCGTCGGCAGGTTAGTCAATTATTTGATTAATGGATTACCAGGGTTGGCAAATCTTGACCTTATCGTGAAAGGCCACAGCTCTCTGGGCAGGCACATGCTGCTCTGGAGAGGATCTCATTCCTGATGAAAACCAGCCCACCCATGCCCGGGCTCTGCCAGGGCTTGACAGAGCCAGCAGCTGGGTTTAAAGCCAGTATTTATCAACAGCTCCCATCCCCCTAGCCAAACTCATGAACTTCTGTCGTGTGATTAGGAAAGCTGGGTATTAGTTTATAACCCAATCTTGGCTTTTATTAGCCAACGGTCCGCAGCCTGTTTGAACAGGCTGTAAGCTTCACTCCCACTATGAACCCATTTGCTCTGGAGCCCGGGGCATAACTAGAAGAGATAAGCAGCAGTGCAAGCCAAATTTTACGAGCCATATATTAATGATGAAAATTAAAAATAAGGGAGATAAAATTAGTACCCTAGCCAATTGTTTAATAAACCTAACAACAACACTGCATAGCTGATAAGCTTTTTGCCTTAGTCCAGCACTACTAATAAATATTTTGCTGTTTAAAACGGGGAGAGGCCAGAAATTCTCCCCCGAAGAGTTTACAGTTCCGGCTCTGAACTTGCAGCAGCTACAGCTGGGAGCTGTCAGACAAACAGCAACGTCTCACTCATCTGTTTTCAAGGAACAGAACTGGAAAAATAAATCCCATGGCTGTTTATTTCTGCTCGGAAATAAATCCCATGGCTGTTTATTTCTGCTCGGAAAGACGCTCTGCTTCCAATATACTGCTGCTGTCGTCCCTGCCTCTATGAAACTGGACCCGTTCACCTGTGAACAGGATATCCCAGAAACAGCCACTTCTCACCCCAGAGCAGCCAAGTGACCCCCTCCCCGCAGCCCTGACCCGATGGGATTTAAAAATTTTACATCTAAAAATTTTACATCAACTTGCATTTCTACCGAAAGGCGATAATGGGAATATGCACATCCAGACTCATCCCATCTGTTCGCCTCCTGCACAGCTAGCCAGCTTTACAACATCCCGCAGGTTTGCCAGAAGGAAAAAAAAAAAAAAAAAAAAAAAAAAAAAAGGAGAGAAAAAAAGCATAAACCAGACTTTAATTTCAATTTTTAAAAAAAGGTGAGAAACTTCTGCTAATAAAATATTCAGTTATTCCTTTTAGAACATTTTTTTCCTTCATAATTGAAGACAGTTTGAGCTTTGCAGCAAGGAGATCACTGCACCCCTCCACGAGCCGTGGGGAGAAGGGCTCAGTGACATCTCCCACCATCAGCCCGGCCCTTGAGCACACTTTGGGACGAACTGCTCGTGCCCCACGTCCGTGCCAGCAGGTCCCATGTCCCCGAGGCGCGCTCGGGCACACACACACCCATCGCAGCCCGGCGGGGAGGGGGACTCGCAGCCTCCCGCTGCTTTGCTGCGTGGTGCCCACCCCCCCCAGCTCCATAGAGCCCTTCGTAGGGACCAGCACCCCAAGGTCCGAGAGCCCCAAGTCTCCCAAACACCTAAAACCACTTGCGAGACTGATGTCCCTCTTCCCCACACCCCTGCCCTAAGTCCCTGCTGTGCTGCAGTTGGTTCCAGTAACCAGTTTGGCCAGACTGGTCATTCCAGGGCGAAACACGGGGTTAGCAAAAACAAAAAGTGCTGAGAGTAAGAAATTTTTTCACCAGTTCATTATCTATTAAGAAATTTCCGGGTTGGAGCTCAGATTTGCACAGGGGCACGAGTGGGTCACTTGAATCCACCGTTCCAGGGGACACGAAGTGCAAATAGCCCGTATGACGCCAAGAGTTTATCTGTGCACCTACGGATAGAAATCTGGAGAAACCTCTGAGCCTGGGCAGATAAGGTCTCATTTTCCTGACCAAGTGGCTATTAACCATCCCTTTTCCCTGAACAAAGACATGCAGTGGAAGATCAAGAAGCCCACGACCACCACGGTGATTTCCCCTCCTGCACCAGCGAAGGCTGCAAACACAGAAGTGGTGCCCAGCCAGCGTGAAGGCATTCTCTTTGAAATCCAAACATCGTTTAAGCTGCTGAGGTGCAAGATACATTTACAGGAGAGCTCACCATTTCTCTTTTGTCCCTGGCCCTGTGTGCCTGTGAGAGGCATCTCCTCTCACTCACCTCTCGCTGAGGCATGATGTTGTTTATGTGGTTCCCATTGGAGCTAAGTTTTGCTGCCAATCCCCTTTCACAGCCATTCCTACAAATATTTTCAGACTACGCCCAACCCATTTGCTGCCACCAGTATTTCCTCGGAGGCTGATTCCCTCTGTTGAGCCTCCCCCAGCTCTCCAGCATCCTCAGAAACCTCCCACTCCTGGCTGCCAGTAAGATGCCGACCCCAATTCCCTCAGTGGGGAAGGGATGCCTGGGCTGCCTGCCGGGGCCACTGAACTCAGTGTCCCTCGCTTGGCACGTCCTCCTCTTCTCACACTCCAACTTTCTCTGCTTTTAGCTGGCAAAAGCACTCCTTGTCCCCAAAACTCTCCGTGGAAGAAGAAAATGTGCCCTGGATCATGCAGGGAACAGACAAACCCGTGGCTCTGGGTGGAAGAGGGTGAGACAACAGCTGAGCAGGGTTTTGCTGCAGGGCATGGCCAGGGACCAGTACAGGGCACGGTTGGGGTTGACCCCATCCCACTGCCACACAACCCTGGTCCCCCATAAGCAGCAAGAGGGGCAAAAAAGCAAATCCTGCCCACCACAGCGCGGGGCCTTGGGGCAATCGGACTCCGTGGTGGCGAAGCATTTGCATCCCTGGTAGTGCCTGTGCTCTCAGCATCGCCCGCAAACAGCCCCATCTCCCTGCTCCCCGACCAGCCCCTCCTGCCTCCCAACTCTGCCCACATTATCCCCTCACGTCCGTGACGCTTCCAATCTATTCTCAGGGCAGCGATCGCGCCCCGGGGAGCCGCGCGGTTCTGTGTCTGAAGCATAATTTATGAGTTTGGGATGGGCTTCTCCCAGCAAACGCAGGCTCCCGAGGTAATCTCCCTGCCCAGACAAAGGGCAAGAGCCTTGTGAAAGCATCCAGCACATGTACAACCTCACCACAAAGAAACAAAGCACACAGCTTTCAATAAAACCAAATATTTTTTTTTTTTTTTTTTTTTTTTCTCCCAGTCACTGCCCGTGTTTAGCTGCAAATACAATAGATGCTCTTTCTGAAGACAGAGGGATGGTGGGTCTTATCTTTAAATCGTAAGACTTTGCTGAGGACAAGCCACCTCTTCAGCGAAGGAGCAAGCTGGGCTCGCTCAGCCACGCAGATGTTTTCACGTGGACCAGATCCTACGCATCCAAATGCCTCTCAAGCTGGGCTCTGCAGATCCACTTAATTAGCTTAAAACTCAATAATTTTAAGACGTCAAAACTCCGAGGGGGATTTTGTCACCGTTTGGCTCGTTTCGTCCCACCCGTTTTTGCAAAGTTGAGGCCATAACCCTCAAGGGGGGGACACGGGCACACACGGGGGGGTGCGCGGGCTCAGACGAAGGGCGGAGGATGCTGCGAACGCGGCGGCTCGCTGCCCGGTTAGCGCGGGAGATAAGTCGGGTTAGGCAGAAAGGGGTTAAAAATCGTGAAGGTCTCCAGAAGCCAGCATTGACTCACCACTGTACATGTCAGTGTGATTTCGTAAAGACGTTTCGTTATGGGGTTTCTCTGCAATAAACAAAAGACCATGAGCGTACCGAGTGCCACGAAGCGGGCAGGGGGACGAGGCGGTGCGGGGGGACAGAAAACAAAATAACTTCCCGAAACACAAGAGCAATGAGGACAGGCAACAGCAGGGATACAAAAGCACTCTGAGCACAGCTGCCTTTCAGGACAGACAACATAACACAGCAATAGAGGAGAGGAAAAGAGGGCTGTTTTCCTCCTACGACATGGGAAGACAAATAAATGTATGAAAATTGTATCATAAACATTTCCTTGAAGTGCTTTTTTTTTGTTTGTTTTTTGTTTTGGTTTTGTGGGGGTTTTTTTGTATAAAGGCATTTTTATCTTCGAAAACAGCAACAATGAAATCAGCTCACTTTGGAGAAAATGCTTTTTCTCTCAGTTTCTGCGAGGGAAACGTATTCTGATTACTTTCCCCCAGCATAAAGCATAGGTTGGACACAGCTAGGCAGCAGCGTAACGGTGCAGAAAGGGACGGCAAAGATGAACAAATAAAAATAATAATTAGGCTCTAAAAGCATAATCTGCTGTAAAATCCCTTTTAATTACGAGGTAATTAAAGTAGATTGCGTTACAGCTCTTCAATAACACGCTGCTCTCGTTTATTGACAACCACTGCCAGCTATCACCTCTACTCAAGGAAAAACTAATTGCCACCCGCGCGCTGCGAGGAGCGAGGGGAAGCACCGGCCCATGGCCACCAGAGGATCAGCCCTCCTCAGCTCACACCCTGACCCAAAATACTGCTCTGGGGGCTGAGAACGCCCTGGTTTACACCAGTGTTACGGTGTCATCTGCCCACAGGGGATGCAAGAGGCTCTGTTGGCGACCGTATGGTTGTTGCCCTGAGCCTGAAGTCATCAGCCACGCATCGTGTCTCTGTGCAAGACGCCCGAGAGCCACCTGAACCTGCATACGCCAGAGAAACTCTGCAGGGCTGCATCGCTCCCCCAAGCCTTTCCATTTTCCTCTTCTTGCATCCAAGGGCACAGCAATCCCGTGCGATGATTTTTCAGCAGCTGGTGACTTTTTTTTTTTTTAAGGACAGCCAATGCTCATGGCTTAAGGCTGAGATGATTGAACAGCTTGAGACAAATACAAGCTCGTCTCCTCTGAACACTGTATGTGAAAAGAATTTTTTTTTTTGTGTCGTAACAGATGAGAAATTAGAGCGTCAGTTCTTTAAATTATAAGGGCCTCTGGGGGGCTCATGGGGTGGAATTTGCATCTCGTAATACAGCAGACATTTCCAAGGGAAAACTTAAAGATAGGGTCCAGTATAATGGGAAACCAATTGTACACAGCCTGGGAGCAAAACGCTGTGGCAGCATCTGAGGGTAGCAGGAGGGGGGAGCTTGTATCTGTCTGCACAGAAATCTTCCAGGATTTCTTCCGTCTTTTTTCTAACACTTGACAAATACGTCAGGCTGGAGCCTTCGGAGGCACAAATGATCACAGATCTTTGGTTGCCAGAATTTCTCCAGCTCGGTCCTTCCCTAACAGCTAGACATTGGCTTTGTCTGGCCAGCTCTAAACAGACAAATAATATTCGGAGTGAATTACCTACACGCATCCCTCACCGTCAGCATAAAGCCTGCTTATAGCGTTTATATTGCTGCTTCTCTGCTCACGCTTTGCACAGAGGAGAAGCTGTTACAATAAAAGTGCAAAACACTCCAGACCCCGTCTGCTTCTCGCATCACTTTCAGGTCACTTTATAATAGAGTTACTTCTAATTTAAGCTGCTGCAAAATCAAATTAAGCTCCGAATGCTGGGATTCAGCAGCTCCTCGAGCCTGCTTTGGGCAAGAGCCTGCTCCCCAAAACACAGCCTTGCACGCACTACCCCCTCCTCCCAGTCTGACCTGACTGGGAACGGGAGATTGGGTGATGACTGGGGTTTGTAGATGCCATTTCTGTGTCGGTTGCCTGTTGTGCCAGTGCTCTGCACACACCCAGTCCCCAGAAGAGAGCCCATGCTCTGCAGAACCTGCATCAACCCAAGAGCTTCGTGTCCTGCAGCGCTCGGCTCGTCTTCCCCCTGCCAGCATCCCCACCTGCCAGCTGCCACGAAATGCGTTAGCGTCAGGAACTCGCCTCCCTTTGAGCAGTCTTGTTTCTGGAGGAGAGGAGAGACTGCTGGTGGCTGGACCTGCCCGTGGAAGGGCTCTTCACCACACACCTGCTCCTCCTGTTCCCCGCGGCGACGCGCGTCACCGTGGTGAAACTGAGGTCGCTGCCCATCCTGAGCACGTCCCACGTGTACGTGCTCAGACCGCAAAGGCTCCTGTCAGCACATCCCAGAGCAAAGGAGCTAAACAGCAGCTCCCGGCCAGCAGGTAAATCCTGAACTGTGCAAGCTTGACACACCGTCCCCCTGTGCAGCACCAGCATGTAAACTGGAGCTAAGCCTGGAGCAAACCAAGGCTGCTTCCAGCTTTTCAAACTAGGGAAAGATCACCTGATGTTACACACTTCCCTAAAGATGGGGGGAGTGCCCCATCTGCGCTGAAATGCTTTCCAGTTTATCCCAGACACACGGACTTAGCGATACCCGCCTCAAGCTACCTCTGCAGCCCTCAGCCCATGACGTTGCAAAGCTCTGGGATGCTGTAGGGAAACCAGCCACCTCTCCCTGCCAGGTTAGCTGTCCGAGGAGCAGCATTCCTCATCCAAACCCGTTCTTGCACTATCCTAAACAAAACCAAGCAAGCCACTCTTCTCCCTGGTAGGTCTCAGTGCTGTCAAGGACAGAAACAAGGGAGTCTGGAAGGAAAACCCTGCCCGAGAGAGGCCAGGGAAGACCCATCCTGAGCTATCAGCATGACACTTACTGGTTTTCACCTTGAGGGTGTAGGGGTTTTTCTGCTGAATGGTGTGGGTGAAGTGGAAGCGCGCGTTGCAGCTGTAGTCGGTCTGGGCGTCCTGCAGCATGACGTTGGAGAAGTACAGGTCACCGTTCTGGCCCTGGGACACCCGCTTGTCCTGGTGGATGGGCTCCATGGCTGCAGGGGGAACAGGCGTTCAGAGCAAGCCAGCTGCTCCCGCGGGTGGCTGCGTAAAGCAGAAACCCCGGACCCGAGCCACGTGTGGGTGCTGCCAAGCTCTGAACGAGCAGTAGCTAAACCCGGTTATTTTATATAAAGACTACAGGGGAGGGAAAGGCTGCCCACAGGGTCCGAGGTAGGAAGGGGGTTCCCCGACTCACAGCTGCTCATCCAGAAGATGACGGGAGAGGGAAGGCCGGGCGGCGGGTTGCACTGCAGGCTGAGTGGAGCACCTTCATCCACCTCTATCACATCCACCTTCTCCTTGGGCCACAGGGGAGACTCTGCCGCGAGAAGGAAAGACACCGCGTGAAGAAAGCAGTAACTTTTCAGATCTCTTCCCGCAGGACCTGGCCCGGTTTCAATGGAGCAGCCCCAATGCAAACTTAATTTCTGCATGCGCAAGACTCCCTGAAATCCGTATCAGGTATTTCCCTGATAGCTACAGCCATAACCCCCGTGTCTTCCTCTCAGTCCTGTGGCTGGATACAACCCAACACAGGTAACAGAAGAAGCAGGCTGAGATGTTTGAGCACTGGATATTCTCCATGCCTCTTCTACAAAATCTCATACGATGCAAATAGTGCTCCTTGGGGTTGCTCGCTGCTTGCTCTGCGCCACTGCTGTTACTCACTCGAAACCTGGAGGTGGATTTTACTGGAGAGAGCAGTGCCGTAGTCATTCCGGGCAAAACACTGGTACTCGCCCTCGTAGTCCTCTGGCCGTCCCCCACTGTGGAAGTCAATGACAAGCGTCCCCGAGCGCCGTCGCATGGACACTTTGGGGTCCTTGGCCACGTTGAAGAACTTCCCATTCCGCGTCCAGGAAAAACTGCAAGCACGGGGGAGAGGTTGGTTTTGTAACCACAGACCATATTTACCCAGCAAGATCCTTACCTGTGCCGTGCAAGCCAGCGGCTGATGGTGTTGATGGCAGAGCTGGACCAGAGGGCAGCTCCTCCAGAGCCAGCTCTAGCCAAGAGCAGAGCTCCTGCGTTACGAGGCCTGTAGCTGCACTTACGTGGGAACGGGATTCCCTTTGGCTTCACATTCAATGAAGATGTTATCCCTGGGGTCCACGATGTAGTCCTTCACGGACTGCTTGGTGATTGTGGGGGGCTGAGTCACTGGAAAGCAAACGAAAAGCAGTGAGGGGAGGGTTGTGAGAAGAGGGTGAATGCCCTCTCTGCCATCCTGCAGCAGATCCTGATGGGATTTCAGCTTCTTCCCCAGGCTGGATGTGCAATTCGTGGTTTAAAGCTCAACACCTGAGGAAATTACCATGAGCATTTGTGGGGGGTGCTACTCATCACCCCTCCGAGCACTGGCACTGCTTTCAGTACCAGGAAGCCCCTGTTTCTCACTTGGTAACTTGGCCCCAGTAAGAAATTTCACATTTACATCTTCCTGCTACCTCAGGTCATTTGACTGAGAGGCATCCTGGCTGTGCACCTCAAAAGAGAGGGGCTGCAGCTGGGACAGGGAGCCAGAGAGACACTGGAAGGCATTTACAGGTACCCCCTGTGCAAAAAAAAAAAAAGAGGCTCGAAACCTCCCAGATTTACCCCAAAGGAGCACGGTGTTGGTGTTCAGAAGGGCAGAGCTAGAGATGCTGCAAACGTGTCGGTACGTGGAGCTGAGCTCGGCACTTGCTCAAGGCCGGGGAGCCCGCTCTCCTCCGAGACATGGCATAAGCAATAACAACCCTCCACAGAAACAATATCTGCATTGCAAAGACCCTGCCTGGTTGCTAGACCCGCTCCGGGGAAAGCGGCAGAGCCTAAGCGCTCCTCCCAAGCTGCTCCAGCACCTCCCGGGGCTCTCCCAACATGCCTGGCTGTGCACAAGTGGCTCGTCCTGACCCCGTCCAGCCCCGCCGCAGGAGCGGGCAACGCTGCTACGTCCACCCTGTGCCAAGCAACAACCGCCACCGGCCCCCGGCTCCATGCAACCCCCTGCTCGGTGCGGATCCCTCGTGCCCTCTTTCAGCCATGCAGAGGAGACGGACATGTACAACGCAGAGGGCGAGGGGAACACTTACATTCACTCTGAATATTTGCTGTTATTTCCAAAGTGCGAGCATAACAGGGAAAAAGAAAAAAGGTTAATTGGAGAACTTCGCTATATACGTCAGGTACACAAACATAGACCCGTAGCGCTGTTGTAGGGCTTGTAAATACTGCACACAAACCATCTTATGTTTCAGGCATGTTCTAATCTACCTACTGACTGTCCACGTGGGAGAAGCTGCTTCTGAATATTCTTGCCAGCGGCCTCTGCAGCAGGGGCTCTGGGGGCTAAAAGAGGGCACAGGCATACTCGCACCACTCGCCTGCAGGCATTGGTGGCCCTGTGGTCCAGCGGGTTGCCCGCAGGAGTGAGCAACATTCCCTCGTTTCCTATGGCCAGAGGCCCCCCAGTTTCATCCCCCTGAGTCAGAGGCTAACACATGCCTGATAACCCCTCAGCTGGCTTTTTAGGTGATGCTCAGACTCAGAGAAGCTGCCTGTAAATTAGGGAGATAAATACACCCTGTCCCCAGGACAGGGGCAGGCAGGATTTTATCCAGAGAAGAAAACTTGTTAGGGTTGGGACAGGGAAAAAGCATGTAGGCAAGCTTAAAATAAAGAACAAATATTACAGCTCCCTCTGACAGAGGGTGATTGAGAGCTGGTCCCTGTGCCGTGAGGGGACCCTGCAGCTTTGTCCCGCATCTGCCCTGAAATGATAAGGTCTGGGGAGCAGAACGCCTTCCTGGGGAGATCTCTGACTCCCAAGGTGTCTCAGCAAGGGCAGCTGGGTGCCCACCAGCATCCCCAGGGCAGGTGGGGGTTCTCTCAGCAGGCAGGGGACGAGGCAGAGCCCACTCCCCAGCCCCTGGCCGAAGGAGCCCATCTCGGTGGAGCAGGGAGGACGTTCACAGCCAGCGGGACGTGGTGGATGGAGCCCGGGCACTCAGAGCCTGTGATTTGCACATCTTGCGCAAAGCCACAGCAGCTGGGGGGCTTTACACCCCACCTGGTCAAACCTGCAGCCGCTGGAGGGCCGGCGATGCTGTCATTAGCTCAGTCTCACACACGAGCGGTGGGTAAGGGAGCCCTGAGCAGCAGGTGGCTTAGACAGGAGCTGAAAGCCAACCCCGAAGGCTCTGAAGGTCGGGATGGAAGTCAAAAGTAAAACAAAGTTGATGCTCCATGTGTCCAAAAGAGCCAAGGGAGGTTGGGAAGGGTCAGCTGGTGGGGACAGGATCCCCGACCCTCGCCCAGGGCTGGGAGATGCTTCTCACCCCCCTGCCCTTGGCACTGCTGTGCACAACTGCCTCCGTGCACACTATTTACAAACACCCATCGTGCAAGGCACCCGCTCAGGAAAGGACAAAGGATGCTCTTAATTACGGTCCCAGTTTCCCACCAGCACTGGAGGGGACGATGCTCCCCTGTGGCTCTGTGCTGTGCAGCAGGGAGGAGGAGGAAGAGGAGGAGGCTAAAGAAACGGTGAGCTGCTGAGAAATGGTGAGCTGCTGCAGGCTGCCTCGAGCATTTCTCCACCAGCTGTCAGCATTTCTCTTGCTTTCCTAAGGTCACATTACATTTCAGTAGCAGAATTACTCCTTTCCTGATGCAAAGCACAAGAAATGGCAGAAGGTGGATGTTTGCAGACCCGTTCAGTTTTCCCCAACTGCACTGGCCCCTACTTCCATGCTGCCTGCCTGCATTTTTGCAGTATTATAGATGCTAACAAAGCCAGGCCTGCAGGAACCACCGAGCTGTGTGCACCCAATAAAATTCCCATTACTGGGAACAAGAGGACCCCGTGCATGTTATATTTTCATCCACAATCATCTGAAATGGAGCAGAGCAGGCACTTGGGTCTGGGACTCCCTCCCTACGCTTTCAAGTGTTGATTCCCCTCCGCAAATCAGAGCTTTCCCACCCTTTCTCTTCAGTCAGTTCCAAATTTCAGCCAAAAGCCATGACTTCAAATTCTTCCTCCCCGTTTTTGCTGCCTGGAGTCAGGGATCAGCTGAGGTACCACGGCGACCGCCAGCACACCCAGGGCTCCACAGAGCAACAACCCACAGGGTGGAAATATCTCTTATCAAGAGCAACCCTGGCACTCCAGCCTGAATTTAGACCCCAGCGAAAAGCTGTGCTTTTTCTACTAACGCACTGCTCGCTGCAGGATTTCTGGCCATGGCGCTGTCGGAAGAGATTCCCCGCAGCGACAGGCTGATTATTATCTACAGCCGCTACAGGAGGAAGCTGGGACACAAAGAAATTATGAAACTGGTTTCCAGAACAGTGGCTGAGCAGCTCTCAGTACGAACCCCCGTCTCAAGTGCACTCAGATAAGTCACGCACTTCCCATGCGCTGACCTTCCTCTTCACTCCGTATCCCCCAGCACTTGTGCTTCTGAATAAGTCCTGTCTTATAATTAACCAAAATGTCCCAACAGAGAGAGAAAAATCGCATTGCTCTGCAGGATCTGCCTCGGCTCCCCACTGCCCTCGAGGTGTCAGCTCATGGCAGCATCTACCAGATAAGACTAGCAACAAGCCGATGTTCCCCACAAAAGAGCACCCCAAAACCTGCCCGTGCTCCGTAGGAACAGCAGAAGCCCTGGGGTGTTCCGCTTAAATCATCAGGCTCAAGACTTGCCAGCTTGGCTCAGATGCTCTGTTCCATTTTGATATGTGGCTTTAAGTACTCTGCTCAGCTTTTGAGACAGATTGACTAAATCAGAGAGCGATTTGGGTGACTTTCTGGAGGGCATGTGGTTCGAAAAGAAAAATAGCCTCAAACAACAGTAAAGAAAACCTTAGGCTGGACCAGGGAAGCAGCCTGGGCTGTGCACATCTTCACTCTACCTTCTCAACCGTTTCAGCAGGAGTTTTTAGAGGGGTAAACCATAACTTACAATCCAGAGGGACTTCGATGGCGCTGACGAGGTGATGAAGGTAGAGAGCGAACGCTATTCCTGCACGGGTGAGGTGGTGTCTTTCCACGACCATTTTGGACGCCTGGGCAGTGTCAGGACCTCAGTTGTGACCCCCGAGGCGAGCAGACCAGCGGCACCCACAGATGGATCCTCAGCTGCAAAACGAACACAACCCCAGCGGTCACTGAGCCATTTACAGCTCTGTGTCTGTGTCTGTCGTCTTCCCTTCGGCAACTGTGGAGAGAGTTTCCAACCCAGAAATATTTGTGGGGAGGCATGAAGGGGTGAATAGTGCCAGAAATAGTTTTCAGGCTCTGGTGACCCAGGTATAAGCCTGTGGTCACTGTCCTCCCAACCTCTGGGTTGTTCTGCTGACAGAAAATCAGCTTCATGGGGGTTATTTGTGCTCGGAGGTCTCGGGTGGAAGGAGAAGGACTGTGCTTTCCTCTGGGACTGACGGAACGTTACTCTGAGCAACCGAACACAAAAGCAGCGAACAGTCCCCGCAGGGTGAAATAAAAAGGATGAATTGCTGTTTAAAAAAAAAGTATTTTATGCAGAAGTACCACCTAGCAAACATCCTCTCCATCCAGGATGAGCTCTGCCTCCACATGCAGCCTGGCAATAGCCAGGAGCCGGCTCCAGGGACCCCCCCATGCCCCAAAGAGCCTGTCACTGAGCCAGCACAGCTCTAGCAGGAGTCAGGACATGGTGGGACCTTCCCCCAACTGGTCTCTAAACGAGCCCATTCCCAACCAGGCTCCAGCGGTTTTCCTCCCCAGAGAGTCCCAGGGACTCCCAGGTTATCATCTGCATTTTCCATACACACATCTTTTACTTTGCTGTTAACAAACCAACAGACTAAATGCAGATTAAAAAAAAAGAGCAGAAAGGAGGATAAATGACCTAGGCCGTACAACAACAGCCCCCTCAGAAAAGGCCGCTGTGGTGCAGAGGTTGCATCACAGCTGAGTTATAACTCTCTGTAATTGAGTTATAAAAAGGGCATCAGCCGTGCAGACAGATCTCTCAGCTAAAGAACAAAAATAACACCAGGGCAGCAAGCAGTGGAAAATCCCCAGCCCTGCTCCGCGCCGCTCCTCCTGGCCCTCGCGCAGGCTCTTGCCGAGGTGGGATGTCGCCAGGCAGGGGAGCAGCGTGGAGAGGCCATTTGGCAAGCAAGGAGAGCCCGTCTTCATGAAATATAAATCACCGGCTGCAGCTTTGGATGCTGCTACCCCTTCAGCTGTTCCCGAGCCCGGCACGAAGGAAGTGCGGGAGGGAGGGGGGGGGGGCCAGCACAAGAGAGAAAACCTGTCGAGCGCGGGGCTGCCGGGGGGCTCCGGGTACCGCAGGGAACGCTGCTGGGAGCCAGCGAGGAGCAGATGTCACGGGAAAATAAACAGCCCTGACACACGTCCCCGGGAGCTCTCCTAATCCCAGACAGGCTCAAACAGGCGCATGACAACTTTTAAGGACACTTTTCCCCGTTACCTTCATGGGGAACAAGATGGGTTTAATGGTTCCTCCCTCCAGCCCCCCTCACTGCCCCGCTCGGGTGCCATCGGGGTCTCTGGGTCCTCGCTCTTGGGCTGAAGCCCACAGGAACGCAACGTCCCAGTTACACCAGATGACAGATTGTAGGTTGTGAAGGGGCTTGGAGGGGCGTGTTGCTTTGATCTTTTTTGCTTGTTCTAAGGATTTTCCAATCCAGCTGTTGCAATAAAAATAGTTGAAGGACAGAATAATTACAGGACTGGGCCAGTAATTAAAGACGTGTCCGGGACTTCTGCAGTCCTGTGATCGGGTCACGCTGAACAAAGCTTTTTCGAATTACTTCTTTAGCTTTCTGTCTAAGGGAAGACATCGTTTTGATCTGTAGCCTTCATTTTTCAAAGCGGTTCACTTCTCCAGTTACAGCTTAAAATGAGTAATGGATCAGCTGGTTTTACGCCTTTCTGTTACTAAGCATAAGTCTGACTTATGAACTGAATCAGCCAATACTGCAACCAGAGATTTAGCGAGGCTAAGATTTCCAGCGTCCTTACTACGCTCACATACTGATGTTTCACATCACTATCACAAAGTCCTTTAAACCCCTCCTCATTCACAGACCTACGGGAGGGAAGGCACAAGACAGCGGGCGTTTACACAGCGCACATCTCTATGTGCTGCTTGGAGCCTGGAAAGCAAAATATATATTTTTTTTCTGAGACTGGGTACTAGTTAATCTAAAAGAAATGGCCGTGACACGAAGCAGTAGATTCCTGGCACAGATGCTTGGGAGATATTTGTACATGTTGCACTAAATGGGAGTACGTTTGATTTTAATTTTGGGGTGAGCCCAAACACCGATATATACAGTGTTCACGGGAGGTATGCATGCAGAAGAGTATCCGACCCATCGTCGCATGCACAGGGACTGTAAAGGGGCTGTGCACGTCAGGAAGAGATAAATTTGCAGATTTTTGAGCTGCAAAAGGGAGCAGCAGGGACACGGTGGCTCTGGACCAAAACTGTGGGCAGAGCTACGTGGGAACGACCCCGGGCGCTTCCAGTGCTGATGGACCGACCCGTCCCTCACATCCCTGCGGAGTGGCCCCAACCAACGGCAAATAATAAAACCCACAACAGGGCACACGCCAAATGCGTCCCCATTTTTAGAGGAGAGAACGCTGGGCACCCCCCCTCCAGGGCCCCTTTGTCTCGGGGCAGATGTGGGTGCGACTCGCCGCGCATCAGGAACAAGCCGCCGCCGTGCCGGCGCGTGTAGGTGGGTGCTGGGGACAGGCAGTGCCACCAGCCCCCGGCCGTGCAGAACACAGCCCCCATTGTCAGGGCTGCTCCTCGCCCGGGGACAGGGACATCTCCCCAGCACAGAGGGCTGGCGTTGCGAGAGGGATATGAACGTGCTGATCTGGGGATGCCAACAGCTGTGAAGCCGCCTGTTGGCTTCATCTGAGGCTGACTCAACCCAAAAGGGCCCACGCGAAGGGGGAGATAAGACCTCTTCTTCCTAGATTTTTGCATTTCCTAATCATTGCTCCTAGCCCCCTTGTGCGACACAGGAAAGACCTGACCCCTGCTCAAAGGGTGGAACAAGCCCATCAACCTCACATCTGCAGCCGCCTCATGGGATGGCCAGAGCCATGAAGGCAGGAGGGTCAAGACTGGGGATGCTCAGGAAGCCTCTGAGCTGGCTGGACACAAAGCCCATCTGAAATCTGGGCCCATAATGTTTCCTAAAAACACAACACAGAGCCAGAATCTCACACAGGTAGTGAGATTGTGATACCACCAGATAGGAATTTAACTGCTTAAATGCATTTCTCATCCAGCGTTGAGCCTGTGCCCGAGCACCAACAAAAGCCACATCCCTGCTCCACTTTCCCCCAGCTACAGTCAAGGCAGCAGTGAGATGGACTCAGATGCCTTTTCCCCCAAATACTTACCCAGAGTTCAGATATGTTTTTCAGACGTTTTGGTGATTTCCATTTCCCCCAAGACCTACTGCAACACCAGTTCTCAGAAACTGTTAGCATGGGTTGAGAAATACATCCCAGATCGTGGCCCAGACCTCCCTCCAGATGCATCGGATACTTTAGTAAACACAGTTTTCTCTGGACAAAAACACGAGTAACTGCAGGACAGGACCTTTAAAACTGGCAACCACTCCTCTTGGAAAAATCCAACCAAATATCCACACAGCGTGGGGCCCATCTGAAATCAAGACATGGATGCGCAACCTTAACTCTGCTCTATTTGGAGCCTCCCTCCTCTCTCTGAACAGGCACTGGAGGGAAAAAAGTAAATGAATGAAAGACAAAAAAAAAAAAAAAAAGGGATGGACACCTGGGGATGATGGAAACACCCAAAATGGGATAATTAGTCCCAGGGCTGAAAACACAGACGCTGGGACTCAGTGACAGAATTGCCTGCCCCAGCTGAGGGCTGAGCGACCGGGATGGGAACTGGATGGTTTGGAGAGGGTTTATGGTTTTTTACAGAAAAAAATAGCCACAGAATTTACTCTTGTGCAGCATTCAGGGCAAATTAGCTTGAGAGACAAAGAACTTTCCAGAAGGAAACATCTTGCTTCGCATAGGACATCCTGCATTACAAAACACACGGGCAGAAGGCCGTATCCTGACATCGTGGGGTTTCTGTCCTATTTTAAACACAAAGAGTGACTTTGTGGCACTGACAAACTTTTTCTAAACAAATCTGGGTTTTCAAATGATGGCGCGGCAGGTAAGCAACTGCCCCAAGGGTTGGTGGAGTCAAGACGAGGTGTAAAGAGTCAAGGGGTGTCAGATGCTCATGTGGCCTGGCCCCAGGGAGCAGCCCCACGTCCCCGCCAGCAGGGACAAGCCCCTCACAACCCCCTCTCCCAAGAGGTGCTGACGAGCACAGCACCCACCAGGCAAATGTGCCTTGATTATCCGAACAGCCCTGTGGTGGATGGGATGCCACTGAAACTATACCTGGCCCGAGTGCTGTTACGAGGTCATTGCCCTGCTCTGCTGCAAGTTTCACACTCTCAAGTTTCTCTTTATGTAAAATACTCATGTACTTTAAACCTAATTAAACAGAAACATATTAAACATAATTAAAACAGAAAACACACCCAAGCACTTTGTCTGTGAGCCACGGAAAGTCTTCAGCGAAAGGCAAAAAAAAAAAAAAATCAGCTTTTAAAATTCCTTCAGGTCCTTCTCCAGCTCTTAAGAGCATCAGGTCCTTCTCCGGCACCAGGAGCGCTGCGGATGGTGCCACGAGAGAAGGGTTTCTCTGCAGGCACTGCCTCCTCTCTTCACAGCTCCTTGGGGACGCCAAGCCAGCACAGCGGGCTGCCTACCAGCCTGCCAGAGCTGCGAACCTCCACAGCCGTATAGAAGAAACTTCAAATCTTTATTTCTCCAGGCACATGTCAATTTAATGTGTACGCTGCCCCCTCTCCGCCTTGAGATGGGGGAAATCTCTCCTTCCCACAGATGGCGGAGAGCTGAGCTAACGAATCCTCACATCCCAGTCCTGGAGCATCCCTGCTTCCCCCTGCACCGGCGAGCCAGAGCTCCCATCTGCTCAGCACCAACAAGTTTCCCGCCGGCTTTGATTGGTACGGCCAGGAGAGGCGGGAGCGGGCAGCAGAACGCTGCCGGACGAGGCTGCCGACACGCTCTGCCCGTGAGCGAAAGACAAACCACACGCCCCATAATCCTCTCGCTGCTCCTCCAGCCGGGCTCCTCCATCAGAGCTCCATGGCTTCGCGGCACTGGAGGGCAAATGACAGATGAAAATATCTCCCTCTCGCTGCAGAGACGCAGCCGTCGGTGAGAACCCGCTTCAGGCAGCAGAAGCCTGGAGCCCACTCCGCCCCCTTCAAAGGTTGATTTGGTCAAAACTTGCCTCTTTGTCGTAATTCCCAAACCCACGTCCCTGCCCAACCACAAGAGGCTGCCCCAGCCCCGCTGCCCTTCATCCTGCTCTGGGGAAGCTGGGTACACGGAGCAGAGCCCGAGGATTTCCCCCAGGTGCACTAATAACACCAGGGAAGGACTGAAATTCATTGCCTTCCCAACAGCTTAATGAAATGAGGCCTTCCGGAATAACGACGGAAACAAATCCCTTCCCTGCAGCCCCAGTCCCGCAAAACAACCGCGGGCATGAACTCTGAGGCGGAGGGAGGGCAGTAGACCAGACACAGAAACGGTAAGCGAGGGGAATCTCTGGTTGAAGTTAAATAAAATTAAATCAGTCCACGATGAAGGATTGTTTTTAATCAGCTCATTAGGTCCAGCAGGACGCTTTCAGTAGCAATTAGACATTTATCCTTATTTACGGTTATAAGAGGAACAGTAAAAGCCAAGCAGCGAGCGCTCCCAAGAAGGTTCCTACTGCACCATTGAATGCATTTCAGCTGCTTAACTAACACTGATTGAATAGCACAGAGCCAACGTTTCCACAGAGAGAAAACCCTTTTGGTTTCAGATAATGAAAACCATTGATTTAGGGGCAATACATGAATGTGATTCCCTAACAGTGACTAGAGGCTTCATTTTGCTCCTGCTCTCTGCAGGTGCTCTGTGGCCTTTACTCCCCCACCCCATACCTAACACATCAGATGGGTTCCCACGTTGCTGATTTCCAGGCATTTTTTTTTTTTTTTTTTTTTTTTGGCAGGGATGGGACTTTGTCACACCGGGTAAAAGCCCCGCGTGGGTGTCAGCCGAGCCTGACAGCCCATCAGAGGAACTGCTCCACACGGGTGAATCCCCCTTGGGGGATTCCTGCCCTGAAACACAAAACCTGTGCGATATGGATGGACACATCCACGCACCTCTTCACTTCCCTGCTCGTACGAGGATGAGACACGCAGGTAAATGATGCACCTACAGCCGCATCCCTACAACGTGCATAAGCAGCCATTCAAAGCAGGTGTTGCATCACAGCGCAGAAATCCGTGGAAAGAAGGAAAGAAACGGTCACGAAAAGCAAAGAAATGATCACGAAGGCAAGACATGATCATTTGGCATTTCCATCTCTGGGCTGGGCTGTGCCCTTTCCTGGGACCAGCCAGCAGCGCGTGGGGAGGGCAGGGCTTCCCGCTGGCCTCTGTTTGGAGGAGAGAGAAGCGCTTTGTGTCTGTTCCTGAGGTTGGGTACGGCTTTCACAATTGTTCTGTGAAACAACTGGCAGAGCAAACACCAGAAAATTCATTTGCATCTCGTCTTCTCCCCCTTAAAAATAATCATTCCCATCCTTTCAGCAACTAACACTTCAGACCTACGTACCCTCTAATCACGGGCAAGAAGGAAAGTCAGGCTTGACGTGGGAAACGGGTCCTAAACTAAGGTTATTGATGGTCCAGTGTCTGCTGACAATCATTTTCTGTGCCCGCTGTAACCCCAAAGGAGTCCCTCAGCACATCTTTGCTCCTGTCCTCTGAACAAAAGGACATTTCTCAGAACACGACCTGCAGCAGCAGAGGTTTGCAGAGACAGGCACTTTCATCACCACCACTGCCAACCCTACATAAAAAAACTCCGGGCAGAGCGATTTTTTCAGGACAAGTGCCCATATACTCCTCCCATTGCGTTTTCAGCCCATCTTTAAGAAACAGATCTTTAAGGACCACGTGCACGGGCCGTTTCTCGCAGCCCCTGGTTTCTCATCTCACTCCTCCAAGGGATTTTTGCCGTATGCTGCATTTTCCTTTCACTCCCTCTAACTCTCCTGCCTCGCACGTGGGTGAGTTCTCAATCCCAAGCCCTGCAGGCTGTAGGCATTTTCAAAGAACCGAGCAAACAAACAAGCATTGAGAGAAAGCGTCGTGATAGCCCCAGGAACAAGGATGGCTTCCTAAAGGCACCCACCAGCGCATGCCAGGAAGAGCCGCAGCAGCATCCCTCCAACTCCACACAGGGCAACACGTGGGAAGTGGGAACGAATCCATCAATCCCCTGAACTTTAGAGCTGATGCTGGCAGTAAGGATTTAGACTTTAGCTTGTCTCCACAGCTATCAGCCAGCCAGAGCTCACCCAACCTTCCTCCTGCAGCACTCTCGAATCGGGACCAGCTGCACCCAGGCTCCCGTTTCAGAAATAATTAAAAAATTCAGGAGGAAGGAAATAATTGTGGTTGCTGCTATTCAGAGCATTTTGCAGCATTTGAGTGCAGACAGTGGTCACGCTTTCAGGAGGCAACTTATTCCCCTGCAGAGCTGCTTGTCACTACTGAGAGAGGCTCCAGGGACAGCCTCAACCTATCACAGTCATATCTCAGCACTACATAAACGTGAATTAATTTATTATCCTGTGCTTCTGGTAATGTAAGGAAATACTTTCAATTCTATTACACAGAGGAACTCTAGTCCGGAGAGGTTAAGTATTACTCCAAGGTCAGGCAAAAGATGTAACATGAGTGGGAAATGAGCTGAGATCACCAGAGTAACTCAGTTTAATCAGAAAATACCATTTAACCTTTACAAACCGGTCACAGTCAGGGGAAAAAAAAAAAAATTAAAATGAAAAAGGATGAAACTTTCCATAGAAGACTACGACGTGGCCTTTGCCAGCCAGCACATCACCCACCAGCCCGTGCCGTGCCCCCGCGGCAGCTGGGAACTGGCCCCGCGACAGCTGATCCTCAGGCTGCCGGGGCTGCTCCGGGGACCCGCGGGGCAGCGGGTCACACCAGCCCCACTAATCAGCTTCCCACCCTCCCGGGGAGCTGCTTCTTCCCACATCTTTTCCTTTCAGCAGCAAGAGTGAGAAGCGAGTAGGAAACAAAACAATTCATTGGAGTTATCCTTGGTAGAAAACAAAGGGGCTCCAGAGCGTTGTTTCTGCACGGGTTGCGTCTCGAGCGTGACATGGCTTTAAGGAAGAGGGGGTGGGCTACAATTAAGATGGAAAAGCAATTTTTACTTGTTATTTTGAGGGGAAAATATTTAACAGTTCTCCTTACATTACCGCCTCATTGGGAAAAGACATTTACTTCATCAGGATGTGGCTTTGTTTAAGGAAGGGAACTAGTGTGGAAAAATACGGATTAAAAAAAATATATATATACAGGTGGGAAAGTTTCTCAAGGAAAAGCTTTAAGGGGCAGTTTTAGGGAACAAGACACACTGATGACACCCAGGATCTTGCCTGTGAGCACTTCGCCTAGCAGCGGGTGATACTGGGGCTGGTCCAGGAGCTTCTCAATGACCATTTCTACACCAAAGAGGGAGCCCCAAGAGCCAAACTGCAAAGAAGCTGTTGGGTGGTCCCCATGAGGAAGACCCTGGGCACTTTGTCCAGTTCCTGATGGAGCAGCACTCACACTCAAACTCAATCCCAACGGCAGCGCTGCCAACCTCCCCCCTCCAGGAATCTCAGGAGAGACTGAGATCACAGGGTCCTCGCAGGGTCCCGGTCCCCCGCCCTCAGAGCAAAGCTCCTTTCCAAGGCCACCCATCCCACACTGCTCGGGGGAAGTGTGGCAAACCTAAGAGCAAGGGGGGACACGCAGCCTGCGAGCTGGTTAATGTCTGCCCCCGCTGTGTCCCTCGGCCACCCTCCCCAGGGACAGCAGCATCTGGCCCCTGGTGATTAGCCAACTGCTAATCACGCAGAGCAATAGCTATAAACAGCGACTGGAGAGCAGCTCGTGCAGCAATCGCCCTGGAAAAGCTGCCTTCCCCCTTTCTGGCTCCCACGCGAGTCTGCTCCACTTCCCTCTGGGGGGTACGACCCCGAGGAGGAGCACGCAGACCCGGGGGTCTGCAGCAGCCTGAACCTCTCTAACAAAGACAATAGATGCAACGCACAGGGAGAGGCAAGAATATGTTCTTCTAATTGCACGGGGCCAGGAGATGGTCACCAACCCTTGCCTCCCTGCTTGTACATGGGTCATAACCTGCACCTCATCCACACCAGTGATGTGCCTTCAGATGCTCAGGGGGGTGGTCGTGGCGATGGGCAAAGTCACTTTGGGCAGAGAACCTCAGCGCTGACCTCCCACCGCCCGAGGGGCCGCCGGACACGAGAGCGAGCCAACGCTGATCCCCGTGCCTTGCACCACAGACCCGGCTCTGAGGGCAGCCTGCAGCTCTTGACCCTGCAAAGCACTTTCCTCCTGCAGCTGCTTCTTGTGGATGACAGCAAATAACGGTGACCCAGGCAGGAGCTGCGTCTCAGCTCACGTCTCGGCAGCGCTCTGGACGAGGCTGCACCGAGGGTTCAATAGCCGTGAACTGGCCAAGCCTCCCAGGTGCACGCCACTGGGCGCAGTCAATCCCCGTGGCTGGAGGAGACTGCAAGCCCTGGCAGGGAACATACTGCCCAGCGTCCCCTCCCTCAGTGTTTCATTCAGTCAAATAGCTCAAAAGGTCAGCAAGATGTGTCTGCATTTGGTCATGCAAAAATCCCGGGAGGAGAAGGGTCCCACAGGGTGCCCTGGGCACAGAGAGCTGCTCTGCCCCTGTGAGAGCATCTCTCACACCCTCAGACCATAAACAAATGGTGACTTATTCACGGGTGCCACCACAGCCCCTCCTTTGAACGTGCCACGCATCCAGCGCCCTGCTCAGCTGCACCCGGGGTCACCCATGTGCACGCCCTGACGCCACGAGAAGGGTTTCCCCTTGGCACGGAGGGAAAAGGTTAATGAAGAGAAAGGTCCTGGCCCGAAGCGTGCGGGTGTCCGGGGCGTTAAAAGGCCCTTGGCTGCTCCTATAGCAGGAAGCCACTTTGGTAAGGAAATTAATTGGAATATTTACGTTCCTATCTCATATTACTGAGGTCCTGGGCACTTGTGATCACTAAAGAGCCTGAGAAAAATCCATTGACCCGTCCCTTACCCTCCAACTCCCTCCCAGGGACCCCCAGTGTCCTGTTGAGTCCTTTAACTGGCAGAAATCTTCCTTTCAGCCTCAGCAGGGTCCGTACCGCAGCCCAGAGTGGGCTCAGCATCGATGAGAGCTGCTGTGCCCCTGCCCACAGCCCACGTCCCCAGTGCCCCGGTTTCGGGGGGTGGGCAGGTGCCGAACTGCCAACAAGTGAACCCGGGGACAAGGATGAGCCGGGGGAGCAACGCGGGAGCATCCCTGGGCAAAGGGGGTGGTGGAGGAACCCGGGAGAGCCCTGATCCTGCCTGCACCTCCGCAAACAGAGGCCGTTTATTGCGCGGGTTTTCCTTTCAAAACAGTTCACCAAGATTTCTTTATTTAACAGACGGAAACCAACTGCATTAGTACAGACTACCCTTGATTTTATTAAGCCGAACACTCCCTCCATCAGTGAAACGCAGTTATTTCAGCAGCATAGCCAAGAAGGGAGGTGAATACTTGTGGGGTTTAGGGTTGAAAAGCAGAAGTAGCTGCTCCAGGGCAGCCATCCTGGAGCTGTGCAGGCAGCAAGGCCAGGCTGGGGGCTGAGCCGAGCTCTTTCAGACCTGCCTGCAGCCGTGGGTGCTGCTCAGGGCGCACTGAATGGCTGCAATTATTCAAGTGCTGAACATTCCCCACTGGAAATTACAGTATTCAAAGGTGAAGGAGGACTTGAGCACAAAAGCTTTCATTCTCAGGGGTGGTGTAAGGCCAGGAGAAGAGCTGAGACAAAAGCTACCAGGAGGAACAAGTTGGGGTTTGCCCTCACGAACAGGAGGCAGAAATGGCACCGAGGGCTGTGACCAGCTCTGAGGAGCCAACGGGCAGCAGCACGGGGCAAGTCCCTCTGCACCTCCTCAGAGGACTCGGGGAACAAAGCAGGACTGTGCGGCCGCCCGCCCGTGCAGGAATGCACCTTCCAAGGAGCTAGAAATGCCACGTTCGCCGCGGGAACACGACACGGCACAGGCTGGCTGTGCCCGGCAGAGACGCTGAGGTCCTGCTGCAGCCCCACGGGTGTTTCCCTGGGCATGCAGGCTCTGCTCCTCCTTTACAGTCACCCCCATCCCTTTGGCTGCTTCCAGCAGTGCTCCTGACCTGTCCCCTTCAACCACCCCCTCAGCCAACGTCGCCAGTCACCATCTCCCCCCAGTCACCATCTCCCCCCAGTCAGTAACCGGATCAGACACACAGGTGTCACCAACAAGGCAGGAACATGCCTGCCGATGATTAATCCCGTAAGTGAGCTGTATTTACAGACACCAGCTCTTCCCCAGAGCCTGGCCCAGGGCCCTCAAGCTGTCATATCACCTTACAGCTCGTCCTGACGTGCGGGCAGCTGCCAGACACCGTGTCCTCCACCCACAGCCCTTACACCGGGCAGCCTCCGCTGTGGCTCTCCCAGAGCAGGTCCTCACGCCAGTTATCAGCCCAAACCCAGAGATAAATCTCCCAAGAAGACTCAATGTAGGTAATTAAGCTGCTCTGCTTCTCCCAGACACAGACTTGGAACACATCTGGTTCCCACGTTCTGCAAAATGCCTTTGACATTTCATTTCAAACCCCAAGCGCTTTGGCAGCGGTGACGGAGCAAAGCGGCAGCAAATCTGACATTTCATCCCCGAGCCATCTGATGTGCAACCTTTAGACGAGACCACAGCACAGGACGGTTTGGAAAAATGGGACGGGATCAAGAAAGGTAGAGCAGTTCTTCAAAACCTTATATAAAAGTGCAAACAAGGCTATCTGGAAGTCTGCCCCTCTCAGTAGCACTGGATTTGCTTTTGCAAAAACACTGTGTAATGGGTTTTCCTTGCCCTGTGCTGCCTTAGACCCTAGTTACACGTGAGGAATCACAGGAAGGAGATGGTTACCCCTCCTCTACACTCCCTTAACAAATCACATCACTACAGTATAACTGAGCTCATGTCTGAGAAATCTGATTTTTTTTTTTTGATGACTGCCCACCTGCCATTCCTTCAGAAATCTTCACAAAAAAATTATCTTTCACTGGACTATTCTGCAGGCATCATGTGCGTCTTGCAAGGATTTTCCAAAAGGGCAAACCAAGTATCACAAATCCACATTTTCAGCCAGTTTTCCAAAGGAAAAAAACCCTCCCCGCACCAGCTGGCTTTCAGCTAGTCACTGCCAATAACTCCTCAACCCATTTCAAATCCAGCTGGGGAAGCCTTTGCCTCTGCCACAGACATTCAATTCCTCCAAGTTTAGTGAAAATGTCTTGTCAGAGAGCTTCCACCTCATGGGATGGACGTTCATCCAGGAGACTGATGCGCAGACTTTGTTAGTTATGCCATTAAAATCAAGCCAGCCCCAGGCCTCTGGGTACATCCCCCTGCACCCACCCACCACCCCAACCCAGGCAGGCCGGACACCTTCACTCCCCCTTCCTCCCTCAGACCCCCCCACCAGCATTTTCAAGGGGTTTATTTCCCAACGGAAGCAGTTGGCCATCCAAAGTTAACGGTCTACGTGTCTCCCGCCACCCGCCTGTCACGTTTTGGTGGCCCTGTTCTCACTGCCTGTCCTCAGATGTGAAATATTGACAGCCTTCGACGACAGACAGCACGTTTTAGCCTGATATAGCAGAGATGCTGTGAAATCACACGTTATTTATTACCCCGAGCTCACAAGGAGAAGGGAAACACCATTCTCTGGTATTTCACAGCGATGCCTTTGCAAGTTTGCCAGCACGTTTTCACATTAGTCTGCATAAAATTCTCACCCGTTGCAAAATGGGCATTAATATTGCCGGCACAGTCACTCCATCTGCCTTTTGAGCCCCCTCCAAGACAGTAATAAGTTAATCGGTAGAAGCATTTGGCTTGTACATAATGAAGTTGGCACAAAACCAGCTTTTAAACCTTCAGGACCGAGTACAGGATGCAGGATAGGGATTACTTGTTTACTATGTTTAAAAAAATAATAATATTCAAAGGGATGTCTGTGCATATTAAAAGCCCAGGCTGTTGCTTCGTGTTTTAAGAGAGTCAAACTCAAGGCAAAGGCAGCAAAGCTGCGCCCAGCATCCTGGTGTGGAGTTTGTCCCGCGGGTTTCACTGGAGAGGAGCTGCCCGGCAAATCTGCTGTCACTGACACCCACACTGAGCCAGCAGCATTTCTGGCCCTGGCTGTAAAAATGGGAAGGCAAAAAACAACCAGTTCGTGCCCTGAGAAGGTGCAGATGGGCACAGGAACAGTGTAGGTACCAGCGATAAATAAGCAATGGGAGAAAAAAAAAAAAAACAAAAACAAGCCAGCTGCAGGAGTGACCATCGCTGGTGATCTCCAGCTGTGCAAGATCAATCCCCGGACTACAAGCAGTATTTAGCTGGGAGGTCAGTTTGAGCCAGGGGATGCACGAGCTAAGGACCGTTATCATTTCCGACATCCCACAGGCTGGAAAATGTGAAACTCGTGTCCTACAAACCCTTGCGAATACAAATCTCTCGCTGACGAGCAAGAGAAAGCTTCTCTAGATTAAATAATGGAGTTTAAAGACAAGCAGGGAACAAAGGAAAGGAAAACTTCAAAATTTAACTCTTCCGCTGTCTCCCACCTCATCTCAAATTCACCCAGGCAGCTTCGCATCACGGGGGTGCACTGCTGCAAATGTTAAATGCAAAATATTTTTGTAAAAGCCGTTAAAACGCTGTAGCTGACAGAAGGGTTTGGGAACAAAGGGCTGGATCAGCAATTTCCTCGAGTTCTGTATGCCAAAGTTTGAGCTGAGATCTGGCTTTGGTTTTCTAGTAAAAAAAAAAACCTAACACTTTTCCCCTGACAGTACTGAGGGAGAGGAGAAACGATCCCACAGTAAAACCAGAGCTCAGGGCACGACGGCTCAAAAAAAAAAAAAAAAAAAACCTGTTCCAAAGCTCCTTCCCTTGACTTCACCCAGGACAGAATATAGAAATGCAGAGCATGTTCCACGTTGGCTAAAGCGATATGGAAAATAGTAAATGTTTTTCAAACGGTTTTTGAGTGAGTTTGCTTTCCCTTTCTTTTCTAGCACTCACTGCTGATGTTTTCCAAGCAACATTATTCTTACGCTGAAGGAACTATTCGAGCTTGGGTTTTGTGTGGTGGCTTTAAGAGCGGAACAGAACCCAAGGGAAAGCTACACCCTAACTTGGATCGAAAAAAAATAGAGTAAATTTGAATTTAACCAAAATACACGCAGAGAACCACGAGAAGCCGGATCACTGTAAAAGAGTAAAAAAAAAAAAAAGCAATACACCAATTCCAAATTTTCTAATATTCAGTGTAGTGCTGGCTGCAAGGTCCCCAGCCTGCTGTTGGCTCTTGCTTGCCCTCAAGAGCCAGTATGCACCCGTACCACTGCTTGTGGCTGTCGGGCTTGAAGGTTAAGCCTGGTTTCTTCCACGCTACCACATTATTACACCCTCAAATCCCACCGAGAGCTAACAGCACTGGAGAGCCTAACCCAGTTAGACATTCCACCACTTGAAGCCTTTGCTAGAAAAGTTAAGGCAAGCATATGCTTACAAGAGAGCTACGTTAAAAAAAAAAAAAAAATCATCTTTCCCCAGAGATATTTTCACAGCTCATTTATTAACCCCCCACAAAGAACATTGCGGGGGGGGGGGAAAGAGCCAGCTTCAATTGTTTTTAAGCGGTAAGAAGCGACGAGAGCTCCGCTTTGCCTTCCAGCCTCGCCACTAGTTTCGCTCCTAACAAGCTGCGCTTCAAGGCAATTGCCCTTAGCCCGCAAGCAGCTTTATTTCAAACCCTGCCTGAACAAAGGGAGAGCTAGCCGCAAGTCTGATCGCTTCTGGGCCGATCCTGCGTCCCCCCAGCCGCACCTTTAAACCCAGTTCAACCAAACTCGGGCGTTACACTCGGATTTAGGGATGGGATTTTCATGCTCGTTGGCAGACCAGCCCATGCTCAGTACTACAATATGGTAAAGCAACACCATCCCCATCAGAAGGGGCCAAGGGGCTTCTGCTAATGAGCTTTGGCTTGGTTCCGAGCAGGACAACTTCTTTTCTCTTGCCTGAATTATATATAAAGGCAACAACAGCGTTTTCGGGGTGCTCTTGTCAGAGGAAGAGTCTTTCTGCAAAGGCAACTGCTACCTGGACAGCAGGCAGGGCTGGGAAGGCAGCGCCGGAGTGTTTATCACCCTCTGAGAAGGAAATGCATTTGTAAAAACTCACCTGAAACGTCGCTTTTACAAATGCAGCCAGGGGAACCGGGTCCGTACCATTTCGGAGGTGGGAAGATGCCCAAACCCTATTCCCCTGCGGACCTTGGCCCCTGCTCACTTGGCAAGTGCTTCCCGAAGTAACTCACAAGCCTGTCAGAACCAAACCCATTGAAGCAGCTTGATAAAGCCAGATTTATTTTTTTTTCACTGCTCATAAAAGACTCCTTTTTATGATCTTACAATTACAAACAGCTGTTTATTTTGCTAGTTAGCTCTTTTAAAGCGTTCTTTCCAACGCATAATGAAAAGTGTCAGAGATTTTCCAGGAATTTTCAGAGCAGAGAAAGTTTGGCACTCTGTTATTTGAGAATCACTGAAAGGGTGCAATTAGCTTAAGAACAAGCATCTATTCTGGGTGGCAACCTCAGGATCCTTCCTCTGGCATCCAAACAGGCAGCATGTGACAAGTGGATGCCAAGCAGCCGAGAGCCTCCCTCCCGCTCAGGCATGCATACAATTCCATAATATCTGCCTCCCAGCCTCGCTCATAGGGCAGAAAGCTGGTCAGAACCTGCAGGCATCTGTAACCCTTTGTATGCTTCGCACCGTGTGAGAAAGCTGCAGAGTTTTGGGAAACGGGAGCAAACCCAACGTGAGGCGCAGCCGGATCGTCTCTGCCCGGCGCAGGAATTGGGGCTCTCACCTCGCCTGCTTGCAGTGTTTTCTACAGTTGTGAGACAAGGATTAAATTAGTGGCATCAAATCAGTCCCTCATCCACCCCAACAGGTTTCCACCATCCAAATCTCAAGGAACGCAAGACAGATGAGCTTTGAGGTTTGGAAAAAATGAGGATCTCCCTGAAGCCTGCAGGATCGAAACCTGCCCGAGAGCACGCGGGCAGGCACGAAAAACCATTTAGGCTTCAGAGTGTCACTGAATCACACATCAAGATGAGAGCAGGATGGTTTGGAGCAGCAGACACCCCTTGCAGGATGCCAGAGCCCTTTTTGGGGGTCGCGAGCCCCCTGCGCTCTCCCCAGCCGCTCGCTCGCGTCCCCCCGGGAGCTCAGCGCTCGTGCGTGGCCATAGCAACCCGTGTTCATGCGCAGAAACGCCTGTCAGAGAGAAAAAGGGGGAGAAGTCGCTCCCCAGCTCAAAAATTATTCATGAGAAATTAGTGAGAGCTACAACAAGCCCTCTGAAGCGTGCTCCCCCCGAAGCCCTGCCTGGGAGCAGGCAGGCAGAGGAGGACCTTCCTCCTCTCCTTCCTCTCCACTCCCCTTGGCAAAAGGCTGTTAATTTAATATTAAAAACGGGGAAAAAAAAAAAATCCCTGTCAGTTCTGAAGCACCAGTCTGAGTGCTTTTTTTTGTTGCTGTTGTTCTTAATTAGAAGAAAAACCTTCTGGAAGGGGAGTCTCTGAGCAGTTGGCAGAGAGGCCCGTCACCCATCGCTGCTTTCAGACCCCCTCTCCTTCTCCTCTAGTTCAGCTCCCACCGCAGCCTCAGCCATGAGTTGCTCACATCAGAGATTTCTGACCCCATTTGGATGGGGGTAAATTATATATATATATTTTTTTTTTATAAACTCCAAATGCCAAACCTGATCTTGCACCAGAAGATAACTTGAGGCTGTGGACAGACTCGCAGGGATGCAGCAATGCTGTGGGGAGAGGGGCAGCCTTGAACCCATCCCTCTGCCCCCAGACACCCACAGCCTTTTGCTTATTTTAAACTCAGCCCTTTGCCGCACCCACGTGCAGTCTGGCCAGCAAGGGGCAAGAGAAATCCCTTTACTGACTGCAGTAAAACCGACATGGAAAAGAAAATACCCGGCCAGGATATAAAAGGTGACTCAGTTAACGGACCGTGTTCTGCCACAATTACGTGATGGCTGAGAAACCAGAAACCTTCTCACCGTTCCCACCCACCAGAGCTCCATCGGCATTTCCCACTGGGAAGTGCAGCCGGTTACCCCATGGCTTGGGAACTGCTTCCCCCCTTCCCTCCGGAGCGGGCAGGGGGTTCACTTGAACCGTGGCAGGAGGGCCAAAACTTCCCCGAGGCCCCACTGCTCCCCCCAGGAATTTATTAACCACCCAACCGCCTCGTTTCAGCCATCTTATGCTAACTATTTTCTGTAGAGTTTTATGCAAATCCTCCCTACAGAGAGAGGCGCATGGAAATGTCTTTGCCGTACTCGGAGCGCCGGCAGCGCAATCCGCTCGTCGCTCAGCCTCTGGACACGCTGGGGACGTCAGGATCATCCTGCGGGTCACTGCTGGGATGCAGGTGGGCTCGCCACGCATGATGCTCTTTCCACCAGTTCCCAGCAAACTGGCTGTTCGATATTACACGGTGATTAACGGCTCTTGTTGCATCTCCACCACCGCAGCCCAGCGAGGAGCCCGGGGGGGGGTCATTTTGACCTGCCTTTCCATGCTGGGACTGTACAGCACAATTATGGCTATGGAAGGAAAAATGCCAAGGCAACGGGAGGAGGAGTACAAAAGGCAGCAAAACGGAGCTTATCCAGAAAATTTAGTTTCTGCTTTTCCAAATTCAGGTGCTTCACAGGCAGGAGAGAGGCTGAGACTTGAGCTACATGTGTGGGGGGCTGGCCTGCAGGCAACGCTGGGTCCCTGAGAGAGGGTCCCCCGCAACAGATGTCTGGTGAAGCACGTTCTGAAAACAAACCAGCAACACCGAGACACAGTTGTTGCTAGCAGAGCTTTTCGGATAGGTTTCCCCGTCAAGCTTTTGAGAGGTTTTCGTTTTAATCAGATCAAATTACAGCAACAGACAGGTACCACCTATGTGTGTGACTCGACAGAGCATCTCCAGAGCAACACGGCTGCAATTACACTCAAACCATCTGACCACACGCAGCCTGTGGTGAAACCTGGAGTGGCTCAGAGAGCAGCTTTCCTCCCGGCAGCACGGGCAGGGCTGGGGGGGAACGGCTGAGTTTGTGTGCTGGGATGTGCCGGCACTGCTGGTGGGCAATGGAGATGCAATATTCTCCTTGGCCCACACAGCTCACACGTCTGCCTGGAGGATGGAGGAGAGCAGGGAGGCAGATTTCCAGGTCACCAGCTTGTATGTGCCTTTTGCATTCCTCCAAAGCATGAAGCCAGCCCAAGCGGGCTGCGCTCTCCTCCGTGCGTGGAGCTTTCTAGGGTCTCAAGAGCCAAAGCATCTCAGTGTGAGGAGGGTTCGGGCAAAGCAGAGCAGACAAAGCCTGCCATTAAATAGTCATGAAAACGCCCAGCACAGTTTGTGGAAGACGACACTAATCACCTCCCCAAGGAGTTCACCTCCATCATCTCCATCTCCTCATGCCCAGAGGCTTCAGGGTGCTCTAAAGCCTCCTGCCACCGCCTTGGGGCTGCCCATAGTGGAAGGGACTGGTCTGCTCCCCCTGCTTGATGGTTGCCCTGGGGGGAGCATCTATAGGTGCTCTGGAGTAACCCCCTTCCCACACCAGCCCGGATCCAAACAAACCCACAGCACAAGGGAGCAGGAGGCTACAATCAGCTTACACCCAGATTACAGCAGAGCCACCACCTCCTTTTGCAAGAAAAAGCTTTTTAATAGCCCAAGAAGTCCAGATAGCACTTTTAGATCTTGCCCTAAAGCTCTCTGGATTTAAACAGAAGCATCCCAGTTAAATCCAAAGGTACATATGTTTCTGATGAATGCTGGTATTTACACCACCGCCTCCCCCCTGCAGAGGAACGGGCTGTTTCCATCCAGGCACAGCAGCAGCGTTATTCAGCTCTGTCTTGGTGACAAGCTGCCCCAAGAGCAGGAATTAATGGGTCAGGTGCCCACGACATCCCTGCCTGACTTGGAAAAGCGCAGAAAGCAAGAAAGTCAAGAGACACACTGCAGGGATGGAGATCAAAACCCAGTTAACTTGCCCCAGGCAGCATCCAGCCACGGCAAAATGAGGCAACTGAAGAGCCAAGGGGGGATCCAGGTGCTGGTGGCCGGGCTCGGCACACACAGGACAGAGCTACCGGCAGGTCACAGCCCCAAGGTGACTCACGTTGTGCCCTCGGGACACGTCGGCCAGCCCTCAGCAGGACGCAGCAGCCGACTTTCCTGCCCATCCTACTGCAAATATCGCACAAGGTCCAAGGCTTTCACAGAAAATCACCTCCACCGCCACCTTGCCATGAGTTCCTCCAAAGGCAGAGCGCTGCCTACCTTTGCCTTTCCCATTTAAGACACAGTTTTTCCCCCTCCGGAGCTCGGGTTAAGGTTCTCCATCTCCTCTATCCCAAACACAACCTGTGCTCACGTGTCGGGGAGGATGCACTAAGCCCGGAGCCCTGCAGCTCCAGCATCCCCCGGCCCTGACACAGACCCGACCTGCCCAGAAATCACTGGGCTGCTGCCAAGACCCTTTCCCCATCCTCCCACCAACACAGGGCTGTGTTCTCTCCAGCCCACCCATCCCCACGGGCCGGTGAAGGAGAGAAGGCACAACAGCCATTATTAAGAACTCCAACTTTCTTTTCCCTTCCCTCCCTGCTCTTGATAGATTTTGCTTCATGAATAATGCAGGAGCTGTGGTGCAGGACACTGCCCACTCTGTCCCCCACCGGTCCCCGAGCCAGCAGGGAGTGGGGTCGAGTGCCAGCCAGGGCCTGTCCCCGTGTCCTGGCTGCCAGCACTGCCGGTACAACAGCGTTTTGCTCCCAGATGCAGCTTCCTTTTGTTCCAGCTCCGCTGGGACTGACCCCACACATCATGCAGCAAAGCTGCCGAGGAGGCAGAGCAGAGATCTCACCGACACCAGAGCTAGCCCATGGATGGAAACTTCTAAGCCATGGATTTCTAAGTATTTCACCAATGTTTCAGCACAATTTTCCCCCTCTCCAGCAGCAGCATGTCCATTTTACAGCTATGGAAACTGAGGCAATAAAGGTGAGGAGTTGCAGGGAGCCTCATTTTCTGCCACGCTCATTTGAGAGACTCTCAGATTGCTTGCGTACCAAATTAAAGTGCAGGAGGATGATTTAAATAAAGCCCCCTTCCCCTTTGTCCTGTTGCCACCGTTCTGATATGCCCCAAACACAAACTCTGCCAAGAATGTTATCTATTGCGAGGCACAAGATGGAGCCTGCGAAGTGTGAACCCCTCCAGTTCAAGGAAAAGAAGCCAAGAAGGAGGTGGGCCCATGTTTGAGACGACACACTTTGGACAGCTCAGGCTTTTCTGCCCTTCTACCAGCTGAGGTGGGGAGGAAAAAAAAAAAAAAAAAAAAAAAA
>NW_020799136.1:701654-711570 GCF_003259725.1 Athene cunicularia | reverse complement strand
GGGGGGGGAAGGGGGCAAGGCAAGGTAAAATAGAGGGTGAGGAAAAAGGCAGAGAGCGGGGGGCAAAGGGAGCGAAGATGCCGACACGGGGTCCTGGAGCCAGGGAGCGCGCGGTCGTTTGCAGCCCTGCAACGAGAGCCAAAGGCTGCAGCAAACCCTGTACCAAGTGGGCATTAGTTCCCATCGCAGGGCACTTCTCCTTTGCCCAGTAACACCAGTATGGATGCACCAGCCCCCCATTATCACACAGGGCCTTTAACAGCACCGTGCTTGCGGGAAGGGAGAGCTCGCTGGCGTGGCACGGGTCGTGGCACCCCCAGAGCCCCCCCGAAGGGAGTGGGATGGGACAGGGGGGACAGCCTGTACAGGGACAGAGGGACACAGGGATTTTTTCCTTCTTGAACAAAGAAGCAGGAGATCTCCTCCCAGAAACGCTTCCCTGGGCCAAAGACAGCTTATCCCAGAGCTGCTTGGGGCTGAGGAGTGAGGGGAGAGCTCCTCCAGGGTCCTGGGTCAGCCTTCCCCTCCAGGTGACTCGACACTTTGTGATCCACAAGGGCTGAAGCGATTCTGCATTCCAGTTCTGATGTCAAGAAAATCCCCAAAGTCCAAATCTCAGACCCTTTTCAGGCTCACTCACCCTGGTGGTACATCCCATGCTCTACTATTTTACCCGTAGCGAGACACAGCTTTTAAAGAGCCAGCCACAAAATACTGAGGAGAGGTGATTTAATTAAAATGGGCACAGTCTGCATATGTATCCCGGTTCCACTGGTAATTAGGAAACAGATGGGGGAAGGAGGGGAGAGAGACAGGAATCTTTGTTAGGTTAATTGTTTGAAGTCGCTAAATGAAATATAGGTGGCCTGATTTCCCTGGAGGATCGTACGCAAACTTCAGGATAGACTTTTGCGGAGAATAAAGGAGGGAGTTTCCCAGTGAAGGACAGGAGAAGATTATGACTAATCAGGCAAGAACAGAAGTGATAAACCCAAGGAAAAAACAAAGCTCCCCTTTGTAGCTTCAAATGAGGAATCGACCAATCTGATCCACAACTTCATTACCATCTTATTAAAATGCTATTTCCATTTCCCTGATTAAACGGGTGGGCCTAGAGAAGTCTTTGTGGTCTTGGCTGTTCTCCAGGGAGGAGGCGCTTCGGTGCCAAGAGGTCTAAGCCCTGGGGCAGGTCAGGTAACACCTTTTTGAGCAGCACTTCACTTCTCCTGCTTCCCAAGGTGCCCTCCGAGGACACTCCCTGCTCAGATGTACCCAGAACCGGATATTTCGGAGCAAACACAGCAACATCTCCCTCGTCTTCTGGCTCCCGTCCCCCAAGTGTTTGGTGTTAACGCTCACTGGATGCTGTGTGCCAAGGGGTACGGTCTTACCTCCACTGACGAGAGCACACAGTTCCCCCTCCCCACAGTGCTGCAAAACTTACTCTTTCGTAGCATTTACCACTCTAATAACTTTAAGCCTCAAACAGCTGATCGGAAGGTTATTTGTGACAGCTAATTTAACCACAAACACAATGCACCTCAGCCTCCGTAGACCCCCAAATCCTTTCTCCCCTACGAAAGGGCATCGTAACCACCACAAACTGATTTCGACTCCGCTGTCTGTGTTTCTCATTAACCCAGAGCAGTTGCCAAGATAATTAGAGAGCCTCGCTGATCCGGATTACTGAGATTGGGCAATGCCCAACGGGTAACCCAGCAAGCCCAAACAGATTTCAAACCACTAGGAAATTAGAGTGGAGCTGAAAGGGAGAAGGATAAGGGGTCCAACGCAATGGGACAATGAGAGCAGGACCAAGCCTTGGGATGTGAAACCGTAAGCCACATTCCTACCAACTCATTAGTTACCACTCCCTGTTTTCCCCTGCCCTCAGGCAATGCCTTCCTGCTATCTGGTGAAATTAAAACATGATCCAGCCTCTTGAGGAATAAACATTAAAGAGATACAAGTAAGATCTGAGCTTAGAAGCTGAGTTACTTTTAATTTGCAAAGACTGCCTAATGCAGATCCTCAGCTGAACCATCACGGGACCAAAGAGACTAAACGTGGCGCAGGGCTAAGCCTGAGAAAGGGCGACCGGAGCAGAGGGCTGTGGAAACCAGCATCACTCCCCCTGTGCCGAGCAGCCCCTTGGGTGGCTCAGCCCGCTCTGTCACCGCAGAGGAAGAGGATGAGGCTGATCGGCCACGTCTGGAGGGGAGGCAACAGCAGCCGCGGCAAAACGCCACCGTCGGCTGTGCCGCTCGCCCCAGACCCTCCGCGTTTCTCACTGCCTGAAGGGTTTATCGTTGCAGAACTGGTCCTCCTGCGAGGATGTCAGACTTAACAGAGCCACGAGATCTTGCCAGGTGCCCTGAATCGCTAGGTCTGGCCTTGCCGTTGTGCTCAGCTTGGTGAGGCCACAGCTTCTCCCTCTCCCCGTGCTGAAGCGGGGCAGGTTTGGCTCTGTCTGCACCTCTGCGGGGCTGCGACTGCCCAGGGCTGCAGTACACGCGTGTAGCATCTCCTGGTGATGCCCCCAGGACTTTACCCTGACCCTGGAGACGGAGCCACCAAACCGCTGCTGATAACCCTCGCTCCTGACCTTTACACCTCGGCGTACGCCCCCGAGCCCAGCTGATGCACAGCGCCCATTAGCACCATCGTCCTCACGGTGCAGAAGCCGCCCGAGAGATCTGCTCTCCGCATGACTCCAGACAGCAGCAGGACGCTGCCAACACTGCAGTCTGAAAAATTTCCCATCGTAGTGGATGCTGTCTGCTTAGTGATGGACAGCCCAGACAGCGCGTTACAGAGGTGCGGAGGAAGAGATGCAAAGCCTGGCAGGAGGCGATGGCCTCAGTCATGCCACAGAAAGCAGTGGCAGGTGGTCAGAAGCAGGGCTGGTTGCCAGCAAAAATTCAGCCCTGCTTGAAGATGAATGAAGTCACCGGGGATTAACTCAGTCCAATATCTCTATTGCTTTAACTTGGGGACAGCACAAGCTGCAGGCCTGGGAGACAGGGAATAATGAGGATGAATAAAGGCTCCCCAGGGAAGATAAGCCATGTTCTCTTTTCAGGACCCTTGAAATCCCATTGATTGCTTACAGGCTTACACTGAGCAAGGAGAGTCCACTGGAGCTGGTTCTTCTTTCCCCCCAGAGAAGCCTGAAGAGCCTTTTAGAACCGGTCATGTTTCAGGGATAATTAGTTACTGGGGAGGGAACGATTTTTTTTTCATGGGGTGGAGGCCCACAAGTCAGCAGTGATGGCAGAGAAGATCCTGAGCTCCTGCAGCTCAGGCTTGGTGCTTTATCAGGGACTAAACATGCCCAGGGCAGCAGCTAGAAAGCAACTCTTAGCATAAAGCTATTTATTACAGAAGATGCACTTCTTGTTCCCTGAAATGGCAGCATGCAAGAGCGAACGTAGTGCTGCCTTCTGCTCGATCAGCCCTGCGAACCTCCTGCACGGTCACACAGAACTCGTCTGACAATCCGGCAAAGTTTCTGGCCAGAATAAACTAACCAGATCTCTCTTCTGCCTTTGTCCCAAAGGAAACCGCGGAGGAAAAGCAGTTGGTTTCTAGCAGCGTTTGTACTTGGTGCAGCTTCTGAGTGTTATATATAACTGTATAGATCCCGTTCGCTGCCCCTCTTCACGGGGGGAGGCAGGACTTCAGACAAGCTGTTGCCCATGCAGACAGCAGGACATTTTGCTGTCATGCAGAATTGCTCCTCTTCGTCTTGAAAGCTTACAGGCTGCCATAACGCCGAGTGAGAAGGAAGGGGGAGGAATAGTGTGAAATCCAGGAATTCGCATCCATGTAGCAAATCATCTCTCCTGCCTCAGCTCCTCTCCAGGAGGAAGATGCCTTTTATCTGCCTGCTTAACACTCGAGGTTGCAGTCTAAAAAACCCTCCAGAAGCCCCATTTAACAGTTCAGTGCACCTTCAACTTGCTCTTCTACTGTACCAGGATCCCAGCTGTAGCTGTATCCTCATTTCAGCCATCTTTTCTAGCTTAGAAACTCACCACAAAACCTCTAACCACATCCCCCCCGCCACACACACACACACCCCCTCAGCTCCCATCCAGGAGGCTCAGAGGCAGGGCAGGACCAAAAGGCAACTGGGAACGGGGTTGCAGACGGTGGCCACAGCCCAGATGTGCGCAGAGATGCCAAGGAGATGGTCAGAGCCGCAGGACAAAGCCCACAGCGTGTTACCACAAGGGTTCGGGTCCATGCTGCTCCCTCCCTGCTGTAGCACAGGGCTATAATTAGCCCCGAGCACACGCCAATGGCAACCCAACTCCCAAAAGCTTTTCTTTTGCCCTCTAGAGCCCCACGCTTGAAGACAACTACGGATTTGTCACAGATTGTGATTCAGAAATAGAAAGACGGTGGCACACATCGCTCCGAGCGGCGCGGGGTCCCTCAGCACCAGCACAATTAGGATTTTAGTCAGGTGTCAGATTCACTTGCCCGACACCAGGACTGTGCTACCCCCAAGGCACGTCCCCCTCTGCAGCCTCTGGGGGAAAAACCTCCCCACAGCCCGGGCTGAGCCCAAACCCTCGCACCAACCCCACGTGGCATCTGGCCAACGCTGCCCACCCCGCGGCGGGAGGTAATTGCGCTGCGGGGCTCCATCTGCCTTCCCCCATCTCAGCAGCTGTTCGGAATCAATACCAGGAGCTTCGCCAGCGCAGCTCAACAAACACCCTTTTACCCGACAATAGGCAGCATCAGGCAGAAACTGTGTCTCCACTGTAGAAAAGCGCTTTTTTTTTTTTTTTTTTTTTTTTTTTTTCCTTTCTGGCATGTAACTTCCACGGCTGCGCATGTCCCACATCCCTGCTGTTTGCCCGCGCTATTTTATTTTGCAAGAGCTCCTCCTGATCGGGAACCACGGTTTATTGCAAATTGATTGACATATGTTGACTTGAACCAGGCAAAGGCAGTGATTTAATGCATTCAACAGCCCACGGAATAAATATTTGGCATGCACCCAGGGCCTCAAGGTTTCTGAACACGAGGAGAAAACAAACACCAGTCCCTGCAACATGGACAGTCCTCATCTACCTATGGGGAAACTGAGGCAGGGTATCTGAATGGCTGGTTCAGGGTCACAGCCTCCTGGTAGCAGAGCTGGAATTAGAATCAAGACTTCTGGTTGTGTCCTACTGAGTATTTTCAACAACTTTTTAGCTTTATTTTAGGGAACAATCCTGCAATAACAAACAGAGGATGGAACTGAGCCTTGAGATTGGAGAAAGCAAAGCAAAAAAACTTTGAAAACTTCTCTTCTTGGTTTTTAATCTTCAACGCTGAGACCACAAGGTTAAACCAGGCTTCTGTGGTTGGCTCAGCGCTCTGGCCCTGCAGGCCCATCACTCTGCCCACGGCTGCTCCATCAACAGGAGTCATGAAGGCAAAATCCTGCCCTAAACTGAGCTGGAGATGATGGGTCTCACAGGGCGATGCTGCCAGGAGTGGCTGGGAGGTTGGGAAGGGGCACAAATACCCCGTGACCCTGACCTGCGTGCCCAGGGCCAGCAGGTTTCCAGAACACCGGAGGCCAGGTCGAGTCTCTCCTGGAGGTGTGAGCACAGAGCTGGGACTTCACCAAGCCCCTTCCCGCCCATGTCGTGCGGCTCAGAGGCTGCGCCCAGAGTTTGTCACTGCGTAAAGCAGGGAGCAGTGCACAGAGGAGGTCTGGTTTGGAGGGATTAAGAGGAATTGGAAGTTTCACAGCTCTCCTGCTGGTTGATCCAGCTCGTCCCTCAGACGGGCCGTGTCTGGAACCCAGCCCCCATACACCCACAGCCAGCTGCGGGGCAGCGAGGGCACCAATTGGCCCTGACGGCGCGACGACACGCATTAATGCAAAGCACTTTCCAGCCTCCAAGCCTTCAGTAGGTAGCGCGAGCTCCACGGATGCCCTCTGCCACCACAAGCAGTCCCAAAGGTATCCTTAAGTCAAGCCATCCCACCCCTGCCTAAGCACGTCGGGGATTAGACACCGAGAAGTTCATTAGTGCCACTTCCCTACTTATCACAGGCTGAGGCACAAGGGGGGACAGTGCTGGCGTTACTCGCTGGTCAGCTGTGAGGCCACTGTCCCCAGCTGCGCTGAGTGGAAGCGACACGCTGCTGCTCACTAAAGGCTGCTGCGACGTGTGGCTGGAGCCCACACCGTCTACGTGCTGTCTGCTTCAAACAGGAGGGTGATGCTGATCTCTGCCCAGGACTCGGCCACGCTGGTCAGGGCGGGTCAAAACACCCTCCCGCGACAGCAACACTGCTGGAAGCCAGGGACACAGCAAAGCAACTCACTTGGGAGGCTGTTGGGACAGGGAGGTGGCTCCTCACCCTCCCTGGAGCAACTGTGGAGCCGGGACGTCCCTGTGCTCCTTTCCCAACTCCTGCCTGTGGTCACGCATCCGTCTCCACAGAGGCTGAGGTTTGGCTCCCGCACCTGGAATGATATCTTGCACCCACAGACCAAAAACTAAGAGAACTTCAAAGCTTCTCCTTTCCTTCTTATCCACTCATTCTGCTGGAGGTTTTTTCCAAAGGGTTCCCGCCTGGCTGGTTCGATCCTGGTACACAACAATGCCCTGACAAAGCAGCCCAAAATAATTCATCACCATTTACCTTAAATTAATGTAGCTTGAAAAGCACGTGGCGTTACTCCGAGAACCAGCAGCACAGCACAGAACTTTTCATTCCTCTACCAGCAGCAAAGTCAGCAGGTCGCAAGCGCGACACAATTTTCCCCCCATCCAAAGACTCTCTGGTTGCCCAGATGTTGCCAGCTGCGCCCTCAGCAAACGCAAGCCTGGGTCATTAAACACACGTAACAGCAGCCCCAGGCGCCATCGCCGTGGCCGCACCCAGAGCCCGCTGCGCTGCGGCGCCCAGGGCATCTCACATCGGGATAATATCTCATCGCTTGCAGCAAGAGGAAAGCGCCTGCAAGACTTTTGCAGGCAGCTGATGTACTGCAAGGCCTTGCAACCCTACCCCTGCAAAGACTTGTCTAATTTTTTATTTTATTTTTTTTTAAATGTAACCCAGTGGACTAATAGCATGTTCTAGCAAGTGAGAGACCACGTCTAAGGTGAAGCAAATCAGGAGCTGGGCTAGCAGAGATTTCTGAGGACAAGGAAGAAGATCCTTCCACAGTACCAGGAGAGGGAAATGCCATTTAAAACCAGACACCACTCTAGCAAAGCCCAGACTGAATGAAGACTAAATAAGAGCTGACAACCTGACATTTGAAAATGCAATTAGCTGCCTTGTAGAGCCACCCTGTTATCTTATTGTTAATTATATGTTTGCTCAGTCTAAGAGGCAATACACTTATTTAAAATTCATTCTCAGGCTCTCCTGCTTTGACTGGTCCCTTCAACCAAGAACTCCTGTCCTCCCCCCCCGCCCAAGCCCTACCTCACAGGGTCACGGTGAATTTGATTTTGACAAAAGGACCACGCTACTGTGTATTATATAACTGCCATTATAAACCCGCTCTTGGGGAAGCATCTAAAGCAGCGAGTGAATTCCCAAGACAAGGTTCTTGGGAACAACTGGATGCCAGTGAGAGAGCTGAGACTCCCAGTTCCAGGAAAGTTCCATCCCTCCCCAGAAGTGACAATCCCAGTCACCCCACTGAATTTAACTAACCCGTTTCTGCAGCTCTTGAGGCAGGCTCTGCAATCAGAGACGTATTTATGCTTATACAAGCCCCTAACTCCTCTGTGATGAAGTTGTCTTTTAAATATTAACAGGCATCACGGACCAGGGCCATTTTATGGACATAAACACAATTCACATTTGTTTGTCTTGCAAGGCAAGTTAGGGGGAAGGAAGGAGCATTACAGCTGAGCAAAGACACTGATCTCCTGGGTAAAACGCCTGCCAGGAACATTGAGAAAGC
Source organism: Athene cunicularia (assembly GCF_003259725.1). Classification (NCBI taxonomy): domain Eukaryota; kingdom Metazoa; phylum Chordata; class Aves; order Strigiformes; family Strigidae; genus Athene; species Athene cunicularia. The sequence goes on along the minus strand of NW_020799136.1, from coordinate 703,625 downwards.
ACAGGCTCACCGCCTGGCACTCACAGGAACCACTCGCACCTCCATTCCAAAACCAAGGCTCTCTGGAAGGGTGGCTCTATTTGGAGAGAAAAGTCAGAGCAGCAAGGCAGACAAGGAAACCCGAGTCCATGAAATACAACAGAGAGAAGCCGCCTACACTGGGCTCAAGCCAGATTAGCCTCACAGCTGTCACCACGGCCAGGAGAATTCAGACGAGGTCAACCAAAAATACATAGCTGTGGAACCCAGCTGCTGAGAGTGCTGGAAAAGAAAACCCTGTGGGCCTTGGCAACTGGATACCAAAGCTGTCAATAAAAGATGTCAGGCTGTGATATGCAACACAGTATTTTGAAGGACACTTCTATTATACACATGTTTATCTTCTAATAAGCGCAGCCCGTGTATTTTGTATAAACTAATACATGTATGAATTAACCCCAACTTCAGCTTTTCTGGGCATAAGGGAAGGAGCACCTAGTTTTGACAGAAAGTTGAGTTTTAAGACATTTTACATTGGAATCTGAATTTACTAGATACAGTGGAAGAAAGGAATAGGATTATCAATTTATTAAGTAAGTTGATTTGATAACGGTTATCAAGAGGCAGTTCTCAGTGTACACGTAGCTCCAAAGGTGAGGGCACCAAGTCCTACCTAGCTACCCTGTCTTGAATTTGCAATGGGAGAAGTAAAAATAAGCCAAGATTTAAGTCCCCAGACACACTGCGAGCCTCGCAATTCAACTGCAGACAGACTGCTCCAAATGACAGTGCCAAAACATGGTCTGGGGCATGCCAGATGTGTCATGAAAGGAGGGTTGGCCTGAGAGGAGCTTCAGGGGTCCCATGCGTGCTGTCACATGTGCGTGGCTACAAAGCCTCGGTTCTCTCACCCCCTCCTCCCTCCCACTTGCCTGCACACATCTGTGAACACGTCACAGGGATCTGAACAGAAACCAATGAGCTTGCAACAAGCAGCCTTTGTTGCCGGGTCTGGTAGGAATCTGAAAGCAAGATTTCACGAATCCTGACACCATTTAAGTGACAGCAAGAAAGAGAGCTTTTTCTGTGCCCTTAACTCAATAAGGGTATACAGCTCAGCATACAGATGTGTCTTTATCAACTGCAGAGCCGGGCTGTTGCTGTTGGGCATATTAGTAACTCTCCCAGCTATCACAAACAGGGCTGTGTAATTAAACACGAGGCGGCTGGTGGTACCATACCCTACTGTGGAACTGTTAAGAGCCTGTGGAACAAGATGCAGGCTGGCTCCAAGTACTAATCATCTAAATTGCTTGAGGAAGAGTGACATTTACCACCGCTCACACACCAGAGCATGGGCAGCTCCTCATTAACTGAGCAGACTAAGCGTAAAGCTTCCAGGAGCAAGTCAAGATCCAGGGCTGGTCTTCAGATTTTCACTTTGTTGGGTGAGAAGGGAGCGCTGTAATTTCTTTTCCTCCCTCCTAGCCCCCCAGGCTACTGAATATCCAATAAAGGCTGCTGTGAATATCCAATAAAAGCTGCTTCACGGTGGGGTGTGAGGATGGGCAATCTTTGTACACGAGAAAATGTTCTCAAAGCGATGAAGCCAGGCAGTAGATTATTTTGCTTCCTGCTGGTGAAAACTCTTAAGGGAACAGGATCACAAAACAATTCTGGTTTCGAGGGACCACAGCAGGCCAGCTAGTCCAACCGTCAGCTGAAAGCAGGATCAGCCCTAAGGTCAGGCTTTATCCAGCCTTTAAAGCCCCGTCCAACAAGGGTGGAGACCACCCAGCCTCTCGGGGTAACCCACCCTACCGCCCGACAGCCACGCTGGAAGGGGGGAGGATGCAAAATCCATTTTTAACCGCTTGTTTCTACCTATGTCTGTCCTGGGAAGGTCAGGGACTAACGTGGGGGGCCCGAGAGCCCCCCCCGCGTGGCCCGGGGCGGGGCGGCGGTTCAGCACCCTGGAGAGCGGCCGGGGCG
>NW_020799136.1:696475-701604 GCF_003259725.1 Athene cunicularia | reverse complement strand
AGGACCGGGACGGGGGAGCCCCGGCGGGGCCGTCCTCCCACCCGCGGACACTCATTCCCTTATAATTCCCTGCCCCGTGGTGATTTTCATTCCCCATTGCTAGCTCCACCCTTTAAGCATCTTCCCCTGTTGAAATTTGGGGGTGGGATATTCTCTCAGGCTCACGGCGTCATCTCTACGCGTTTGCTTGCGTCTGCGGTGTAAAATCCACATAGAAACACAGAATCGTTTAGGTTGGAAAAGACCTTTAAGATCATCAAGTCCAACCGTCAACCTGACGCTTCCAAGCCCACCACTAAACCACGTCCCCAAGTCTTACATGGAATGAAAAAAATCTTAAAAAAACAGGGAGCGTACGTCCTGTTGTGCACCCAACATAAGCAGGAACCAAGCAAATTAAACAGAGAGCCTGAATGTCTATTCAAGAGCTCTGCTCTGAGTAGAACACAGAAGCCACTTTTCCTCCTCAAGAAGCAACTACTTAAATGAAAAACATGAGCAACAGGTTGGTGCCTAGGGTGGCCTCCTCAATTTTAGAGGCACTCCATTTTCTTTTGACTTGGAGCTCCTTAAAATTAATAGGCTAACTAGGAAAAGTTCACAGCAGGAAGGAGTCTGTGCTCCATTTTCTGCAGATTCAAGGAGAGTCCTACCCACCTCACAGCTCACACGGCAACTGCCAGCCCTGCCCATCTGTGCCAGGGCATTTCAGGAGGAGTTCACTATTCAGGCTGACAGTGAGACCGTATTGTATTTGCTGTGACTTCGCAGGTCTGTAGGAACCCATCGATCCCCACGCTGGAAGACAGCAAAATCCTGTCAAGGTGGCATAAAGCAGTAGAAACCCTGCCAGAAATTCAAATGAACCTCTAGGTTCACCTTGCACCAAGCCTCTGGGTTACGCTCCCTTTACCTAGTCATCTGTAAGGATCAGCGTTTGATTCCAAAGGTGGGAAGGCAGCATCTAGGACAGGCTGTGTGCCGTGTTTATCAGCTGCACCTAGGCCATGCTTTGAATGTGAGATTATTTGTGACAGGCAACAGCAGTGCCCGTTGGAGCAGGGCCTGGCGGGAGGTGTGTCCCCCCCAGACTGCACAGACCTTCACATATGAAGCTGTCAAACCCCCTCAGATTCCATCGGAGTCACTGGGACTGGAAGGTGCTCCATGCCATGCTAGGGTGAACCTTGGCTGTACCAAGAACCCTCTTCCCAGTGCTGATGCTTCTCTGGCAGCCTCAGGAGTCAGTTTAGGCTTAACTAAGTAGCAGAGTGATGTCAGCAAAGGATTTCCAGATACCGCTTTTTGGAGGAAAGTCTCCATTCCCTGAACCCAAGACCCACACCCTGTCTTTTGTCCAGCTCTGCCTGCAGCTGGGGCACGATGCTTTGCTCTCCTGTGCCCTCGGTCTGTTCTTGCCAAGCTGCGTTCCTCTAGTGAGGATAACAGGACCAGGTTATCACCAGGGACAAGGGGATGGGGTGAGATCCAAAGGACTGAACTGAGAGGAGCTAAAGAGGCAAGGCAAAGACTTGTCTCTGCGTAGCAGCCTTGGGAACTTCTACCTGGTTTAGCCATGCAAAAGCATCTCTATTTGTTCAGTTGTTAAACCTTCTCCTCCTATCTCATTAACTAGGAATGGTGATCCCTATAAGCAGGGCTGAAGTCTAAATCCTCCTCTATTTTAATCCTTAATAACACAGCACGGTTTCTTTCAGATCTGGATTAAAAAAAGGAGGGGGATTACTTAGCATAACAACAACTTCAAGCAAATTAATTCTGAGCTGGATCTCTAAATTATGCAACAATTATCTTGGACAGCAAAGGTAAAAGAATGGAGGTATGATCAGCTTCAGACAGAGGGAAAAAAAAAAAAAAAAAAGACAGAGCAGAAGTCATCCAACAACATTTAAAATAAAGAAAATTATTTTTAAAGAAGTTACCCACAGGGCAGGGAGACAAGCTAGACCTCTCTGACAAGATTTGCTAGAGCCTTTCAAAAACTCTGACTGACTACCATCCTTGGTTTGAGCTGCCTGCTCTCGGGTTTAAGGTACAAGGGAATATTTTGGCAAGGGCACACTAAACCCAAGGAACATTAAAGATTCGAAGGGGAAGTCACAAAGTTTAGGTTTCTTTCATGGATTTCTAAAAGTCTCCTCCCAGGTTTTGCTTTTATCCAAATTCAAGTAAAAACTGATTTTCCATACATAACTCGGAGATATTCGGTGCAAGCAAGTGTAACGGATTTAAATCCTCACAATCCAGCTGCGTTCTTATTTCACCTAAACAAGCAGAGTTTCACAACCGTGCAGAAACCAGGGGATTCCACATCTCCATGAAGTCCTGTAAGAACAGAAATGAAGGAGCGCTGCCTTACCTTTCAGGTTTATCTACGTATAAGGTTAAGTGCCGATAACACTTGAGAGCCTGATGCCGTGCACACAACTAAATTAACCCCCCACAGAAGCCAACGCACACATGCCACTTCTGCATGGAGAAGAAAGAAATCCAGCAACTCCCGCTGAAGGCTCACGGGTAACGTCAGAACTGCAGAAGCGTGCTGGGAATTTGGCTGTTTAATTTCCCCAGATTTCTTAAACAATCTCAAGTGCAAACCTTTAACTCGTAGGCTCCTCCTTACCAGAGCAGACCAAGAACAAGATGGAGCCAACGCTCTGAATATCGTGCACAAGCCTTCGCTCTGCCCAGGTGGGCTTCACTTCTAGAAGTACTGACATTTATCCAGACAGCACTTTGTTAGAAACACCCCGTAACTACCACACTTCTGCTAAGCAGGGTTAAATGGACAACAGCAATGGATAAAAGAGTTTGGCAAGGTACTTGGCACCTATGAATAATTCACCCAGCCAGCCTTCTCCCAAGGACACTAGGTCACCCAATCAGGCCTGAAACAGAGCATCGGAAGTAAAAAGTGTTTCAGTGGAAAGTTAAACTACTTTAAAAGCCATTTATTTCCCACCAGCCTGAACCAAGCACCAACAAAGGGCCCTTTGCCTCCCGTCCATGTCCATTCTCCCTTTCCTCCTGATCGCAGGCAACGCCAACAGCTGCCTGGGTCTGCCTTCACAGCTTTTCATTTCTATGCCCGCGCAGTCCACGACACATGATATAGACACGTTGCCCTTCACACCTGGTCTCAACGCCTTCCCCGCTCACCACGTGTGGGCTGCGCCCGGCAGCTCGCCCACGAGACCCTCGGTGCCCTCCTTCACAGGAGGGACCCACCACGCCAGGCCCTACACACAGGGGTCTCTTGCGAGTAGCCTCCTTGCAGGGTCTCAGGCTAGAACGCAGATATAAAGAATGAAACCTCATTTCTTGCTGTTGTTATTAAGGATATTTGACCATCTTTGATGCTCGTGCACTGCAGAAAGCCTTTGTGGTGGCACTTTGCCAGCGGAAGCATCGATTTTATACGCAAGACCCATGAAGATAAAGACAATTAGATCACAGCTGGGCAAATAATTCATTATGAATTAATACCATTTGAAAGCTAGGGATATTTTCCATTTAATCATTAGTTGGGAAAAGAGATGATTGGATTGACTGACTTAGTTTAAATCAGATCCCTCGCCACAGCCAAGGCAACACAACTCGGGAAACACTGCGGCCTGCAGTAACCCCCAGCGAGACACCGGAGATGATGTTGGAGCTTTGTTATTACGACAACCAGCACTATCACACAGCTCCAAGCTCAAGCAAGACAAAGCCAGTCCCCAGGTCTCAACCCCTGTAAACAAAGTCCGTTTTCAAATTTAACAACTTGAGCCCATCCTCCGTCAGCTGAGAAGAGCTCCATGCATTATTAATGTTGTACTCGCATTACAGCAAAAAAAAAAAAAAAAAAAAAAAAAAAGGAAAGTCAGCAAGGGCCCAGCCTGAAGCTGTTAAACAGAAAGAATGTGATGCTGAATTTGAGCAGTTATCTTTCAAGGTAAGCCACGCAAAGAAGTTTTCTGGAAACAAAGCAGTCGCCCTGACGATCAGTTTAGTTGTCTGCCAAAGGGTGGGTGTTTTACAGAACCGCTGTCAGCGATAAAGGAGTCGGCATCTCAGTAAAAGTCACGGGATTCTGGCTTTTGTCCTCAGCATCTGACAGGAGCACCCCGGAAACACTGACAGCGCCACAGTATCCATCTTAAAAAAAAATCCCAGTCAGGCGCCTGGTCTGCATTTCAGTATTCCAATTTTTCTGCAATAGATGCGCCCCCCCTGCCCCTTTGCTCTGCCTCTTCCAGAGAGAAACATCCCCATTTCACTTCCCGAAGTGCTCCATAGCCCGCACGCTATTCCAAGGACCTGACCTTGAAAAACAATCTCAAAGACAGCATTCAATAGGAAAAAGAAAAACCTACCCAAGCAGGAAACCCCACGAGCTTCTCCCCGTTTTAGGAGGGACAGGATTTCCTAGAGCAAACCTCCCTCGGCCCCCCCATAACCCCCCTGCATCCCCACGGCACCATGCCCAGAGGCCTCACCAAGATGCAAGAGTGCATCTTCCCCCCCGCCCTGTCCTCCTCCGAGGAGCAACTACGGCCGCGGAAGAAGATACTACGCTGTGCACAAGCCGAGCAGGACCTCTCCCGGGCCCAGAGGACTCCCACCTCAGACACGGCCACGCACGGGTACCAGAGTTTCCTTCAGCCTCTGCAGCCCCGTTGCTGAGCATCTGCCGGAGATGGGGAGCAGCTGAGCCGCCCGTGGAGCCGGGAGTACAAATGATTCAGCACTTTCCCCACCTCCAGAAGCCTGAATCGATCGCAGCGAAGCTGCTCTGCAGGCACAGCCGGAGCATGCAGATTTAAAACCACGGCAGTCACTAACCGCTGCTCCCCGCCGAGGCCCGGCTCCGTCCAACGCCGCATCGCGACCCGGGTGTTGCCTCACGGACGGGGCTGGGGGGTGGATTTTGTCACCCCAGGATGGTTTAGAGGCAGAACGCGAATCCACCCCCAAACGCGAGAAGGAAGAAGCAGGGTGTAGCCTCCCCGCAGAGCAAACCTTCCTCCCCCAGGAGCTTTGGGAGCCTAAAACATGCCCTGTCACACTCAGATCTCTCCCTGGGCTGCCTTTCCCCCTTCCCGCACCCCGTCCTGTCCCCCCCC
>NW_020799136.1:681275-696425 GCF_003259725.1 Athene cunicularia | reverse complement strand
TTTTTTTTTTTTTTTTTTTTTTTTTTTTTTTTTTTTTTTCAGGCAGGGAAGGACAAGGCTTTTTCTGAGCGCTGGGAGTCCCCGGGGTGAAGAGCTGCGGAGGAGCCCCGGGTTACAGCACGTTTCGTGCCATCCTCCCCCTCCAGGTCACCCCTGGGGGGGTGAGGGGGTGTCTCTGCCACTCGGGGTGCTGTGAGGAGGAGCAGAAGTGTTCCAGCTTGGCCCTGGGCACGGTGGCAGCTGGTGGCTCTCTGCAGTCGGGCACTGTCCCCCGCCGAGTGACCCAGCAGAGGCTTCTGGTAGCATCACAGCCCAGACATCTCTTCAGTGACTTGGTTATCAGAAATGTCAGTTTAATTAAAGCCTCCCTCATCTAGGAAACACTCGCAGGGAGATTTGCCGCTCCCCTCACCATACGTTTTTACTACGTTACAAATAATCTGCTGAGGTTGCGAAACTTTTAACGCAGCCACTTTCTCTAGAAACAGCACGCTGACCCTGATTGATGTAACACATCTCCTTGACAACATACGCTGAACGTGCTGACACACACATCATATATTCAAGCCTTTTGGGGGGTTTATCACCAAAAAAAAATGTTTTGAGGTTCCACTAGCTTAGCCCAAAACCGACATTTGCATTTACATGTGTTACCATCCCATGAAAGTCAGTGAAGAATTCACGTGTCTGAAGTCAGATGTGTGTCCTGCAGGGTCTGCTGGGCCACCAGAGAAAACCTCCCTTGCAGGAACTGGCGAAGAAGCTGCCGAGTGAAGTTTTTTCTGTTGGGTAATAGACGCAGTAACACAAAACCGGATTCAGAGAGCAGGTGCAGCAGGACAGCAACAGCCCAGCTGTTAGAAACCAAGGAAGATAAATTAATTAAGAATAACTGAGACAGTACAAAACCCAGTGCTGAACGGAGCTCCAGCCACCCATCCCCAACTGCCAGGGTGCTGGTGAGAGCACGGGCAAAAGCCGAACCGTACACGGGAGCAAAGAGGGATCAGGAGCAAAGTAGGAGGAAACCCAGTGTCTAAAAGCTGCGGCCTTTCGCTGTTAATGTCCCTGAGGCACAGGCTTGCCTCCCTCCCCCTGCGGCTGCTCAGCACCTTTGGTAACATGAGGTTCCGTCAGGCTTTGCCGTGTCTGCAGGGATCTGGATGCTCGGCTGGATGGCTGGAAGTCACTCAAGAGCTCCCTCTTAAATAGTGCTGAGTGCTCTCCCCCAAGGCACCAACTCCAGAGGGGTCGGAGGGCACGCTGCCCTTCCTGAGCTGCCCAGGACCTTGCAAAATTCACTTCTCCTTGTTCCTGACAGTCCTTCCTCTCCTGTTAGCGGTGTTGGCTGCAAAACAGCCTGCTGGGATGGAACTGGAACATCCCTTCCAGCTTTTGGAAGTCTCTTTGCAGAGAATCCCACCTGGAGGAGGACACTGCCCACCTGCATCACACAAATATCGGTTTGCAATATACAGTGCTGATCTGTGGTATGAACAAAAATTTGCTTGCTCTTCGTTGTAGCTACTTCTGCGAGATGTACTGGAAGAAATGGCGAGTGGAGTTCTGATTGTTCAGGCTTGTGGGGGAAATGAAACCGAGACACGTCTCCTAGCCTGCATCTCTGTCTAGGGGCAACCCAAGCTGGTGCAGCAAGGATCGAATAGTCAAGAGCAACAGTTTGTTGCAAACCATTGGCAAAAATTAGCATGAATCTAGGCCTAGGTGTGTGGTGTTTCCCAGCGAGCACAGGGTTGGACTAGGAGGACATCCCATACCAACAGAGACACGTATGTGCACTGGTTGTTGAGCCGGAACTTTCCATGGGGCAGAGCCCAGCCAGGGGGGGGCAAGGGGCTGACTGCTCCCTCCTTGGCTCTGATTCCATCCCAGATCCACTTGGGATATTTGTCCTCCCTCAAGACCCTTGTCCCTTCCTTTGCTTTCTCCCTAGAGATCCACTGCAATCTAATTAACATGGTTAACCAGGGAAAGGGTAATGAGGAGAAATTAGATGAGTTCCTCTCCTCCAACCAATCTCTTTGAAAAAAAAAAGTATCGATCAGCCTTAAAGCATTTGCACTTGGAAAGATGGATTTGTGGGCACCCTGCTATGACACCCGAGCCTTTCAGGGAAGGCTGGTGATGGATGCACATCCCAGGCACTTTGTTTTAATGGAGCAGCAGCTTCACTTGCCCCTAGGACATAAATCATCGCGCGGCTTCGGCCAGTCTGGGCTTCCCTAGTTGAGCGCACAGGACACGAAGCCCTTCCCATCTGTAGCTGCAGGAGCACTGGCAGAGGTGTCTTGCCTCATTAATGCACCTGTAGTTTTATCCAGAATTGACGCCGAGGATTTAAAACCCGGACTGGCGTTTAAATACACTTATCTTGACCTTCGCTAAGCCACCGCAAGCATGCAATGCAGCCCAGATTCCTATTCCTTCGGAGCCAATTTAAAAAGGGGAAGGAGGGATCCTCCAGCTCATGAGCATCCAGCTCCAGAGGCCGCAGATCCCCCTTGCCAGCAATACCAGCGCTCTGCAACTGCAGAAGGATGCAAAAAACCCTCCCACCGCTGCCAAACCCGCCGTAAGGCTGCGGTGGGTGGTGGGTGCCCAGGACTGTCGGGCCAGGCTGGAGCCCTCCATCCGCCCGCCCCAGCCGTCCGTAATGCGGTGCTGCCATCTGCTGCTACACCAAAGCGATGGTTTTTTTTCCTCCTAACCACGATTATTTTTAGCGTGCACAAAACCCAGCTCACAAAATCCACAGTCACGGTTGTTGCAAACCTCGCCTGCCCGTCTCGGCAGACTGGGGGAATCTGCAGGTGGATGGCAGCAAACTGGGAGAGCCGCTGTTTTATTTCCCTACGAACGTTCATCAAAGAGGATGAGCTCCTTGGCGCTGGGATAAAGGTTTCTTCTCTGTGCATATGGCAGGCACAGAAGTGAAGGGAAAGAATTGCAGGTGGCTAGGCGAGTGCTCTGCACCCCACGGAGAGACTGACTTGTGTCAGCCAGGCACGCTCCAGCCTTCGTTGCGGGAAAGGTTTCCTTCGACTTTTAGATCTAGAAAAAAAAAAAAAAACAACCAACAAACAAAAAAAACAACACCTTTCTTTGCCTGCTTGTGACAATCGAGACTGCACCTGCCCCAAAGCAGAGGCCGGTGAAATCTCAAGATGCCATCAGGTAGGTCACAATGAAATACTGAAATTCCTGTTCTGGGAGCAGCAGGGACAGCAGCTGAACTTGCCCTAAAAAAATCTTTGCAAAACGTCCCAAAGCAGGTTTGTTTTATTTTGTTGTTTTTTTTTTTTTCCCTAAAAATTGCCTCTAATACCCCCGTCTTTACCTGGGACTAAATTCCCCTGCATGGTTTGCAGCCCCAGGCTCATAGCTCCGGTGCTGCTCGGGGGAACGGCCCGGCGGGGTGCTGGTGGCGGGGTGCTGGTGGCGGGGAGCTGCCTCTGGGGTCCCGGGAGTGCTGTCAGTCCCTAGAGGTGCCCACGAGCGCTGGCACAGCCGAGAGCAAAGCCTGCAGCACCCAGGCAGCCACCCGGGGATCCAGACCTGTTGCCCAGCTCCAGGCATTCCCGCTATCACCATGAAACATTGAGCAGCTCAATGCGAACAAAGCTTTGCTCTGGGACTGCTCTTCCCAGACAGATTTCATGATCACAGATACAAGAGTCCAGGCAGCTTTGCCCAGCATTTTCCCTCCCTTTCCCCTGCAAACATCACCTCTGGGGGCCAGGCAGGTTTGCGTTGCATCCTGTGCTCCCCAGCACTTGCCTCCTGTTTTGCATGAGGGGGTGGGAAAAAGATAAAAACAAAGATGATGTTTTCAAGGGGAAGCTGAATTATGTCATTCACTTATAGCTCCTCAGCAGCCCAAGGAGGGCTTGAGAGGAAGTGAAGGAGGGGGGGGGGGGGAAGAAAAAAAGAAAAAAAAAAAAGAAAAAAACCCCAAACTTTTTACCTTTCCCTTGCACAACTCCATCTCTCTCTAATCACACCTTGCGAGCACTTCTGACTTCAGGGGCACTGGGTGCCTCCATTTACTTATTTACTGCCCGAGGATTCAGAGCTTGCTCAGCTAGAAAAGACTAAGCCAGCGTGCCTGTGCTTATAGCACCTTAATTTCTAATGAATCAGCTTCTTATCAGGCAAGAAGACAGTAATGTTGCCCCATCATAAAATCTAAAGATTTCCAGCACTCTCCAGATGGTAAATTTAAAAGGTTAAAAAAACCTGAAACACCTTTCTGCGTCAGGTATCTTTGTGCAGTACCCATCTTCTCTCTTGCTTAATATGAAGAATAATGTACGTTGCTTTTGTTTTCTCTCATCGGACTGAAGGAATTGCGAGGGCAGAGCACGCCTACAAAAGTATCTCTTGGCTCCCGCAGAAGTCAGGCTCTCAGCCCAGCCGAGCCTGGGAAAACCTGCCTGGGAGCCCATCTTCAGCCTGAACACCATGAACCCGTTCCACGTGCCACACCACTAGATTGCAGCAAAACACCAGTTTCTGCTGCCAACACACTTGTTGGTCGGGAAAGAAGGAGCAAAGGGAGCAGCGTGCGTCACTGGAACGTCTTGCAACCACTCGAGCAAAAATCTAGGTGAGAAATCCTGCCGAAAGCGAGCCGCAGCAAAGACAACCTCTGACTTTAGGATGCGCACGACGACAAGGATATCTTGCCCGCTCGGTTGGGCTGAAAGCCCATCCCATAGGTGCAGCGGTCAGCACATTAATCATACCGATAATAATACTCATCCCGTGCGGTATGTAACCGTGGAGGTGACGGTTACAAGCCGGCCCTGGTGAAAACGGACCGTTGTTTTCTACCGAGTTTGCACAAACATCTGCCAGACCTGAACCTTGGCTGTGAATCCCAGAAGGAAAAGGCGACCTAGAAGAAACCCATGAGTTGACAAAGCCAAACGTGTTCCTAGAGCTGGAGGGGCTGACAAGCAGCGGTGGCTGCCACCGAAGCACTCCCCTGTAGCTCTCTTTGTAGAGTGGAGCCAAGAGGACTGTTACCTGCTAAGCGCTCTTGAACTTGAGCCGGGATCAATGTTTTGGAGGTGAACTTTAGGCTCTGAACTTGAACGTGTTGGTCTCAAACTCCAACGGTCACGTTCTTCCTTCTGTCTCTGCGTGCTCCGGCCAACCGCCCCACTGCTCCGAGGCGGGAGGGGATGTCTGCAGCCCCTCCTCATGGGCAGTTCTGTCACTGGGGGGTGATCCAGGCAGCCTCCTACAGACAGCAGGAACAAAACGGGCTTCCTGTGCTTGCCAGAGCGGGCGGAGGTAACTGAGCACATCCAAAGAGGCGCCCTCCCTGGTGATGAGTTTGGCCATATTTCAGTCAAGATCTTCTGCATTTCCATCGGAGCCCCCGAAGGACCCAGGACTTTCACTGCTATCACTAGCCTAGCAGATTTTTCACAATTATAGCAGATGATTTCACAGGGTTCTCTGGAAGGAAGACATTTAGATGTGCAAAGCATTCATTAATCATGAATAATTAATAATTAACAATTATTATTTAAAATACCAGGGCAGGAAAAATCCCGGTGTGGATATTTTTGATTTGTAAATGCCAGTCTTTTAATTAAAAGAGAGGGAATATAATCATCAGGCAACTGTTTTTAACAACTCGCATTCTGGGGTTTGGCTGCTGGATGCACTAGGCAGAAAAGGGCAGCGATTTTGCTGGAGCATCGAGAAATTTCGAGCCTGAAGGATGTGCCCTGGCAGAAACATCCAGTCCTGGGGCCAGGAGCCGTAAGGGATTTCTCAGCACTTGAGCCATCACTCGGATAACTGCTGCCTTGTCACTAATGCCTTCATGGGGCTCCGGTGCCAAGAGGGGACACGTCCAGCTGGTTGCCCCGTGTCTGGCACACGTCAGTCCTAAAGCAGTCCTGGGGATCGGTGGGAAACTCTGGGATTGTATAAACCACAGGTGAATTAAATGCTCCAGAGAAGACAGCAGAAACAAGGGACAACAGGGAAAGCCCAGATTAAAAGCTGCACAAACAGTTAATTCCAGGAAAAGCAAGGAGGGAGGGAGGGAGGCATGGTAATTGTGCTGGGTCATACAAAGTATTTGGCTCCCTTCTTCAAATGACATCTGAACAAAAATAAAGCACAGGGGACTTGATCAACACTCAGCAATGTTTTGGCTTGACTTGCAAACACCGCTCTTGCTGAACATCCTATTTACATGAAAAAGAGGAAAACTTCTCCCAGCCCTCCTTAGCCAGGCAGTGAGCTGAAAAAAAAAAAAAAAAAATCCCCCCCTGCAGAAAGCGTTTGTTGCCAGGGAGGGCGAATGCCCTTTCAGAGCCACCCCCTTAAAAACTGAATTCCTCACTGAACAACATGAGCACGATACCGCAGCAGCGCAGACCTGCCGTGTCCCAGCAGCGGCTCGTGGGGCTGGGAGAAGAGTCCAGAGAAGACACAGCAGGTCTTCACACGTATTTATATCCTGTTGAGAAATACCAGTCGTTTAGCTTCAATAAGTCAGTTTGAAATGGAATGGATCACTCGGAGTCAATCAGCAGTAGGACGCAAGGGTCACAGCATCATATTGTGTGATTTAGTATAGTGTTCGTCTCGTGTTCCTTGGCATGAGGAGCTGCGTCTGCTGAAGCCTTAGGCTGCAAACTGAGAACTTTCACCTAAATTTGCTGAACTTTCACCTCATTAAGCAGAAGAGAACCTCCAGAGCCAGCCATGAGGAGGCTACAGAAGATTAAAAAAAAAAAAAAAAAGAAGATAAGGAGGCTACAACCATCAGCAGAAGCTGCGGGCAGACAAGATAACGGCCTGTCTGGAGACAGAGGAGGAATCCAATAAGGCGATAGAAGATCCCAGACCAGAAATCACCTTTGGACCAAAAGGTGCGTGAAAGATGCGTGAAAAGCACGTAAGGGGTGGGTGCATCGATTGTGAGGGGGATTTCTTTGTGTGGGGTCCCTCTCCAGAGGCACCCTGCTTGAGCTGCTTATTTTTCCTGCCATGCCATTTAAATAAACTATTTTTTAGAAGATTCAAGGCCTGAGACTCTGCTACGGGAAACCCAGGGTGAAGAAACTTCTTAAGCAACCCTCACGAGGCTGGTGCAGTCCGTCCACGACACCAGGTCCCTGCGCCCTGCCTCTGAGAGCTGTCTCGCAGGTCACACTCTCCCCCTTCCTAGGTGCCTCGTGCGCTGCTCACCGCCACGTTTCGAACCCTGATGAATTTGTCAACGCCTACCCTTCATCAGCCCCGTAACGTTAGCCCTGTTCCATAGTCAAAGGCCAAGCTTTATCCACACCAGCCTCCCCTCCTTCCATCACCCCGGATCTGCCTCCAAGCTCCTCGTTATTGCCCCTGGTGCAGACATTTCAGACTTTCAAACAGCCTCTTCAGGCAAGAGGCTCATAAAGCCAACCCCGAGGGTGCTCGACTCCCTCACCATTTTGTGGGGCTGAAGGCGGCAGAGCGACACAAGCACACAGCTGCAGAGTTTGCACAGGAGCCTGTATATAGGTTATTGGTTAATTAATCAGGAGGCTTGATCCTTTGCAGACACTTAGAGAAACCTGCCTAAGCAGAGTGATTAATATGAGCTGGGTTTCTGGTACCTATATTCCCACTTAAATTATCCGTGATTGAGAAGCAGCCGCAGGCTGGGTCTCTTCAGCATGAAACAGCTTGTAAAAGAAAGGTCACCGCTCCATAATCCTTGTTTTGCAGGTGAACAGCAGCATCCTATACTGAAAGGTAATAGAGGTCTTTTGTACAAAGAATTCCCACCTGAAATCCTAGAAATCATATAAGTAGACTGCATTAGCTACACATCATAAATATTGATGCTGTTGCTAAGGGGAAGGAGGGCTGGGTTCAATGTTAATGGACTGATGTTGGTATGCTGAAAACACTCCAGGGAGCAAAAGGGACAAAATACCGCTGTCAGAGCGAGAGCTGAGTGTGCCTCCCGTGGCTCTCGGGCAGGGCTCGCACGGCTGGCGCTGGGAACGGGCTCGGTGTGATGGATGCACAGGTCTCTCTCCTCGTACTCCTTCTCTGAGCTGGGGGTTAATCGTGCGACCTTGTGAAAGCAGCAGCTGGTTTTGCACCTGACCTTAGGTAAAGCACAGACCGCGGGTCTTCACGCCCGGACCTTGTGTGAGCAGCACCGGCGTGTGGCTTTGGATGTGTCCCCTGGGCAGGGGGCACCTGCAAGGTTTTGGGTGCACCAGGTAGAAGCTGCCTTCTGCTTGTTGCTGAAGGGGCTTGATGAGCTTGTGCGGTTGCTGATGGAGGATAAAGCGCTTTTTTCAGCGCTGGGCTTGCTGGCACAGGCAGCGCTAGAGGCTCTCACAGCGTGATGGTGGGTCCAGTGGGGAACAACACACTTCCCAGTGAGCAGAGCCTGGGCTGTGCGTGCAGAGCAAGCACGGGGAGATGGCCAGAGCTAAGCACCACCCATCCGGTGGGCTTTGTTGGAGATGGGCCCAAGAGATCTGTCCTTGGGAGTTTATCCTTGTTCCACAGAGCTGCAGGGACGGAGATCGCCCCGTGCTGCCCAGCTCTGCCCTGCAAGGCTGTGCGTGCCCTGAAGTGGGAGAGAAGGACTAATTAAAAAAAAAAAAAAAAAAAAAAAAAAAAAAAAAAAAAAAAAAAGGAAGGTTTGAAGAAGAGAGGCTCCACACAAAATAAGAAGATGACTGGAGCAACCCAAGCTGCCCCAGAGCCCCGGCGGTGACCCGTGCTCTCCGAGCTGGTGGCAGGCAGCCAGCCCCGTCCGCCTCCCGCTGCAGAGGCACTTGCACACCCCGCCGAATTGCTGCCCTCTGCTTGCCTGAGGCACTCGAGAACCTGAAGAGCCCTTGATAGACGAGGTATCTGGAGAAGACGATGCTGACAATCGGTGGCTGGAATTCCCCTCCCTCCTTTCCCCCCTCCATGTTTTTCCGCTCCCTGACTTTACGGTCCCTGATGGCTTCCAAATTTCAGGTGCACAAGGTGTTACACAGGCCAAGCTTCCTCGGCTGCTTATTATTCACAACAGAACAAGACCTAGACAGCAAATTGCTTTGTTGATCCTGTGAAGGGAATCGATCCTTGCAAGCTTAGTGCATCTGACATATTTATCGCTGGCTGGGTGCAGGGAAGGATGCTCATGGCGGGGCCAGGAGGGGTGGCCAGGTTGTGCAGCCCTGGTGCTCCCGGGATCCCCGAGCTCCGGCGTGGAGCAAACATGAAGGCTGGGATTAAGTGATGGGCTTCTGAGGCCAGAAAGCACGGTTCTGGTTGTCTGATTGCCTGCACAGGTCTTAGTTCTGGGATCCTGTCTGCAGGCACCGAGCATTGGCGGGGGTTAATGTGAATTAAAAGGCAGGGGGGGTCCAACTGAGGGCGAGGGGGGTCTTAGGGTGATCCTGAGGAACAGGGAGCTTCTTGCATCAAGGAGTCTGTAGGACCTCTGAAAAGGATCTGGGTGTTAATGCTTCTCACTGTGCCAGCACCTCAGTCGTTACCTCTTGGGCTTTATGGTGCTGCCCGCCCTGGAAGAGGTGTCCCTGCCTGCATCCTCCAAAGACCAAGTCTTCTGCTCACCCCTCACCCGTCCCGGCGCCGCGTTGAGACTGAACGAAACGAACCTTTGGTTCAGAGAAACCGAACCGGTGACGGAACCGGAGAGGGCCGGGCTGGTTTTTATCCATGATTCCCAACACTGCGCAACACAGTTCAAAGCTCACTCCGAACTAAAGAAAACAAGATGAGAAGCAAACCCAACCCCAATCTGGGCTGGAGAGAAAGTGATTACTTGTTAATGGACCAAACCGAGATGAGGTTGTCCCAACCCTGCAATTCAGGCAGTAAAACCCACCCGCTGGGAGCCTCAGCCACAAACTTGTAAGAAAACCGAGTTCTTCAGAGAGAATAACAGATCATAAAGCTGCAGGACACACACAGATCATTAAGGAGGTGGCAACGGCTGAGCCCACACAGACAACAGGCAACAAACCTGGGCGGTGGAGGAGCAGCGGTGGCTGCCAGACCCCCCGAAGGAGACACTACCCAGACACGGAGGTGGGGAACGCGGGTATTAAAGCAACGTGAGTAATCGGCAAAAGATGCAGAGCGTAAGCAAATATCGCAGGAAAATAGCTACCGGTGGGTGCCGGTACCCACGCATAAATCTCACCGGTTGCAAACAGGAGGTGGTGTGCGGGTTGTGCCAGTATTTAGCCAGCTTCAGGTGAAGGCAGTAAATCAAATAATTTTCTAGCTTACACGTGTCTCAAAAGCAAGTGTCCAACAGTGCCTGACTTGCCTTTTACTTTTGCTGATATAGATGCAGCACTTTGCCACTCCAGCATCTTTCCCCCGACAGTTCATTGATTATCAAGCTAGAAGGGACAACAGTCATAAATTCATTTGATCTTGTTTATAGTATTCGTCCGTCAGACTTCCCTGAATCGATTCCCATTTAAACCAGAATATTTTTCACAGGAAAAAAAATAAATAATAAAAAAAACCCCAACAAACCTATGCATGGCAGAAAACTCTTCTGAAGCCGCCCTCACCCCCCCTCATGCTCCAGCTTGGGCAGGGATGAGTCGGCACGGGCGGGGATCCAAGCCCTCAGTGGGTGGGAGGGCAGCAGAGCCACGGATAAACTGGTGGATGGGGAGCAAAGGTCCTGGCGTCACAGCGGGCCGGGATCTGGGGGTGCTGGTTTGGTTCAGTATTGCTGGGGGCTCCCGTTGCGCCAACACAAGTTCCTGTTTTCACTCCCACGCTCCCCACCTGTGACAGAGCGGAAATAACTGATTTTGTTTTTTTTTTTCTCATTTTGGTGTGTAGAACTTGAGATCGCCGGGGCAGGGGCTGTCTCCTAAGGCGGGCAAGCGCAGGGCTCGGCCCTTTGCTGCGGAATCTTGCCTTCCCCATATGACAAGTAACGGCCCAGGAGCTCCTGGTGGGGTCCCACCTGTGACCCCAGGACTCAGCCCCCGACAGCGATGCCGTCCCTTCCCTAAGGAGTTCAGCTGACGAACGGCGCGCCCATCGTGCTGCTGTAATTGCATGCTATATTGCCCTAAACAGTAACACACACACACACACACACCCCAAAAAAAAAAAATGTTGCTGGGACTAGAGACTTGAAAATCCATTAAAGGATTTATTTTTTATTTTACCAATACCTCGGGGGTTTGAAAGCTCATCTGCGTGTTACTGCTCCAAATGGAAAACCAGAATAAATGCATATTTGAAGTAATAAAAGCCCTTTCGTACTAAATCTGAGTACAAATTAACAATTACTAGTGCTGTCTAATGCCTTTCTGCTTCAACATTTTCATTTAACAGCCGTTCTTTTATCTTCAATGCTTCAGCTATTTTTTCTCCTCCAAGATACTTATTGTTAGGTTGGGGGGGGTATTGTTTTGTTTGGGTTTTTTTTTCCTTTCTTTCCAATTTAGCAGCGGGAGGAAAGGATTTTATTTGCTGTTCAGGCAAAAAAAAATAAGTGAAGGGAGGGAGCCACCGCTCCGGCTGCTGGCGCAGAGCCCTCTCCCTGCTGCGGTGCCAGAGCCGATGGGCTGGGGGCTGTCGGGGGGATGCTGATCTGCTAATGGGAACCGGGACCTCCTGAGCGTTATTTTGGGAGGGGGGGTGTGCTGGTGGGGACTGTTTCCTCCTCACCCCACAGGCTGGGGGTCCCTGCCCACCCTGGGCATCATGCTGGCTGCGTGCAGAGATGCACGAGCAGGTAAAATGCTGGGTGGGTGGCACTGGTGTAATGATTGTCACCTTGATGTGTGCGAGTGTGGCACCCCCATGGCCGACAGCCGGCAAAGGGAGCTCAGGAACAACCCTGAGGAGATCTGGGGGGGTGCTTTGCTCATGAATGAAGAGATGTGGAAGAGTCCCCTAGGAGAAAAAAAAAAAACGGCACTGAGCATCCACCCGTCATCAGCCTCGTAGCACAGATACACCGAGACAGCGCACGGGGAAAGTCTGTTGCCTTTCTTGAGGGCTGAGGATCTCAAAGCCCTGATGGAAAATGAGTGAAGGAATTAGCAGTGGAGTGAACTGAGGGCACGAAAACAGAAGGTTACCCCCAAGCCCTGCTCGAGCGCTGTGTGCGTTTCCTCTTCACACACCATTAAGTTTATGGGGAAGCACACGACACAGCTGGGCTCCGAGTAACTGCTGTTGGTTAGTGCTCTGCAAACAAGCAGGGCTGATGGATCTGAGCACAGTGGCTTCGGTGGAGAAGGCATTTTCCTTCCCATTTTCCATGGGAAATCTCCCAAAAATACCCGATTTCTAGCTGTCCCCATTCCCAACAGACTACGCATCTCTGCAGGTCACGGGAGGGGTTTGGGTTGGGATGTCGGGATGCTGAGAGCCGTGGCACAAACCTCATCCCCCACCGGGGCACGGTGTAGAACTGGCTGCCATCATTAGCATCAGCACTGACGTGCGTGAGCATCATCCTTGTGTGGAAGGAGAGAAAAAGAGGGATCCTGAAGAAAACTCAACTTCTAAACACTTTCGCTTGTCTCAAACTTTTGGAGAAGGGCATGAAATGTATCTTTAAAAAAAGAAACCGATTTGCATATTTTGCATAACTTAGCGGGAGACGCTGTGTGTTTTTGCTCTCCCCCAAGAGCTGTATCTCGCTTCTCTTTGATCCGGTTCCTCACATCATCGATAAAGCCCAGCATCAAGAACGCGCCACCAGGGATTTCTGTTTGGAGGAGCAGGGAGCACCACGGGCTCTTACCTTCGCTTGAGAGCACCCTGGGATGCCTCATATTCCTCTGTGGGGGGGTTTCTGTCCCAGCAGCTGGAGTCAGAACAAAGTCCAGCTCGGGCAGGGGTCAAGTAAGGAAGTTTTGGGGCATTTCTTTGCCAATGGAGAGTTGTCCAAATGGTTGAGAACACCAAGCCCCTTTGGGACTCCTGGGTCCTCTCTTGGCCAGGGCACTGGCCAGTATCTCAGGAGACCCAAGGGCCTCTCCGAGCTCTGCTGCTGGTTCATTAAGCGACCTCGTGATTGCCCTTTCTGGCCTGCAGTTGCCCCAACCAGTGTGATGGGGACAGCGGGATGCCCACCTCCCGCTGGAAAACACTTTGAGATCCCAGCTAGAAGCAGAAGGGCTCTGGCAGCCCCTTGCCTGAGGGTTTCCATTTGGTTATTTGGCCTGTTTTAAAATGCAGTTCCTATTAGTTGTCTCTATTTCTCACTAGGGAGTACAATGTGCTCTTAGCGAGGCCGCACCATGCTTTGAAATTCAATTCATTGCAATCAGCAGCAGCAGCACTGAGGGCAAATGGAGAAAGCCAAGAACGTCATCTCAGTTAATAAGATAACAATTTAACATGTGGCGGGGTTTCTTTCCCTCTTCCTCTGCCTCCATCCAAACAGACCAGCAGACATTTGGAGTTGCCTCTTAAGTAATTTAGTAGAAAGGCTGCTATGATTTCAATCCCCCATCCACCCTGTTACCATCCAGCAATGCTTCTTGTCACCAGCCGACGGCATTTAAAATATTTACAGCCCTGTCTTTTTCCCTGGGGAAGGATCAGAATAAATCATTGTAGCCAACAATAAATCAAAAATTAATCTCCCGAAAGTGCGAGGCCTGTCCGATCCCTCAAATAACAAGCAGCAGAATTTATCAAGTAAATTGGTACTGGTGTCTGCACGGCATTGCCGTGGGGTGTAATGGATGGGGTGGAAGGGCAGGCAGCTCAGCCAGCCCGGGGAGCTCAGATAGGGGGGAAAAGTGGTGGGGTAGGGGGCTGGGGTTATTAAACCCCACATTCTCTGTCACCCGCACGGGCTTGTCACCTGGAAGCGAGAGCAACAGCCCTGAGACCCGCTCGAGCTCTGCCCCGGCAGCGTGGGCTTTCCCCGGCCAGAGCCGGGAGCGCTGCTGCTCGCACGGAGCCGCAGGGAATAAGTCCCCCAGTTTTCTTTCCAGCACACATCCCCGTGCCCGGGCAGCCAGCGCGGGGACGGCACTCCCCGAGCTCACAGGGACCAGCAGCTCGGGCTGAGCACAGAACGGGGCAAGTTGTGAGATCCTGCACATGGTAACGGTCTTTTTTTGGTCTCTTCCAACATATAAACCCTAAATACACTCAATCCTATTGGCATATCTTAATAACAACTTACACCGCCGATGTTTTATAGGATGTTATTGGTTTAAGTCCCCATTGCAGCATGTATGCACACAGACACAGGCATTTCCTAGGAAATTTTCTGCCAAAGCAACCCCCCGACTCAAAACCTTGCAGCTGCCGCAGGAAGGGCTCAGCCCACGGGTAGGAAAGAGCACCCACACCGTGGGGGTTCAGGAGGCTCCTGGAAAGTCAGAACAGAACCCGCTTCCAGCTCCTTCATGCCGGATCCGCAGAGGAGCCCTTGAAGCAAGAGGAGAGGGCGAGGGGTTCTCTTGCTCCTGGAAATAGGAGTCGAGAGGCACAGGGGCTGACGCCGGGCTCTCCGGGGCGACCTGCCCGGTGGAGGGGTCTCTCCTGGGGCCGGCAGCACCCGCTGCCTTCCCGGGAGAGGCTGACGTGTCAGGCTCACCAGTAAGGAGGAGGAGGAGGAGGTCTCTCTAGATTTCTACTTTGGGTAGAAACAACTCACTCTGCAGTTAGTGGAGCTCCAAATAGTTCTTGGACGCTTTGATGTAGATCACATGTGAAAGCAGTGTGAGGCGGGCAGCAGAGAGTTTTGATGAAATTCTCTCTCACAGTCTCCAGATTATTTATTTATTTAATTAATTTTTTTTAGCCCCGTGGTACAAGGCCCATGCAGAAGTGATGCTGCCCAACCCCGCAGCCACAGGACCAGCTGTAAAACTCCGCTGCTGCAAAAAGTGCGTGAACAGCGAGCTGCCGGCATCCTGGCTGCTCTCGCAGAGCTACTCCAACCCATCGCAGTAAAGATCAATCTGTTGATTACCGCTCTTTAAAAGCGGATTTATCCAAATACCAAAATAACTCGCAGGTGACTGATGCCACCCCCAAAACACACTCTTCGAAGCAAAAGCCTTGGGCATGTCACTGTTGCCTTGTAAACTGCTGGAGAAGGAGGTGAGGCTTCACAACTCC
>NW_020799136.1:667460-681225 GCF_003259725.1 Athene cunicularia | reverse complement strand
AAAAAAAAAAAAAAAAAAAAAAAGAGACAGACAGATGAAGAGATTAGAGGCGTTTATAGAGACGACCCCAACTGTGCGTAGGCTGTGCAAATATTTAACTGGAGGTCACTGCTGGGATGTGCACTTGGACACACACACCCCCCGGCGGCACAGGGGGACAGCTCTGACCCTTTTCCCAAACTTGCTTTTTGTTAAAGCTCCTCATCACGTTCGGAGCCTTCGAACCGCAGAGAGGGCGCGGATTCTTTGTGATGTTACTAATACGCGTGTGCAAACATTAGTTTTTAGGAAAGATGATTTATCAGGGTGTCGTGGCTGTAAGGCTGGCTAACCCTAGGCAGCAAATTAACTCGGGAAGTGCCAAGGTGCATTAGTTTGACTGACAAGCAAACAGCCTGAACCAGGTCAGCAAATTTGTTAGGTGCCTTAGCGCTTCACTTAATGGAATCAGAGAGATCTCTAACGATAAATTAGTCTCTGTCAATAGCACACGTAATAAGGTTTCCCTGATAGACAGGTTCCCAGGATGAGTCTCCTTCCCCTCCGGCGCAGGGCCCGGCGCAGCGATGTGCTGGGATGGCGGCAGAGCCCTGGGTGCTCCTCCGGAGACCAGCCGGGTACCTCTGGGGGTCGAGGGGTGGTGGGGTCTGCCAGGAGGACACCTGGCTGCTGCACAGGCCCCCGGAGATGTGCCTGGGGAAGGAATCGGGAGACTGGGGTCTGCCCACAGCCTGCCCGCTGGAGAGCAGCACTCAGCATCACACTTTTTTCATTATCGCCTTTTGTCCAGAAGCATCACACTCTCGGGTTTTTCTTCATCTTTCCTTTCCTCTTAACTGTGCCAGGATAAACCAGACCCAATAGCTGTTCCTCTAGCTGTGCCCTGCACCCCGCTGCCAGGGAGCTGGACACCACAGGGCTCCCTCCACCGTCCCCGTCCCTCGGCTGCGGTGGCCAGGCTGCAGGCAGCAGGATGCAAACTCAGCAATGGAGACTGCACAGAGGGGGTGACGGCAACAGGCTCCTTCGCAGGTGACTGATGCCACCCCCAAAACACACTCTTCGAAGCAAAAGCCTTGGGCATGTCACTGTTGCCTTGTAAACTGCTGGAGAAGGAGGTGAGGCTTCACAACTCCCGTTCGCTTCCTCGGTGCTAAACATCAATACAGCAAAGTTTTTATTTATAAAGTTATTCTGAGGTTTTAACAGGATTTTACAAAATTTGCCAACTGTATACACACGTGGGTGTGTGTTGACTTGAGTGTTTTTTTGTCGTGAGTTACACAGACTAGAGATTACTCTGTTCAAAAGACTCTCCTTCCATCTCCTCACAACCGTTTCTCCACAGGCTCATCTCCATCCAGCTATCAATCACATTTCAGTGGCACATCCATCTACCGTGTAATTATCTACCTATGATATTTTATGGCTTGACTATCCGTCTGTATTTCTATTTATCTTTCTCCACAAACACAAACACCCATCTGCTTCATCTAACTGCTCAAGTCTTCCCTACTCCCCTTCCCCTGGACGTACCCGTTTGCCCAGGGGCCGCTTCACTCAGCTGCGGTCACACCAGGAGCTAAACCTGAGTTTAAACCCAGCTCCAAGTCTCTCCCCCAGCAGCAGGGAGTGTTTTTCTCCCTCACTCTGGACGTTACAAACACCGGGTACCCTCTGAATGCACACAGCAATCCAGAAACGAATGTGTTTGCAGTGGCTTAAGAACAGAAGTGCCGCCCTACCCTGCGTCTGGCTGCGCTGCAGAGCAAGAACCACACACCCCTCACAGACAAATCTCCCTCATTTTCACCCATTCTTCCTTGGAAACAGGTCCAGCTCCTTGCCCAGTGGTGCATGGAGCCTACCAGTCATGCTGTATCTATGGTATTGCTTCTGATTTACACTTGTTGGATTTTATTCCTACCCCATCCCTGTTCTGTGTGGCATTTCCTCCACTCCTGTTCCTCTCTTCTTTACAGATGGATGTGCCAGAGGGGGGGGAAGAGT
Organism: Athene cunicularia; assembly: GCF_003259725.1. Taxonomy (NCBI): domain Eukaryota; kingdom Metazoa; phylum Chordata; class Aves; order Strigiformes; family Strigidae; genus Athene; species Athene cunicularia. The sequence goes on along the minus strand of NW_020799136.1, from coordinate 679,215 downwards.
GGACTTCAGAGCTAGCTGCAGAGGAAACGTCTCAATACCTCAAATCTGGGGCTCCAGCAGCCCTGCCCATCGCCTTAGCCAGACTTTCTCCTCAAAACAGCAGGAACTTGTTTACAATTAGACAAAGAGGCTCTTTATTTACCACAATCACTACCAAGGATGTATATATTTAAAAAAAAAAAAAAAAAAAGGAAAAAAAAAAATAGCTAGACTGCATTTTGCTGCCACAATCAAGTCTGCTTTTGGCTCAGACTTTGGTCTTCTTATATCATGCAAACTGATTTGCTCCTTCCCCGGAGGAAAAGGGAAATTCTGTCCCTTTCGAATGTCACATTTACTGGAATGGTGCTTTATGGTCACCGGAGGACAGGACCCGCCAGAGGAGGGATGTACTCACCGGCTGTCCCTGGAGATGGAGGCAGAGGAGGATGGAGCACGCTTCCTCAAAGCATCTGAGCTTGTCAGGGCATGAGGAGCTAAAATTGGTGCCTACCTGACATGCCGAAAGGAACTCAAGGCTGCTGCAATTACTCTTCCAAATACAGTGATGTTTATCCTGCAGCAATTTTCCGTAATTACACTGACGGTACCTGACAGCCCCACATCAGCCGCCGCAGGAGCAGTCCTTGGCAGCTGATGTTCTTGCTGTCATGCTCCTTTTCCCCCTCCTCGGTGCTACTCTCCAGCTTTCTGATTATTTCAATGACTTCTGACAAGAAATCCTAGGTCAGGAAAGTTGAACCTGGATACATCTTGGCTTCACCAGAGATGGGGAGGAGTTCAGCCACCGGCTACAGGTGGACCAAAACAAACACCTCCAACCACACGGGGATGGGTGAAGCATCTGCAGGTAGCAGCAGCATTTGTTTTCCAGCAACCATGCAAGCTGGCAGGTGATCAGGTCAGGTTTATCCTGGCTCTCAGCTCTGGCACTGAGCTGTGCAAGTCACTGCCAGCCCACTGACTCCAAGGAAAAACAGTAAATTATCCCACCCGGGGTCCAGCTCCCTGCAGCACAAGGATGTTCTTGGCCACAGGGCATGTTCCTCCCCGCTCAGTGACTCCCTCAGCCCTCAAAAACATCACCTACAGCTTTTACATTTTGTATGTCTGGTGACACAAGTGTTTCTCCTGGAAGGAAGCTCACAGCCCGAGCTGGATGCGGTACAGCTCCTCTCAGCTCTGCACCAAAAGGATCGAGAGCTGGGAAGGCATCTCCCTTTCTGCAGCTGTCCCTCCCACATGCTTCCCCGTGCAGGCACAAAGATCTGGGCACAACACTTCCACCAGAACTCAGTTTTCTCCACTGGCTCTAGTTGGATTCAATTTTAAAATTGCCTTACTTCCTCTGAAACCTCACTGGAAACTTTCCCATAAGGCTCATCTGAAATTTTCCATCTCGACTTTCAACTCAATGAAAATTTTCATGGAATTTGCCCTCCTGGGGAAAACGAAAAAGGCCTGGTTTTCATTAGAACAAACAAAATAATAAAAGTTTGAATTTCCAGATGAAATGTTTCATTTTTCAGGTGTCAGTCAGCTTCTGGCTTTTCATTTTTTTTTCAGGCTGTTGATGAAAGCGGTGTGTATAAAGTGAACAACCCCAGCCCCCAAACCATGTAGTCACTCTGGGGATCCTGCCCCTGCAACCTGCCCAGGTCTTTCCGATGCTCCACTTCGCTCTGCTCTCCGTGCAACGATGCACAAATCTTCTCTGGCAGCCCCGTGCATTAATAACAGCACTCCCGCACCTCGACTTTCCCTCCTGCACTCCAAACCTCTGCTGAAAACATTGCATATGGTTTTTCCTCTTCTCCTTACGTTCATTATTGATGAGCATGGCCGCGTGAGACCTCTGCAGAGCATCCTGCCACACAGGGCAGGCGCCGCGTGCTCAACACAGCTCCAGGGCTCGCTTTTTCGGAGGCGAGGAAGCCCTAACAATTTCCAGTGGTGCTGCCAAGTCATCTGTTTTCCTGGATTTTAATTGGAAAGTTGGGCTCCCCCCTTCCTCAGGGGAAGCCATCTGGACAAGTCTGGTGAGAGACGGAGGAGAAATGCAGGGGACAGATGTGATCTTGTCTTGAACACGCTCCCAGAGAGGCTGCAACGCGCTTATTTTTGATCAGGACAGTGGGTAGCTAGACAGCAGGTTGGGGAATGTAAATAACCTCCTTCAGCCGAGTTTAAATGAACTCACTTTGCTGAATCTCCCTCCGCGCTCTGCCCGTAAGCTCAGGATGAGGCACATTCGTGGGGTCCACAGGCCGGATCCCCACCACGCTGCCCTGTCTCCAGTATACCAGTGCCAATTTATACCAAATATAAGGACCCCTGAGGGGCTCCGTGCCAGTGATGATACGGGGCTGCCCAAGTGGTTTGAGCACGGAGGTGATTTAGGAGGATACTTCCAGGCTTTTGTCCAGCATTTAAAGCGCAGATCAGCAGGAATTCCAGTGTCCAGCTCCCTGTTGTCCATGTGTCTTTGGCCGCCTTCAACAGGAGCCACGTGGCAGCAAAACTTCTGAGCCCTGGATCCAGATGGGAAGGGGGAGCACAGGGTGTCCCCAGAAAAGCCCAGTCCTTGCCCTTCCCATCCTGGGATGCTCAGCAGGGAAAGCTGCAGTGCTCCGGACATGGAGAACCAGCTGGGGCTGATGTCTCTGGAGAGACCCACCAAAATAATCATCCCAAACAAGCCCTACACACACCTCCCACTGTTCAAGTGTTAGGCTGCCCCGAGCCTGCAGGGACCATTTGGGATGATCAGGCCACACGGTCCCTCAGGCAACAGATTCTGACAGCGTGACACACTGGAAGAAAATACAGCAAAGCCTGGGGGATGCGGTAATGGAAGTTTTATCACCCTCACTACCTCTTCCTCCAACCCCAGCAGCTAGACAGATAATTGGGTTTCCACAGTTCGACAAATAATTGGGATTAGGACCAGGATGCTGAGGACAGCTTGCCCTGGGTGCAGAGCAATGCTCACATCTTGGTATTTATCTTCAGTGGTGGCCCTGGGGGGAGAGGATTCACACTTGGGCAGCAGTTAAAGGAATCAGCCCTTTGGTTGAGCCACTGCTACATTATTTACACAGTGGCAGCTTCTCCGTTTGCTTAGAGGACTTGAAGTCTGTTTGCACAGATTTCTTTACTGAAACAAAAGAAAAATCTGGCGTGATGAGCAAATGGCAGAAGGATATCTAAGAGGAGTTCAGGGCCCTTCAGTAGCATCGGGTAGGGACTTAACCCAGAGCAAAAACACTGAGGGTCATCGCAAAGGCTGGGGGGAAGCAGCAGCACCCACGGGCACATCTCAGATGGGAAGGAGGGCTGTGCTCTACCCAAGCTGGTGGAGAGCTGCTGATTTACACCAGGGAGGGACTAACCCAGCTCCCGCTGCTAATAAATTGCCCAGCAGTCACAGCTCCATGGCGTTAATTCATGGCTCCCCCAGCCAGGTGCGGGGAGCTGCAGAGCACGCAGGGTCTCAGGGAGAGGGACCAGGCTAGCGGTAATTACGATTCAGGCAGGAGAGGATACTTTATTCCCACGTCAACGGCAAAGACGCTGAGCAAGTCGTACAGAACATACATACATAACTAACTGCCTCATTATTTATAATAACCCAGTTTATTCTATACTCAGTCCCATATACAAAATTATTTCTGAGGCAGGTGTCAGATGAGGATTAAGAGCAAGTTCTTGCGCTGAATCAGGAAGCAAGTCCTGTTGGAAACCTCCCGCTCCTAAACGCATCCATCCATCCATCCATCCATCCGTCCCAGGTGTTTTGATCAAATTGTGGAAGTGCCCACATTGAATCTCTTACTGCTTTTCTCGTTTTCGATCTCTCAGGACTCCTCTACAGGTGCCTCCATGCACACATTCAAACCACGCTAGGACGGCACTCAGGCACGAGCTTTGAGCTGGTACCTAATGGTATTTGTAAGATACCCGCAGTTTACGGGCTCCCACATGTAGTGAACTCACTTACACCACCCAGAGAGGACCCACAGCCAACCCGGACAGGGATTCCACAGCAGGTCCTACACACAGTTGTAACGTCGCACACCCAGCACTAACGCACACCTTGACGTACACCGCACACGCCTATTTATATAGACAGCTTCTTGCACCCAAGATTAAAGTGGCACGATGTCTAATATTTAGCACAGCAGATCCATTTGCTGCATGCACAAACATGAACTAATTAGCAGACTTAATTAGCGTGATGCTGCAAAGTGGAAAAAAAAAAAAAAAAAAAAGAAAAAAGTGGAGAGACATAAGAAAGGAGAAGAGGCAGACCAGAGGGGGAGTGATAAGGAAGAAAAATGGAATACAAAAGACCGAGACAGTTGAGAAAGACAGATAGATAAAAGGTCTATATAAAAATAGAAGCCAGCTTGTTCTCCCTTATTTATGCACAGCATGGCTCTGCATATCAACAGCTAAAGAAAGGATTCCCACCTCGGGCTCTAAGGCAGCCCTCCAGGGGAACATCCATTGCCAGGAAGGAGTGACAGATAAATCCTTCCTCTTCCTCCTTCCCCACAAAAGAAGTGCATGTCCCCAGGATCATCTCTCCACCCTCCGGGCACTGCTCCTGCCAACTGTGGGCTCCTCAGCCCCCACATTTCTGGCAGAACAACAGTTTGGCTGAACACAGGCTGGAGGAGTGACCTGCTCAAGGGAGGAGGTTTGAAAAGCAAACAAGGGGCTAAAAATACTGCAAGGAAGATTGATGTGCTAGACAGCCCAGGAGCCCTACCGTCATCTCTTTCAGCAACTTGGGTTTGAGACCATTCTTAACAGCGCTTCAGGCGTCACGTTCCCAACACATAGTAGGGATAGGAACCGGTGTACATCGGATGGGCATTAAAACTCACAGACAAAGCTCACAGTAGGAACGTGCTGACACACACACACACACCCCTCCTCACCAGTCAAACTTTAGTTACAAAGCACTTGGGGTCCCTGGTCCTCCTTGCTGCCAATCCACTTCTCGCCGGGAAAGCAAAGCACTTTGAAGAGAATAGCAGCACTCCAAAAAAAAAAAAAAAAAAAAAAAAAAAAAAAAAAAAAAAAAAAAAAAAAAAAAAAAATCTTACTTCTCTCCCCCAGGGAGAAGTCATTTACTTTTCCAACCAGCAGCACAGTTTGGGTTTTCATCCTCCCCACTACTCATCCAGAAGATGAAAGAGTTTGAGGATTTCTCTCTGCCTCCCGGTCGGCGTTGGCCTGTACCACACACTGCGGATGATAAGGCATTAAGGCTCTCAACTAGAGAATTTCTCAAGGCAATATTGACTAAAAGGTTTCCTTAAATGTCCCCTGATAGGCAGCATTTGATGGGGTTTAAAGGCAGTGGACGAGCTGAGGCTGGATTTAGGAGATCTGCTCTCAGTGCCCCTCAGGCAACCAGCTTGCAGACACCCCTTTAATTACAAGTAACCCCCCCCCCGACCTGAACCACGACGACATTTTAAAAACGAGCTTGTCCCTGCGTATCTCAACAAGCCAGGGTTAAAGAGACACGGCGAGGGTACGTGGAGCCTGGTGCTCGGAGCTGCCACAGACAGCACAGGCTCTTCCTCCTGCTGTTGTCCCTTAGCATAGACCAGAATTTACCGACTGCCTCTATCTGAAGTTTTAAGGCTAAACTGAAACTAATGTGATGACTTGCATCTAAATCCAGCCCAATTTGTACGGGAAGAGATGAAAGGACAGAGCCCAGGTCACAGCAGCAGCCTGGGGCAGAGGCAAGGAGCTGAACTCCCCCCTCTCCTCTTCCCAGCGCTGGTCAGGCAGAGGGGGAGCAGGGCTCATGCCCATCTCCCTTCCTGGGCAACAAACCCAGGACTGAAACAGCAGCACCCATGCCAGATGAGCCAAGGGGAGGGAGCTCTGCCCTCCCCTGCCCGCTGGCAGGCAGCAGTATCCTACACACGTAGGTTTTCGGAAAGCAGAGCTATAGATAGATACCCCCCCACTATTTCACTGCAGGCTTAAAGCCGTCTATTGTCAGTCCCACTCCACTAAACCTGATGCTGATGTGTTTTAAATGTTATCTATCCTGCGCAGAAAAAAAAAAAAAAAAAAAAAAAAAAAAAAGGCTCCTTGTGTAACAGTAACACCACCTTCCACACATCCCTCCCAGAGCCCCTTTTCAGTAAATCTTTCGTTAAAATTCCTTCTGGTGGCTTGCCCCGTTGATTAGCTGCTGAGGGGCTGCTGAGAGAAGCAGAGGAGCCCCCGGGAGATTCAGCCCTCGCTCCCCGCTGTGCTGCCTTCCCACGGAATCGCATCTCATGGCTTTGTGTTATTGCTTGCTGGCTACAGCTTTAACCTCCCTCTGAATAACAGCCTGCATCCCCAGGCCCAGCCACAGGGCTTAAACTTCGCAATGACTTTCCACGGGAAGAAAAAAAAAAATTAGTATACATATACATAGATTGAGCTATAAAAACAGAGCCATGAAAGTCAATTGAAAACAGAGCCCCAACAGGTTCTGACCACAGAAGGAATCCCACAAATGCCAGAGGTGCTGGGCACAAAGCCCCTGAGCTCACTGGGTCTGGGCTACAAAAGAATTCAAGCAACCTGCCCTGGGTTACAAAACACAAAGCCACTCAGAGAAAGCAAAACTGATTGGAGTGATGCGTTAAGCTTCAGTGTTGCAGCCAGAAGACAAAAAAAAAAAAAAAAAAAAAAAAAAAAAAAAAAAAAAAAAAAAAAAAAAAAAGACAAAACAAAAATAAGACAAAATAATTATGTTTTAAAAATGTTCCTTAATAACGCAGCCTGGAAACAAACTGTAGAGCTGGGACTATATATAGATGCTGAATAAATTCTTGCTTGTTGAATGATGGCACGGTGCAGCTGCTTTACTCCAGGTGAGGCTCTGCGAGCGGTTGGGTGCCCGTGTGATATTTTCAGCACATCACCGTGCCGGGCTTTCATCTGAAAATACAGCTACAGGTGCCTGTGCCGCACGGGTGAAAGCAGCACTTCGAATCAGGGACCCAGCTTCGCTTCTCAGCTCGGAGCCTCCTGAAAAAGTCTAATGAGCTTCAGCGTCAGGCGCTCGGAGGAAGGCGGCTGTTCGCCCGAGCAGGCTGCTGCCCAGGGAGCCGGTTTAATCTCTCCCTGGTCTGGCACATTTGGGAAGCTGAAAACTCTTGCTCAGCTGGAGCCAGCGCATCAGCCTTCGAGCGCCGCAGCAGGCCTGCCCCATCCTGCCCAGCCAACCCACCCAGCCCCGTGCAGGAGCTCCTCGGGAGAACAAGGTTATTACACACTCAATTCTCACTAGGTGTTGGCACGAGAGTGGCTCCATCCTTTGCGAGCAGGAGCTGTGCTCAGGGAAGGCAGAGCTCTCGGGGACTGCTGCGGAGCCAGCAGCGAGGTCTGTGCATCGACAGGAAACTCCATTTGAACCCAGCCCTACTCAAAAAAGAATAAACGCGAATGCTGAAAGCTTTCCCCAGCCTCTGAAGTGCCTCACAGGCATTAATTAATTTTCAATCTTGTGTGGGAGAAGATGGGAGCCGTGACTCCGCGGAAGGCAGCGCCGGCTCCCTGCAGCTCGGGGGAGCGGTGGTGGGAGCGAGGAGGGAGGTGCAGATGGGCTGAACGGTCCAAACCCAACAGTCAGCACCAACCCACACCAGACACGGCCCCGGCACCACATGGAGCTTCAGTGGAAAAATCCCTGTGAACTGATTCACCCAGGTCCACGGAGGCAGAAACAAAGCTGTTCCTTCTTCTTTACATTAACGGTTCTGGATCCCAATGATCTACGTGAAAGCAGGGACCTGAAAGTCTGGTTTTGCTGTCCCTCCCTTCAAATTCAAGCATCCCAATTCTCCAGCACAAAGAAGAGCCTGTCTTGCCCTCCAGGCATTACACCAAACAGAAGCTGACCACCAAACTCCTCTGTGCGAAGCATTTGTGGTTTACAATCCAGTGTCGCTCTGACGTTCAAACCCCGGTAAGGAGAGCTTTGTTTGCCTCCTAGCAGGCGCCCAAGCAGGGATGTGCGATGCAGCCGCCGTTTCCCTGTCTTTCCTTCCACTTACGGCAGAAAACCATGCAAGCATCCCAGGGACGATCTGCCAAAGCAAACGTGGGGCTGAAGAGGTGTTCCTGGTGCGGCTGGTCCCCCCTCTAAGTGCACAAGCTGCCAAGAAACAGGCCCTGCCGTCTGGAGAGGAGATCAGCCGGCACCTCTCCCCCTGCTATTGTACTGTAAGAGCTGCTGAAGACGAGGGGGTAAAACTCAGCGCATCTTGCGTTATTCCGGCTAAACCCAGTCGCCGTCAGCAGCCTGAGCACAGCGGCACAGACTCCCTTTCCCTCTGTGATCCGTCTGCCCTACTAAAGGCTCTGCTGCCTCTCCAGGCTTGGAGATGGCCAGTGCTTGGAGTGCCCCAGCTGGGGAGGCAGGAGGGTCAGAGAGGGTGTCTGAGCTGTGCCCTCAACAGGAGGAGGACTAAGAGGGTGAGTGTTGAGACAGGGGCAGCAGCAGTGACTTATCCAAGTAATGGTTGGCTGCCGGCGGAGCAGAGCCCTCCCATCCTTCAGCAGCGATGCTTCGCCGTGGCAGGCGGCAGCGCTTTCATACAAAGCACCTTTGTCACCAGGAGACCCGAGCACAGGCTGCACAGCGAGTCCCTCCACGTGGCAGCAGGCAGAGCTCTCCTTGCCCTCAGGATTACAACATCTTCCCAAATCCCACATTTGCTCGCTTCCCACCCCCTGCCTTCTCCTATCAGCCCCTGTTATCTGAGAAGTTTGCTGGGGCAGTCAGAAACAGCTGATTAGCACTAACAGGAGAGAGCTGACACCTACCAGAGAAATTACAAGGAAACAAGAGATAAGCAAGGATCCTGGGTTCACCAGATAATGCAGCTCCGTGTTTCACCGCACCAGGTAGCACCGACGTGAGCACAGACACCCTTGCGTGGGAACATCAGCACGTTCACCAGAACTTGAAGATACATATTTATCCTGACAGATGAATACGGAAGATTCTGTGGAAGAAGCAATGTCAGTCAGCAATGCTTTCTTCTCCAGAAATTACAGGAGACAGGGAAGTCTATAAATAATACCCCTTTAAAGTCCCTAGGAGCACCTAGGCTAGACCCTTAGTGACATCAGAGGCATCAAAGCCACCCCAGGGAAGCCCCAAGGCCCCCGCTCAGACCCAAGGGAAGAGCAGTTGGATTTTACATGCTGAGCTTGAGGGACGTGCTGGCACCCCCAAAAACTGAGGGACCACGGGGGCGCCTCCTTTTGTGCCCGGTAGACCTGGTGCATACAGCACCGAAGACCCAGTGCTGGATGAAGCCCTCTCCCGAGGGGACAAGACTTAGTGCCTGCATGTCACGGGCCGATTCATTTGTGCTGCAGGGAGGTACAGAGCTCAACTGATCCATGGCTTCGGCTGCTGCAGCAAATCCTAAACCTGTGCACCTCAAGACAAATCTGAGACGCTCAGGCCGTAGAGTTTTGTGGCTGTAGTTAATGTGCTTCCCTATCTGTGTGCGGGAACGGCTCAGACAAAGGCATAGAAATGACAAATTACACACCCTCCTGCAATTACGGTCGCAACATGTAGGATGTATTTTTGACCCGGCAGCTCTAGCAGGGCCCCCTCCGAACACATAAAAATCTTTCTCTTTGTTTATTATGTGACACATCTGATGACACCACACACATCAGAGTAGCTAATTGCCTGGAGTATTCCAATGGGTGCTACTCGGCCAATCATAAACTGTCAGCGAAGGAAAATTACTGATAAACACACTATCTTGCCTCATCATATAAATAATTGGTAGTATTATGAATGCATGAGCCAGCACAATTAGGACCTGAAGGTTGTGCCATATGTCAAAGCAAAGCTAATTTCTCCTAGATTTGCAATGAGGCTTATTACTCAATGTCACAAGCTTATTTCGAAGTGGATTCTGGCTTGATGTAAATCAGTATAACTGTGTTAGAGAATGGGGCAGCTCTGATTTATGCCAGGTGATGAACTAGTCCATAATGCCCATATGGGTCTATAATTACCCATATGGACACAGATAGGGACATTCTGCACAAAAACACTACTGTGCCTGTTACGGTTATGATGCAAGATAATAAAAAGGCTAATGATGTGTTAGATGCCCATCAAAAGTCCCAGGCTAGTAGAAGAGTAAAATTTTTCAAGTGCTACAGGTCCTAAGTAGACAAAATAATGCCCATTTTTGTTTTGTAGGTTGGCTGAAGCTGAATTAGCGAGAGAGATTAACAATAAATACAACACTCCGACACTGGAAATGTCACCTGCGGATGGCAAGGTATGGACACCTCGGTTTAAGGTTAGGACAGGCATTGCAAAGCGTGGATTTCCTGCACAGGAAACACGTGGCAGAGCAAAAGACCTGAAACCCAGACCTCCCAAAAGCCACTCCAGTGCCTGGACCAGCTCTTCAGCAGCGCCGCACGCCACTCATCTCCAGGAGGTGGGAGGGGGCATACGGGCGAGGGGGAGGATGGCAGGAGATGACTCAGCCTCCTCTGTGCTTCAGCAGAGACGCAGCATGAGCAAGCGGAGGATGTTGTGCCTACCTGGGTGTTTGCAGCCTCCTCAGAGGGAATCCTGAGGGGCGCAGGATGCTGGGGACGAGCACGCACGCTGAGTCGAGTGTGAACCTCTAGAAATCCCGGGGCTCGGGTTATACGGGGTAGGTTCAAGACAGGTTTAGAGTAAACTCAGCACAGAGAGCAAGGTAGGTACGGGGCACTTCTGTGTCTTGTGTAGATTAGCAGGCAAAGGAGCTGTGCGGGGCTGGATTTACTCCGGGATCCCAACAGAAGTTGGCTGTGATGCTCCCATCTCTGCTGCTCACAGGCTTTGCAGAGGCCCTCAGTTATCCCCCACCCACTCACCAGCAGCCTCCCATCTGTCAGAGGAGCAGAATCGCCGGTTTGGATTTCTGACAGATCTGTAGGGCAGGAATTTTAATCTCAAACTCAAGGACTACCTGTTTTAGTCAACAAGGCAGCTCCCCCCACCCCATGTCAGTGACTGTCCTGGGCAGCAGCAAGAGCAGGACCACCACAGAGGTCACCCTGTCCCTTGTTCCAGGCCCAGCAAGGGGTTGTCACCCCCAAGAGCTGTGCTGAGGCTGCAGAAAACCACACCAGGGACTGTTCCCTGCATCCTTACAGAGGCAGGGCCTGGCTCTCGGCCTCTGAAGCAGGACACTTGCCAAATTTCATCCAAGACACAAAATGGAGGTCTGGACCATTCCTGAGGATTGATCTTCCTACAGGAGTGAGCTTATTAAAATAGTAACAGCCCACCTACTTTGCTGGCAGCCTTCCCACACACTCAGCACTCCCGACATCCCCACGGTGGGCTCTACAAGCATCATTTCCCAGCCCCTCTTCCCAGCCCGCCTCGAGCCCAGGAGAATATTTGTGCTCACCCCAGGTCTGGCTGCGGGGAGGTGATGAACACAGGCGCCTGTCGCGGCTGATTTATCACATCACGTCGTGTCTTGAGATTCTCGATGGCTCGCAGGTTATGCCATAGAAACAGGGTTCTTTCCCCGCCTCTCTAAAGCCGTGTGAACCGCCAACAGGACCGTATAGTTTATTTTATTCCGAATGGGATAGCAGAGCTAATAAGCACCAGCAAAGCAAGCATTAATAAAGCACTATAAATATCAGTGTCCCTCTCAGAAGCAGCAAGGGGGGG
>NW_020799136.1:656279-667410 GCF_003259725.1 Athene cunicularia | reverse complement strand
GGCTCTGCTGGTGGGATCCCTCTCCTGCAGCCAGCCCTCCTCAGAGCTTCCCCGCTCAGCTTGGTACACGGGCAGCAGAGAAAAGCAGATGGTGTGGTTTCTCACATCCCAGGGTAGGTCTCTAACCCAGGTGGGCTGGCTTGCCCTCTCCCTTCTAGCACTGCATATATCGCCGAGATGATTTCCTCTTGCTGTATTATAAAGGTGTCAAAAATGTCTTGAAAAACCCAGGCCTGGGGAAAGTCATGTCCCAGCTCAGTACACTCATCTATATATTGATGTGATTATTCATACCTTAGCCAGAAAAACCCATAAATAATCTAGAAGTGACCTTAAACGTAATTAGTACTTTGGACCTAAGAGGTCTATTTTAGTTGTTCTCAGGAGAATGTGAAGTAGGTGGTAAATGGGCATTTCTTTGAAGCAAACCCGCTTATCACTCAAGTCCTCCCTCCAGGGCTGCAGGAATCAAGTGACACAGGGCAGCTTCAGAGCCCAGTTTCCCAAGTCTCTTATTCCAGCCAGCACTCGCCCTGGAAATCTCTCAGGGGCTGATTAATGGAGCTTCCTTTGCTCTCCTGGGTTTTCTGTCGCCTTCGCTGCCTGCTCCTGTGACGTTTCTGGCTCCCTGTGCCCCCCAAGGAGCCCCCGTCCAGCCCTGGGACCCCACTGCGTACATCTCCCCGCCAGCTCGAGCCGCTCCTTCCGTCAGTTCAGCTATTTTACCCCAACCGGAGCTCAACCACCTTTTCCACGTAACCCAAGGGAAGGGCAGCTACGACAGGCACCAGCCTGCGTTCAGTCCCAGCACGACAGAGGGCTCCGAACTCGACCACCGCCCCACACGCGTGGACACCTGCTCCGCAGCCTGGCTTAGTGACAAGGAGCAAGCGAGCTCCCCTGGCAGGCACGCAGCAAATCCACAGGTGGGCAGAGGGGTCACACAGATCTGCATCAACCCCGTGCCACGCGGTATATAGCTATACACGCGTATATATAGTGTGTTAGCACTTTTGCTGTGTAGCCATACACTGTATGCAAACCATCACTGACTATTAATACGTATACACATATGCTCACAGAAGAAGGCAATACTGAAATAAAAACAAGACCAAAGCACGCCTTGCTTTGGCTCCAGACAGTTGCCTAACAAAAAAAAAAAAAAAAAAAAAAAAAACCCACGCCTTTAAAATGTACATTTACCTCTAAAATTTTCTGTTCACTTGGGCAGCAGCTCTGCTGGTTCAGTGCACTGAGTCCCTGCCATGCCCGTTGCCCACCAGCTCAGCCCAAGGGTGCTGGGGGGGGGCCTTTGGTTTTGGTGCAGAGCCTTTCCCAGCTCCAGGGCTGAACCGAGCCCTGGTTCTCATTCCTTGCACAAAGCTTGGTGCTGAGCACATCAGGGAGTCCCTTTTATTTCTTGCTTTTTTTTTGGTTTGTATGCAGACCTCTTGCCATCCAGCCCAGGACTTCAGAAGACAAAAAATAACGAGGATCTCTCTAGCAATTCTCACAGCTAATGCGGAAAACCGGGGGAAAAGCATCAGCTGCTACAGGCTTTTCCAGGAGACAGTTAAAAAAAAAAAAAACAAAAAAACCCTTTATAGAGAAACCTATTGAGATTGATTAACCAATGTTGTGATTTGTAATTTTGCTTAATGCTATTAAAGAAAAGCATTGACCATTTGTTCAAGAGAAAGACTGGCAGGGTGCCAAGTTTCCCGTAATGAATTCAGGGGATTAATCCTATTAGTCTTCCTCCCTTCCCCCAAGCCCCTTAAACTTCTCCAAAGATGAATCGCAGATGCAAAAAAAAAAACAAAAAAAAAAACCAAAAAAAACCCACACACAAAAAAAAAAAACCAAAACCCAACCGAACATCCAGATATTGGCTGAGCTGCATCGAGACCTTTGTGCTCACCCTGTGAGATAGCGGAATGACTCAGAGGAGTGGTGGTAGGTGAGGACAACAATGGGGATGTTATTAGAGAAACTGGGAGACTGTTTCAAAGCCTCCAGCAGCTGAAATACACAGAACAATAGAAGAAAAAAAAAATAATTGTGTGGTTGAGGAGTAGGCACAGGGATATTATTAGCAGGTTACAAGCGTGAGGGGGGCTGCACCCCATTGCGCGGCACAGTGACACCCCCGAGGGCTCACACAGCGTGATCCGGGGGTTCAGTCCCACGGCAGAGGGGCACCCGCGGCCCGGTGCGTTCCGTGGAGGGGGTCACCGAGCAGAGGTCACCCAAACGCCTGAGCCAGGCTGCCAGCACTAATGACGGGGGACACGCAGGAGGGGAGCTGGAGGGTCACCCCAGCCCCTCTCGCCTCCCCCTCTGCCCCCGAGACGCCAGCACAGAGCACGGTGCCACAGCCTCAGCTCCCCCCACACCTCCACGGGCTTGGATGGCAACAGCTCAGCACAGGAGACCCTTCTGCTCCCACCGAGCCAGCAGCAGCCCTGCTGTCGGGGGACAAGCCTGGAGAACCTCCAAACAGCACCCAGGGCTGTGTTGCCTCCCCCCAAAACAGGACACGGCTGCTGCTGCCCTGGTCCTGCAGCCGGGGATGCTCACGGAGAGCCAGGGGGGGAGAAGCATTTCACATCAATCCCCATCATCTCAGAGCCTTCAAGAAAGGCTAAACTAATTTCCAAGCTTCCCCTCCCCTATCTTTAAGTATCATGTTGGGGAGGAAATCACTCTTCCACACCCAGTTCCCTGGCCCTCTAGCTACATGTGAAGCGTTGCTAATGCACTTCTCCAGGAGCGGAGGAGGACGTTCGCTGCTTGCGTCGGGTGCAGCATGTCACCTATAGACAACACCACGATAGCTTCACGTCATTACATGTGACAAACCTCTGCATTAGGAGCCATAAATATTTATATAGCATGAACGCAGACAACAAAGCCGACACCTTGCACCGCGAAGGGATTCAACCGTGCGATATTATTTACAACTTCTTCAGTAACAGTTGCGTGTCACCCGTCAAGTGCCTCCCTCCCCGCTCTGCGTTATTCCTTCCAGGAAAGGAGGAATATACACCTCCAGGCACTGAGGGTTTTGCCTGTGACATTTCTCAGCTAGAACTGATTGTACAGTCTTTCTCCACCAAGGACATCCCACGCAGTCAGCCACCAGCTCGAACCAAGCGATCAGAGCGAGCTGTGGAAACCAGGGCTACCTACAACACGGAGACACACACCAAAACCCAGCCGCGCTAATGGACTGCCAGACCGGCACGGATTTACTGCCTCGTCTGAGCCACCAGGATGAGAATCTGCTCATTGCTTCACTTGCCTTTGGAGTCTCCCAAAGCCAGACCTGATGACACCAAACTGCCAAGCAGCACCTTCCGCTTTGAGGAGAGGTCAGCAAGTGAAACCATTTCAGCAGTACCCGGGGGCTGCCCTGCCCTCCAAAACCCAGCCCCTCACTACATGTGGTCACGATTGAGATAAACCCTTTGGGAACTGCTCCTCCTCAAAAGCTCCTGCCTGCACCCAAGCAACGGCACCGCACCCCTCCCTCCCTCCCTCCCTCCCAAGAGGTTTCCCTCCTTCCTTAACTTACCACACCTGCCCACAGGGCAGCCCAGGATCACCCCCACACCTCCTGCCCTTGGTTTTCTGCAGGAGCGAGTAGCAGCAAGACCTTCTGTTCGCAGCCGTGGCCACCTCAGCTGGCACCAAGACTTTCCCAACAGCCACAGCACGCTCAGGGGAAGGGTCTTACCACCCCCCACCCCATCAGTACCACACCAAGGGGCGGGAAACACCCCCATCCCCTTCAGCAGTTTTACGTGCAGAGCAGCTCTCACACAGGTCCTCGGTATTTTGAATTTCCAGCACTTTTCAGGTGTTGGACATCAACCTTGATGCAAGCAGCCAGCTGCCAAGTGTCTCCTTTGGGAGCTCCCTGATGAGCACTCAGACTTTGTGTTCTTTTCCATTAATAGTTTACTAACGAATTTTTTGGCACGTGTGTTTGAGCAAACGGCCAAATTCAAAGCAACTTTTAGAGATATTTCCAGAAAGTGCATTCAAGAGCTCACTACCACAAGCGCTCAAAGAGCCATCCCGCTGGGGAGCAGAGTCACGGGAGGAATAACTGATCCAGAGCTCCCCCAGGCAGCTCATACCAAAAACCTGCTGCCTGTGCACTAACCACCGTTTGAGCAGCTGGTGCAGAAGTTACTCCACAATCGATTTTTAAATGACGATCTGGCCAGGAAACTCATAAGCTGCTCGCAAGCAAGTTTAAAGCCCAGATTTGTCCAGAAAATTATTTTTGGAAGGCATTTACTCAGTTCTAACATTGCCCTAACAAATCCCTATGGTGCCCATGACGCTCCAGCCCCAAGAGGTTGTTGAAGTCACCCAGCCCGTGCTCCAGCATCACCAGCTATGACACCCCTGCATCTTACACTTCTGGTTTGTGACCGAAGCGGAGCATCTCCCCGAACCTCCTGCGCAGAGAGAAGAGCCCTGCCCGTGAGTCCTGATCTTCCCTGGGGCACCACTGCACACGTGGGGTTGTCTCCTCACAAGCAGTGCTCTGCAGAATTAGCTCTCGTTAATCCTCATACACTCCCAGTTGACCGCAGCAGTAAATTAGCATCTGGTTAATCATGCACAGGAGCTGCAGGAGGTCAATCAGTGGGAATGAGTCTCCGGAGGCCACAGATCAGCTGCACAGTGTTGGGGACACCAGGGAGAGCAGGGAGGTCCCACCTCTGCAGCGAGGGCATCTACTGGGCGCTGCCCTGCTGCTCCTCCACAGGGGACATGCGGGGCTGTGGCAGGGGGTCCCAGCGCTGGTGGGACCTCACAGGCACCCAGCAGTCATGCACCCAAATCTCCAAGAGATCTGAGGAGATTCAAGCAGCTCAGTCCCACCAGAGGCACAGGGCTTAAGGAAGAGCTGCCACCCCACATCTCGCAGGGGTGGCTGCCCAGGGTGGTAACAACCAGGAGCCACTGGAGGGGGGACAATGCTCTGAAAGGCAAAGTGGGATGGACTTGTGATGGTCCTGATAAGCCCTACATGTGTCACCTGCCAGGATATTTAGCAGAGACCGAGCCATGGATGAGCCATGGCAGTGATCGCTGCAGAGGGAAGACCAGACTGTGCCCTCGTCCATGCTCCTGCTCCAGAAACCTGCCCTGGATGGGTCTGCAGCACCACACATTCCAGCAGAAACCCCACCAGATCCACCTCCGTGGCTGCTGCAGCACTGCAGGGCAGGGGGGCGCCTGGGCACTGCTGGCAGCTAGCGCACCGCACTGACATTCATCGGGGTTTCTGGATGCAAAAGAAACACCTTAGAAAATTGTTCCTGTCTTGTTTCCTCAAAATGTTTCGTAATGAGGCTTGCAAGCCACAAAATTTTCACTACTATGATGGGTCTGCCTTCTCGTTTCGAGCAGTGTGTCTCTAAGAATTAGCTGCCTGAATACCCCTAAAGACTGTTTGTGCTACAAGAGGCTTACGAACACACGGTAACACACCCGCCGAGTGCCCCGGGGTCCCGCAGGCACCTGCCCAAAGTCTGCACCCAGGGCCCCTCATCTGCTTCCCAGGATGATACAGGAGCAAATATCAGCTCCTTCCCTCCAACCTCCCCCAGCTTCTTCATGAAGAAACCTGAAGCCGCAGCCGTGGCTCCTAGCGATGGCAGGTTTCAATATTTGCTTTCTGGAAGAATTTGCGTCGGGGCTTTAGCAGGAGCGGTGCAAACCCGGCTCCCCGCCGCAGGCGGCTTAAGCTCGCGATGGGCCGATGGCCTCCAGCCTGCGGGACTCGGGGTTGATGCGCTGGGTCCTTTCGTGCCCGCTCCCACTCACCACCCCAGCACGGAAGGGCAGAGCACTGGGGGATGATAGTTTCAGTGCCCAGGGAGCCCTCGAAGCCGGTTCATCCCATCCCCAAGCCGTGGCGGCTACCGAGGTGTCCGGGGAACCGAGCGAGCACTGAACATGTTAAGCAACGAACATCGCGTCTTACGCCTGCCTGAAGGCTATTTACACAGTTCCAATTGATTTGTTGTAACCTGTAATTATTTCAGTTGATTTTTTTTTTTTTTTTTTTTTTTCATGCTCCGTTTGTTTTCACTCTCAGGGAGACGACCAATATTTCTCACTGCTGAAATGATGCCGGGGTGGGCGGGGGTCTCGCAGAGTAGCAGATCACAGAAATGATGGTCACTCACGCGCTTTCCAGCCACCCCACAAGCAGTGGCTGCTCACTCCCCTGCCCCTCAAGCGGGGTAGCAGAAGCGTGGCTTCGATAGCTAGCCTGATTCCTTCCTCCTAGTTATCGCACATCTATTTTTATTCTGGTGATTTTTAATTTTTCTCCCCTTTTCTTCCATGCCACCTTACAGCAATAAAACGGCATCTTTGCATGGGAAATCGGTGCTTTCTGCCCAGACCTGAAAAGCGATCTCATAAAGCCAGAGCGAGCCCCACGCTCTCAAGGCTGGAGCCCGAGCGCATCCCCGCGAGCAGTCCCAGTTGTTTATTATTCAAGCTCCATTAGCAGCTACAGACACTTCTGTGCTTGCACAGCCTGTTCACTCTCACCTGAGAGCTGAGGGGAAATCCTGGCCAGGCCTGATCTTCTCGTCCTGGTTTGGGGGTAGGTTGACATCAGATTTATTCATTTCCCTGATCCATTTAGTGGGTCACCTTTCTAATTTACCTTGCCTTTTACCTCTTGGTTTCCTGGGAATGCTCTGCTGGTATTGCAAAGGAAAGGAATTATTATTCAGAAAAGAAGTGGGAGAGATGCTATAAATGTAAAGCGCAAGAGCAATCCTTAATCATCCTCATCATTAGTTAATTGCCGTAGCCTGAGTCCATTCCAAGGAGAACACAGAGTGTTAAATATAGATGTAGAAATTGGATCTATTTTTGTGAATTTGTGCTCTCTTTGAAACGAATTCTGCCTGCTGCTCCTCCTAAGGATGTCAACACCAGGGACTGTCAGAAGAGCGTCAGCCTCACAGTCAGTGGGACGTGGGCTCCCACCCAGAGCACTTGGGAATCTGTTTAGCTAGAGCAGCGCCTGACAAATGAATGCAATTAGGATCCTGCTATATTTTGCACTCAGCTTTTGGGGGAAAACTTGTTAAATACCTGGTTCCAACAGTGCCTTGTCCAAAGTCACGTCAGGAAATTGGGTAGCAGAGCCAGGAGCTGAGTCAAGACCGGCTGAATCCTCCCCAGTGCTTCAACCACAAGGCTGTTGGTTTCCTCCACATAAGGAACCATTTGCATCTATTTCTTGAGCCTTAGACTAGCAGAAGACCTTGCTCTCTTCACTGCACGCTCCCTATTTTCAGAGCTCTTTATTTCTCCTCTGTGCACCTTTGTTCCGTGTCCTCTCTGCATTTTTCTCTCTCCCTTCCTCCTTCCTCCCGTTCAATCCACTCCACTAAACATTTCCTTCTCAATTAGGGTAATGGCACCCACGGAGAGCAGCTGGCCATGGAGCGGGGAGGGTTTGAAACACAAGTGGCTCTGTCCTCAATCACCTGTCCAGAGATTTCTCCAGTCCAGCACTTGTAAAAACGCTTTGCAGTTAACTCCTCCTTTGCAGGGGGGTTTGCAGCAACGCTGAGGATGGAGCAAGATGCTTTTTCTCCAACCCAGGCACAAGGCAGGGGAGAGCAGAGACCTGTGCCTCCCTCCAGCCACCCAGATTAGAGGAGGCTGCCAGAACTAAATCCCTTGGCAGCGCCGGCAGCGGGGACGGTGGCTCTGAGAGATAAAGCCCCAGTTAATGCTTTTTCCCATAGCTGGCAGGGAGGCAGGTGCCAGGCTACCCGTGTCTCATTGCCATGGAGATGGCTGCGTTACCCTTCCCGTGCCATCCTGCTCGGCTCTGAGCCTTGGATGCTGCGGCGTTCGGCCGCATTTGGAGACAGAGTTGGGACGGAGGAGCGAGCGCTGCCTGTGCTTTAGTGTAAGGGAGTGGGACAGGGCAGGAGCTAGGGGACATGCCCCTCCTTGGGAGGGACCCTCTGCGCGGTCCTCGGGGTGGGTGTAGGGGTCCCTGAGCATCCAGGCACCTCCCTGGCAGTGCCGGAATCCGGGTGCTCATCCAGGTTATAAAACACGCGTGACTGCTGCGTGGTGCTCTGCGCACGCCACAGCGGGTGACACGGGCCACCACCGTTAGCTGGAGCCAGGGGATGTGCACGCTTCGTCCCCGTGCCAGCGTGCTGCTGAGCAAGAGTGTCCGGACGAGCATGAGCGTGCAGTTGTGTGGGGGTGTCCGAGCATGTCCAAGCATGCACGTCCTTGAGCAGAGGCTCGGGAAAGGAGGATTAAATGCCAAGTGCTCTGCAGAGCTCTGCCGAGAGCTAATGCCTGATGTATTGAACCTGCTGGCCTGTTGACAGATACCTGGGCTTAGTGGCTTTTCTGCTCTCTGGCAACACTCATCACTAAAAATTCTGCTGCGCTGAGCTTAATTGTGTCCCAGGTCTGAAACACCAGGGATGGTGTGTGTGCGCTTATGCACGCCTGGGCAGAGGGCACCCGCGGGCACATGTGCTCCTGCGTGTGTGCCGCCCGTGCAGTCGGCTCCGTACACACGTGTTCATGCGTGTGCGTCTCCCCGGTGCGGGTGTGTGCGCGCCTGGGCGCTGGAGGCTGCTCGTGGTGTGTCTGTGGGGCGTGCAGTGACGTTGTGTATGTGTGTGGTTCCCCCCTCTGCAGGGTCGTGTCTTCGTGTAAACGTGTGGCCCAAATTAAGGAGAATTAGGTGCTTAATTACCCACCTATCTCCCGGTCCAGAGGACTGGTACAACGAGGAGAGATGGCCGAGTGTGACTCCCTGGCAGATATTTAGACTGAGCTTTTGCAGCAGAGGCTGGGGCTGATCTCCAACACGCCGTGGGGCTGCCTTTGTCCCCCCTGCTCCTCTGCCCTGGGGCTGTGCATCACCTCCTTCCACCCACATGTAGTAATTTCCCTGGGTCACTCTGCAACAGGGGGCTGTGTCAGCAGGTGCTCTTGCATCCCATCTCCAAAGGACAACCACCCATTCCAGGTAGTCGGAATTTTCTGATTTTTATGATACAGCTTAATGGATTTTCTTGATTTTAGTTCCTCTGCTCTGCATCCTTCTCAATCCCAGGTGTTGGGGAAAGATGCTTATCTCCGGCGTTGACCTTCACCCTGACATCTCCACCAGCAAAGCAGGAGAGGGAGAGGCAGAGGGGGTCCCTCAGGGCTGGGGGAAGCAAAGATGAGGAGCAAGCATGGTATTGCCAGCAGCAGCACCTCACCAAGACCCTACAATCATAGAACCACACAATACCAGCTTGGAAGGGACCTCACGGATCATCTGGTCCAACCTTCCTTGGCAAAAGATGTGGGGCTGCGATCACTCCATCCCCTCTCAGCCAGTGTTTCTCCACCGTAATCTGTGTGTTCCCTTTTTCTTTAGGAGATTGGGGCTCTGTCACCCGCAGGCAGGAGCCATCCCATCCCTCTGCTCCTCTCAGCTGGACCTGGCCCTTCACAGAAAGGAGGGGAGTCATCCCCCAGCAAAGCCTCGGTCCCTTCGCTTGGATGCCGATGCTCCCAGGAAAAGAGCTGGCAGCAGCGGGGGGGGGGGGGGAAATTGGGCAGAGCATCTCAGAGGGGATAGAAAGGGAAAGTCAAAACTTAATAAGACGTTAAGACAACAGATTCATTAAAAAGTCATTAGTCTCTGTCAGGAGTGGCTTTAATTAACAAATGCCAGGAACTGCAGTACCGTCTTGTTGCTGCCACTGTGCCTCAACAGCATTGTGACCACCTGAATGCCGCTAATTAAATGCCATTTAAAGCTCCCCCAAACCTGGCAGCAAATTTTCAACACTCTGCCAATTTTTCTCTGCAGCCTTCAAATTCACCTCGTTTGTCATTGTCCTCCCCACACGGGGGGGGTGGGGGTGGCCTTTTCTTGGAAAACCTTCCCTCCCTTCCTCCCCTCTCAAGACTTGCTTTCTAAAGGTTGTTTCCATCTTCCAGTCGTTAAGCCAAATCTCACACTCGTCCCGTAGTTTTGAAGCTGTGGGAGCATTGACGGCGCTGTGGGGCAGCTTGGAGAGCTGAGCTTTCTACAAATCACGGACCTGCCGGCTCTTGGACATGGTCTAGTTGAAGATGTCCCTGCCCATGGTAGGGGGGGTCAGACTAGATGACCTTCAAAGGTCCCTTTCCAACCTGAACCATTCTATGATTCTATGAAGATGTTCCTCATCTAAGGCTCCTTCAGCATCATCAGCTCATACCCATCCTTAGCCAGGGAAGGTCCTCATTCCTCATTCCACCCGTGGCTGACAGCTCCAGCTGGGATCTTTGCTCCTGTGCACACCCAACACTGGGCAGCCCAGAGCCTGCAGATGCTCCTTGCCCATCTCAAGGCATCTGTTGTTAAGGGATGGGGTTGCTGCCTGGGGGAAGCTCTGTCAGTTTAATTTATTCCTCTACATTGCACTTTTACAGAGGCTTCACTGTCAGAGCTGCGCCGGTGGAAAATAAACCGAGGTGCCCATCCGCCAGCCACCTCCCACCCCAGTGCCTTTTGTAGTCGGGCTCTGAGTGCAGCTACTCTCATTCGGAGCAGGGGCCCCGGCGGGCTGTCAGCCGTGGGCAGGGGAAGGCCAGTCAAGCTGATGGCCTGAAATAGCTGAGCAGGTCACCATCTGGAGCAGCACAGCTCGCCCGGGAACACCCAGCGAAACAAAAGCTGCTCGAAGCAGTAAGAGAAGGGCAGCGAAGCCCTTTGGAGATGAGCTCAAAGCAGAAAAACTTGTGCCCGAGAGCTGAGGAAGGGTGTTTGCATCCAGATGTCATCTCCTCCCTTTCCCCATGACCAGCTGCATCCAAACCCCAGCTGTCCTCTGCGCCTTGTCCCTGGGAAGCTCTGGGGCTGGGGAGGAGGAAGGCATTGCCATCTCCCTTTCTTGACTTCTCATCCTCTGGTGAGACTGGTGATGGTCTGACCGTGAGCCACCTCGCAGGAGATATGGGGCCTATTTTAATATTACCATTTCCATTTATAAGTACAAGAGCTTCTCCTGAACCACCTTGAGTTCCTCGGCTCTGACCACCTTTCCCTCTGTCT
>NW_020799136.1:653508-656229 GCF_003259725.1 Athene cunicularia | reverse complement strand
CTCCCTCCCATCATTTCCTTCTCTGAAAATAGCCCGTCTGTTCCTTGAGTAATGGGATTTCTTTGTACGATTTCAGGAGCCTTAATACTTCACACTGACCTCTATTGGCAAAATCAAATCAAATCAATTTAACCACAGGCTCCTGATTTCCTTGAGTTTTTCGTTGCTGATATTGTCCTTAACGTTTCCCGCGATTCTTTGATCTGACAATCAAAGGTATCCCTTTAGCTGCGCACACACTCGGGGATGGCGGCAAACACACTATCCATAAAATATACAGCATCCTCACACTGGGATTTACATAACAGTGGCACTGAAAAAGAATCAAAAAGAATTGGTTATTAGACATTGGAGCAATTATGGCAATGGCTCCTGTAAAGGGGGAGGACGCTGGAAGCTGCCAGCGGGTGACAGGGGTTGGTAAACACTCGGGTCTCTCACAGATCTACCAGCGATGCTTGTTCTGTTTTACACCTCGACGAGGAATTCCCAGCTACAGGCAACTCCAAATCTCCCCTCGGTCCCCTTATTTTCCATAGCCTGAGTGACAGATTTGCAGAGAGACATCTGGAACGAGCTCGGGCTCCACATCTTTAATTTCTACAAAGTGCCATCAGCCCGCCCGCGGGGGGCTGAGCCCCAGAGACTGAGGACACCGACCGAGTCTCTGTGAAGGAACTTGCAGCTGGATCCGGCTCAAAGCATGTGCGATGCTCTGGTGCTCCAGGAAGGGAACGAGGGAGGTGGTGTGAAATCCCATAAATCAGAGTAACATTCTATCACCTCTCTCGAATTTAGGAAATTGCTTTGGAAAGGGTTCCCAGCAGACAGCCATCCAGCAGCAATTCAGGCCCCACAGGCAAACCTAGGGCTCGATCTAAATCTACCCAGACACAAAAATTAACTAATTAAAGAAGCCCCAACCTGGACTGCATGTGCCGGATTTAACAAGACGGCCTCATGGTGCCTACAGGTAATTGTAGATCTGTGGGAGATTTGGGGCTAGGGGGGATCTGAGAAGGCAAACAGCAAATAAACCGGCCAAAACTCAACATTTTCTGTTAGAGTTCATCCTTGTGAACTCATCTATTTGGGAAAGGTCTCCTCTTTGGAGCTGAGCAGGGGACTTGCAGAGATGCCTTTAATTTTATGTTTTCTCTTTTATGATGGGAATCGCTGTGCTACAAAGCGATGGCCTGAGCTCCCGCACTCATTTCCCCTTCCCTTCGGGCTCCCCAGTGCCCGCAGCCCGCAGATAGCCCTTAGCCTAGGAGCAAGAGGTACCTTCACTCAGCCAAAACACCACCCAAGATAAATAATCTGAGAATTTGTAGATGCTTGATTGTCATGGCAACCCCGCAGCCCTCCTCCTCCCCCTGAGCTGCCTGCCAGTGTTGGGGAGCTGGCTGGAGCTCCACCGGGGAGCATTTCCCCCAGCTCCCATCTGCTTTGCAGGGCTGCAATCCCACCCGTTTCCCCTGCTCAGCCTTGGCTCCGTGTCCAGCTCACGCTGCCCCGGGGTTTTGTCCCTGTTGTCTGGCACCGGGCACGGCCATGCCCGAGGCTGGTGGCACTAGAGCAGCCCTGGGGTGGCTCTAAGGCAGTTGTGACCGTCACCAGCTCCCTGTGCTCTGGCTCAGCCCAGCTGCCTCCATTGCCCAGGAGCAGAGCTGGGGCAAGGGGCTCATTCTGCCTGACCTGAGGAGATATCAGCCCCCTGAGATATGTCAAAGCAGCATCAATATGTTTTAGCGTGAAAAAAAAAAAATAAAATGCCCCAGGTTTGCCCACACCCCCCCATGCAGAATGTGCATTATGGTCCTCTTAATTCTGATGGGTTTTGCCTTCCAGCCACGCAGGGCTTAAGCCAGCTCGCAACAGGCAGGGAGAGCGATTGTTCCCACCCCAGTTCACTGACATTAATGGGAAATGAGATCAAAGAAGTGAGCAGGGTGAGCCCTGGTCCTGGGGGAGCTGGGGTGCAGCTCGGAGGTGATGTGCGGGTCCAATCCTGTCCCCAGGCGAGGGCACCCAAGGCTGTGCCTGGGCTCTGGAGGCAGCTGAAGCAGGGTCAGGCCCTGCTAAACACTCCTGCTCCTCTGCGAGGGTCTGCGCCAGCTGTGGCTTTGCTGTGGCATCGCCGCCTCCGGGAAGAGACGCTGCGAAGCCCTCCTCAAAGGCAGCGCTGGCACTTGGGGATTTAATTGCACGCTTGGTATTCTGTTCAGTTCGAGACCAGGTATTATTTATAAAAATAGAAAGCAGGAGAAACAGGGAGAGAAGAAAAATATCGAAGGGCTCTTGAATTTTTATACTGTGTGTGAGAAAGCAGCCTTTTGGATCAGATCACAGGCCGGTGCCCCCGGGAGGACGCGGAGTGCCGGCGCAGGGAGCTGAGCCCCATCGGAACGGCACTAACAGGGGTCTTCGGGTCAAATCCTGCGCACGGAGCACCCCAGGCTCTCGAGCAGGACTCGTTGCTCTTTGCAAAGCAGCTGAGGCTGAAACTGCCCCCCGAATCCCTGCACGCAGGGCTGCAGCCAGCAAACTGGGGGGGAAAGGGGCTGAGCACCGTCTGCCGCAGCGGGGAGGGGGGACAACGTGGTGGCTTTCAGCTGCGTCGCCGGGTGCCCGCTCGCCCGGCCCTGACGGGGCTGGGTGGCCCCATCCTGCGAGGGCTCAGCCCCCGGGGTGCTGCGGGAGCTGGCAGGGCAGGCAGGG
>NW_020799136.1:648996-653458 GCF_003259725.1 Athene cunicularia | reverse complement strand
GGAGAGAGAGTAATGTAAAATTTCTGCAATGCAAAGCGCATTCCATAAAAAAAAAAAAAAAAGCCACGTTATTCAGCACGCCTTGCTGGCGTGTTCATATAATGGGGGACTCCATCAGGTTTGCTTCACCCCTGTAACTTCCTTCCCAGGGTGGCTGTAAAGGCGACTGGGAGGGGGGAAAGATAAACCGAGCTGCTCCTCCTGCATTTCTGGGGCTGGCAGAGGGAGTCAATCTCTTTTGGGCTCTAACTATGGTTGTTTCTGCATTTTATAGTATCGCCCCTGATTTATTATCAGCTTTTATAGTAGCTGTAAACCAGCCCCAAAGCAGAGAGATAAAGTAACCAGAAGAACATTTCCACATTTCCCCTTCCCACCCAAGGCGGTCTGTGTGGAGCGGCGGGGGGATGCGGGGGCCCCTCTGCAGCCCCTGGTCCCTCCACCGCTGCCGCAGGGTGCCAAGGTGGGGAGGCTGCTCCCACCTGAAGTGGCGTGAGCGGGGTTAATCGGGGCTCCACGCTCCCGCTTTTATGGAAAGACGGGGTTTGGTATTGATGTCTTAAAGGTGGAGTGAGGCAGGGGGGGGCAAGCGCTCCTTAATCAGCTTGAAATCAGCTCCAGCGAGTAGGGGGGGCAGCCCCAGAATCCAGGACACTCGCCTCTGACTCGGGAAGGAGTCCTGAGTCCAATTCCCTGTGCTGCTGCAGGCTTCTGGTGTGACCTTGGCTTGGCCGTATAGACCCAGAGCTCCAAATGTATTTAGATACTGAAATCAATGGGGGCTCAGAGGTGGATGCTTAAATGTATTTATCGATCTGGCCCTTAGCCTCGCGGTGCCTCATTTCCCTCACGCTACTGCAAGCTCGGGCTGGTGGCCATGCCTGAGCAGTGCAGGGCTTTGCCGTACCCCCGAGCCAGCACCCCAACACCCGATTGCTTCCATGGGCTTGGGCTTGTCACCTCGTCCTGCTGCAACCTTGCTCCCCCTTTTGGGGAGGGGACGGGGAGTGTCTCTGGGCAGCGTTTCATATGCGCGGGCTGATCTGGAGTGATTTGGAAATTATCCCGAAACAAGTACTAAAAGACACTATAAAAATATATAAAAATATGATTATGAACATAATAATAATAGCATGCTAACGGTGCCTGATACCTACAGCAGAAGTGAGGATTTACTGATAACCCTGAAAAAGCTCGGAGCCGGTACGTGACAGCTTCAGACGATACGAAGCCTCCCCAAGACTCCTGCCTCCTAAACTCTGAATATATGTTACTCCTCCAAAATAGCAATTATTCAAACGTTCGTCCTAGGTGCAAAGCCTGTGTCACAGCCAGCTCCGGGCCCCCCACGCTGTGTCAAACCTCTCCCCGGGTTTGCAGCCGCAGCCCCCGGGCTCCGCGCTGCTCCGCGGAGGAGTCACGGATCCGGATCAAGGCTGGAGGAAGCACGGGGTAAGCGAGGTCGGTGTTTACCTTTGCAGCAGAGAGAGGGAAAGAGGGAGTAGGAGGAAAACACATAGTAGAGCCTTGAAAATCTCTTTTTCTAAGGCAGATCAGGGAAGCTCTGGGGCTGTACTAGCCAGTTGGTGTTTTACCCAGCTGGTTTTTCTTGACCTTGCTGCCGAAGGAAGAGGCTTGCTGGTCCCCTCTTCCACGATGCACAACGGGAGAGCCCTGGGCGCCGAGGGTAACGTATAGCTGCCCTGCCACGGGCAGCACAGATGCCATAACTCAGGAGCAGCCGGAGCCTGCCTGAGTTACAGCTTGTCCTGCACCAGCGACAGGCCTGCAATAACTTACTGCCTGCTGCTGGGACGTGAGTTGGTTTATTCTGCCCAGGGGAGATGTGGGAGGGGAAGGGGTGTCTCCTCCTGGGCTGTGGAGAAACAGCTATGGGCGGCTTTTCCAAACACCTCTGGGGTTTATGTCTCCATCATGCTGCCTGAGGGAGCTGCTGTTGCGTCCTTAAATCATTAAAGAATAATAATAACCGTGACTCCAAAACCGATTCCCCTATATGAATAATGCTGACACGAGTTTCTGGGAGGTGTTGGTACTTCTTGCCCAGCTGCTCCCGTCCCCGCCGGGAGGGACCAGAGTCAGGCTTGGCTCAACTGATGCCTGGGAGGAAGGAGAGGAGGAAACTGCTGCTGGGAATGGAATCCTGTCTAAAGCAACGCTGCCAACCTGCACCAGGGACTGGGGGCATCACCTCCTACCCCCGAGGCGTTCCCAAGCAGGGGCAGGACCTGCCTGGCCCCAGCACAGCCTGGCTCCTGCCTTTGGCCCCAGGAGATGCTGTGGATGGAAAATCTCACAGAGGCACCAGTGCCCTTCTTCATCCAAGTCTGCTGGAGCTAAGGCTTGGCTGAGCGTGGCTTGCTCAAGCTGAGCCTTCCAAATCTACTGCTACTCCAGAAGACTGCCTTAGAGCTGCTCCCCAAGGAGTTAATGTTGTGTCTTAAGGGATAAGGAGGGGGATGTGAAGCTCCTTACAACCCTACATGTGTAACTGGCTGTAGGTAAAAAAATCATCCTGAGACTTCAAGCTGCTTCTCCAGCAAGAAAAGTTTTTAACCCCTTGCACCAGGGGAATATGTTCCAGGTGACTTCCAAGTGCACAAGAGGCATGAGAACTGCTGAAGCAGCAGAGAAAATAAATTAGTGCCATCTCGGCTAAAATCCCACACAATTAAAACCTGGATCAGGCTGTACTCATCTGCCTGAAGATAGCATCTCGAGAGTGACATGCATTAGTCATCATCTGCAGCAGGCTGGCTTAGCACACGGGAGGAGCCTGTTTACGAGCAAGGTGTTAGACAGAGAGGGCTCCAGGCCACCCGGGGCCAGCTTCTCCCTCCCCGGCTGCGTGCCGCCTTGTCTGGAGCAGGGAAAATGCCTGTCTCCATCTCCTTCCCTCGCTTGCCATGGAGGCAACTCAGGCTGACTGGAAATGTGTTTACAGAAACGCTTCCCCTCCTGCACCTAAAGCGTGCGGGGGAACAGCAGCAACGTGGGCCAGCATCTGCGGGGCTGTAAATGTCCCACGTCAGCAGGAGTGAGGTGACAGTAGTGTCCCCATCCTGCCAACGGGAAGGGGGTCATGGAGTAAGGGACTCGCCTGAGGTCACACGGGGAGTCTGTGACAGAGGAGGAGAATCTTAATTAGTCTTAAGACCAAACAAGCACCTTTGAACACCCCATAGTTGGAATGAGAAGGGATTAAATGACCTGGGCTTAACGGTGCTGTACAAGCTGCTACCAAGCCTTGGCTGAAAGCCCTGTGCAGTTCACCGGGGTTCAGCTGTTTCTATGGAGTTTGCTTGTCGGTCCAGCCCCGAGCAAGATCTCTGCAGCGCCGGCTGCTCCGATCGATGGTGCTCTCACAGCTGCGGGGGGAGCTGCTGCTGCCCCATCTCCTCCAGGTCCATGTTTAGGGGCAATGGGTGCCCTGAATCCAATCCCCAGGAGCCGCAGGGTGTTACAGAGGGACCCAGCCCAGTGCAGGAGCATCCACAGCCACATGGCCAGGGCAGGCAGAGCTTTCCCTGTTCCTCCTGGAGCTGAAGCCATCCCTCTGGCAGCGTTGTGTGGCTGAGCCACGAGATTGAGCTCTGGGGCAGACAGGTCAAGAGCCACCATCAAGTAGGGAGTGATTACGTGTGCCCTCGGGAGCGGCCGACTGCTCCCTGCAGCAGCCTGGGGTGGGCTTGGGATGCCTCTGGCACCGTGGAAGGTTCAAGGCAGCTCTTCCCCCTTGCTCACCACGATCTGCTGCGCAGCAGGCACACAAGGATGCAGCTCTGGGAGTGGGCTCTGAAGGCTGATGTGGCCAGCTGCCCGCTCAGCCCCAGTGCCGTGAGTTCAGCGGGAGGGGAGGGTGCGAGGCCCTGCCAGCCCCACAGCTCAGGGTGGGGGGAGTTGCAAACCAGAAGCAATCCCAGCCCCTGCTCCCTGTAAGTACCCACGGTCCTGGCAGCAGCAGCAAGACGTGGGCATGGGCACAAAGACCATCTGGAAGGGCTTCTCCAGCTGACTGGGAGCTCCATAGTCTCACGAGAGAAGTGGCTTGCATGGGATGCTTATTGCAAAGCGAAGAGGCAGGGCCCTGCGTGCCCCAGTACCCGGATAAAGCCTCAGGTTTCACCCCTTGCTATCTGAAAGCTGTGAGGGGACCTCCCAGCTGGGACCCCTCTTTGACTCTCAGTCTATGCCGCAAAGCACTGAAGTGAGGCTAACATTAAGCATGTGTTCCCATTAAGTAGCTGCATAAATGCTTTGCTGAATGGGGGCCAACATGCCAGAACATCACCCATTTGGTTTGGGCACATGGGCAGGGATTTTATGTTATTGAAGTCCTGCCAATTAAATCAGGTCACTCCAATCTCTCCTCTTCTGCCTCTCTGGCTCTCTCGCGTGTGTGCGCGTCTGTTCTCCATCCCCGTGGCCCAGCCCCCCCCCC
>NW_020799136.1:641246-648946 GCF_003259725.1 Athene cunicularia | reverse complement strand
GGCTGTCATCCTCCTGCTCTGAGGTGCGACCAGAGCAATTTTCTCAGCCCTTTATTGCCTTCCTAAAACCCACCCATTGGAACAGCCTTTTACAAAACCCGCTATAAATATATTTATCACAAAATACTCTCTGCCGTCAAGAACCGCTAAACCTGCACATATATTTCACCGCCTATGAGCTGGCTGATGTCCTGGAACGGTGTCGGGCATTTCAGCAGCTGCCCTGGTCTAGCACAGGAGGGATGCTGGAAGGGACACGCGTGGGGACAGCGTGGCAGGGGGTGGCCTGCTGTCCCTGTCCCCCTCACCCCCAAAGGGACAAGGACGGACACCCCCCCCACCCCCCAGCTTTGGCAGGTCCAACGCAACCCCGGCCCTTTGTCTGCCGACGGGGGCTCTGCCCGAGCCAGATGTGCGGGCAGCTGTGGTGGGGAGCGGGCAGGCGGATGACAGCAACGCTGGGAGACGGGAGGAGAGTCCAAGGGTAAGTTGGGCTCCAGCCCCGTTAACCGTATTGTCGGTCGGTTGTGACTTTGGGGGGGGGGCTCCTGTGCCTGGGGGTTCTGCAACACAGAGCTGGCTGCTTGGCAGTTTGTTTGGTTTTTTGTGGGTTTTTTTTTCCCTTTCCTTCCAGAGCTTTGCTTTTGCTGATCTCTGGCATGGAGGAAAAATGGTGTATTTGAAAAGAAAGAAAAGCGGGTGAAAATAGGAAATGCACCCAGCATCGGTGCCTCGCTGGTGTGTGATCTAGGAGGGGGCAAGGGGTGCGGGAGGCAGCTGAGGGAAAGGAGGTTTTCCCTCCACACCGATGGTGGGAGCTGGATTCCCGGTCCTGGACACTCCTCTGGGATCAAGTCGATCCTCATCCAGGCACAGATGGGAACGTGGGGTAACCGTGGTGAACCCCGTGGCGATGTGCTGGGGATGGTGCTGCTGAGACCGAAATCCAGCCCTGCCCAGGGATGCTGGCAGGATGCGACCCAGCCGGGAGCAGCACGTTCAATGCATTAACCCCACAGTGCCTGAGCTCTGTGGAAAATGTCAAAGGAGTGAAGTTAAGTGTAGAAAACAGGCTGTTAAATAAACCAGCCTGGTCCTTCGGTCTCCCTCCCTCATCTCCAACCCACCTTCGCCCGCCAGCACCAGGCTCAGCCCATCCAAAGGAGAGGACAGGCTGCCGGGGTGTGTGTGGGGGATGGCGAAAGGTGATGGGAAAGCGAACCCTGGGAGCAGCTGCCCTGAGCCCTGGCTGCACGGTGACATTTTGATGTTTTCTGTGCTGGTTCTGTGTTTACCTCCACCCTTCCTAACCCCGCTCCTCGATGCATGCGCCTCCCCGACGCAGCTACCCAGGACACGCACCCACCCGCAATCTCTGAGCTGGTACCTCTGTGCAACGCCGCCGTCCCCTCCTGCGGCTGTGGGTGCGTGGCTGTGCCCTGCCAGCACGGGGAGGGACGGGGACGGGGGTCCCGGGGGTCTGTGTGCAGGGAGGGACCCCTGCAGGGACCCTTGCACCCGCCCGTGCTGGCCCAGTTCGGGAAGGGTGCTGGGGGTTGGGAGGGACCCCATGGCCCCAGCTGAGGCATCGGCTGTCCTCACCCCTCCCCAATGTCCAGACAGGCGCTGGGCCCTCTCCACCTCCTCTTGCTTTCTGCCAGAGCCTAAAAAAAAGGGATTTGAGAGATCTCAGCGTTGTCCCTCTTTCCCAGAGTGGGGGAGAAGCCCTTTGCCCCCCAGGGCTCATCCCAGCCTGGCAGTGGGACCCCGGAGAGGGGGAGAGGATGCTGGGCACTGCAGGGTGGGAAAAGGGCCCTTGGAGCAGTTTCCAGGGAAGCTTTTGCTGGAAGTTGCAGGCAGGTACTGCCATCACCTCTGGGCGCGAGGATCTGGTTCCTCAAGCCATGGGCTGGGGGCTCAGAAGCAAGGCACGGGTGCTGCCTGTCTCACCCCCCCTCGCGCTGCTGTGCCGGTGCCGAGGCAGGACCCAGCCCCTGCCTTTGCTGTGAGGATGAGCAGCCCCGATCCCGCAGCCTGGGTGTAGGCAGGGCTCGTAGCAAGGCCGGGAAGCAAAGGTCTCCTTTCTGTCTCCAAGACTGAGCGCAAGGCTGCCGTGGGGTGATGCGATGTGGGCCAGTGCACGTTTCCCAGAGCGCTGACTGCTCCCTGCCGTGGGGTTCTCCTCTGGTGGGTGTCCAGCGGTCCCCGGTGTTCACACCTGGGGCAAGGGACACCCTCATCCAGCTCCTGTCCTGGCTCCCCGTGGCAGAGGACCCTGGTCCCGCTGGCCCAGCCTCTTTGCTAGGGACACGGCTCATCCCAGCAATCCTGGCTTTCCTTTTCCCCACGCAGAGCCTGGGCTGAGCGCTGCTACCCCAGCACCTCTCCGGGGGCAGCGGGGGCTGGTTTGGCACCCGGTTGGTGCTGGTGTAAGTGCAGAGCAGGGCTGAGGGCCAAATCTGGGGATGAGTCTCTGCTCCTCAGCCATTTTAAACCCCTTCCTTTGGGGGGGGACCTTTTCTCTGGTGTAAAACAAGGAGCTCGGCATCAGCTGCCGGGGCTGAGCTGTGCCAACACCCATGGCAGAGCCCACAAAGTGCCTCTGGTGCAGGGGGGTGAGGGGTGGGCTAGACAGGACCCTTACCAAACCCATCCCACCTCACTAGGGTTATCAGAGCACCAGGAAATTACTTTCCCTGCAGCGTTGTATATTAAGCTGCATAATTACCTCCTGGGGGAGCTGGGGCAGCCCTTCTGTTCGCCGCGCTTCGGAGGAGCTGCCGTGGAGGCTCCGATTCCCAGCGCGGAGCAGAGCTTGGGCTGCTCTAACCAGACGTGGCTCCGTCAGCTTCAAAGAGCCGTGACGGCTCACGGCGGCTGAGGGTTTGTGCCTGCTCACTCCTCGCTGTAGCCCATCGCTGCCATTTAGGGGTGTGATCCTAAATTTCCTGGCTAGGACGGGGTTGGAGGATGCTAGGAAGGTCCAAAGGTCGTTGCAGGTGGGCACCCAAAAGGCTGGGAACGCTACCGGCACCTCTCCAAATGCAGGGAAGCCTGAACACAGGGCTCTTTCCCTTTCTTTATTCCCAGCAGATGATGTATCTCCTAAATCACCTTCGTGGTAGACCCCGGTCACTTCCCTTCTATCCTAAAAGCTTCCCATGGGGTGGCATTCCTGTTGGCATGGGGCTGATTTCCTAAAGAGCAGAAATGCCAGCCCAGGGCCCATGTGATCCCCTCCTTGCACACAGAAACTTGCCACCACCCTCCCTTCTTGCTCTCACATCCTCTTTGCCCAGGGGCTGTTTCCCTGCCCTCCACCGAAGACAAGGTGCGAGGCACCCAGCACTGACCGACGGTCACTCTTCCTCTGCTGGGCACGCCTGGGAGGTAACCGTGACTTTGGTTCTCCTCCTGGAAATGAAATTGTTGTTCTCAGGGGACATGCCCTCTCCTGTGCTCTGCATCAAAAGCTGCAGCTCTTTTCCCCAGCTCCCGGCTGGGGAAAAACCATGAGAAGGAGAATTATAGCTGCTGCCGAGCGCAGAGTGCTACCCACTGCTTGCTGGGAGGGCGTCAGGAAAAAAACCCATGAAAATTAGATGAGTTTAAAACTTGTCCGTAAGAAGGGCGGTGGTCTCTGCTGATAAGGTTCTGCGCTGGGACTTCGGGTTTGAGTTTAAGGTTTGGTCATTGATGCTGTTGAGTCGTGAGCTCCTTGTGGAGCCCAGGGCATCGCCCCCTGCCCTCCTGCTGTGCCAGCCCACGGCCATGCCCTGGCTACCCTGGACTTCTGTGCACTGGTCCCCACACGTGTCCCTTCCAGCATCCCTCCTGTGCTAGACCAGGGCAGCTGCTGAAATGCCCGACACCGTTCCAGGACATCAGCCAGCTCATAGGCGGTGAAATATATGTGCAGGTTTAGCGGTTCTTGACGGCAGAGAGTATTTTGTGATAAATATATTTATAGCGGGTTTTGTAAAAGGCTGTTCCAATGGGTGGGTTTTAGGAAGGCAATAAAGGGCTGAGAAAATTGCTCTGGTCGCACCTCAGAGCAGGAGGATGACAGCCGCGGCACCCCTTGCCTTCCTCCCCCTCCACACCCCCGCCGGTGGTGAGCGCTTGGGGATCCTTGATGTGGGAAATGGG
This sequence comes from Athene cunicularia, assembly GCF_003259725.1. NCBI lineage: Eukaryota > Metazoa > Chordata > Aves > Strigiformes > Strigidae > Athene > Athene cunicularia. Next base: position 644,797 of record NW_020799136.1, on the reverse strand, counting down.
GTCCCCCAAATTACACCATCCCAGTCGGGGAGGGATGGGGGCCTGAGGAACCCCCGTGCCCCCTTGAAACGGCTGGAGTCCCCGCAGTGGGTGCTCCCCGGGAACTGTTTGCAAACACGCTGCAGAGCAGGAATTATGTGTCGGCTCTGTTTGGCGTGTAATTCTGAATAACAAATAAATATGGGAAAATTGGGATCCGTTCCCAGACAATTCACAAAGGGCTTAATTGGGACTTAAGTGGTGCCTAAGTCTTGTGCTGGCTCTCTGCACTGGGGTGCTTTTCACCCAGACAGGGAAAAGAGACAAACTTAGTCAATAAATTACTTGTGATAAATTATTCACCAACTCTAGTCAGAATTAATGCCAGCTTCCCCCTCCAGCAGTTTATAAATGCTCTGATATCTCCTGACCCTATCCAGACTCCAGAGCTACCTTTCGGCTCTAAAAGCCTATCCCAGGCACTATTATAAAACCATATTTTGTGGCATTTATAACCAGTCATAAAAAAATCACTCCGTGATTAAATTTGGCGTGTGAGGTCGGAGCGTGACCAGGTTTGTCCTTCCTGTTGACCAAAGCTGAGTCGAGTCTGTTTTCAGGTTCAAGCTGAGAAAATTGTTTTGCATGAAGACAGGCCACTGTGCTTCTGTGAGACTTAATAACGCTTGCTTTGAATTTAAAAGCCTTCATCAGTGAGGAATTTGTAATCAGCATAAAAGGGGTTTTGCATTTTAACCAGCCTTTCCCAAAGGCAGAGATGAACTAACTCCAGCTCTCTCGTTTGGGGGAAGAAACCTCCAAAGCCCAGGGAAGCTCCTCTCCCTGCTCTGTCCTCTGTCCCAGCAGGACTGTGTGGCTAGGGTTCAACAGCCTGGAAATATAGAAGGAAAAATTAAAAAAAAAAAAAAAAAAAAAAAAAAAAAAAAAAAAAATTCAAGATCTGAAAAGGAAAAAAAAAAAATTTCCTCTTTGCGAAACATTAAAAAATGAACCAGTTCATTTTGTGCTGGAATAAGCATTTCAATTGGGTGTCTGTCACTTGTTCATAGTATGATTATTAAATTTAATTCCGTGGCTTGGTTGTTCAAACCCCTGTTCGGCGACGCACAATCAAAGCCTCTCGCTTGACTTGAAAAAGCCCGTTTTAGACTTTAGACACGTTGGCCCCAAAAAGGGTCTGCAGCATTTGATCCGAATTTGCAAATTGCTGCGGTTGATCAGAAGCTGCGTTTTTCAGCAAAAGCTTTTATTCCCATGGAAAATTCTGCCGAATCCTCTTTCTGAGTCACTTTTCCCGACTCCTACGTGCTGCCGCTGCTGCTCAGAGCCAGCGATGGAGCCGGGCTGTCCCAAAGCCCGCGCTGGCGGAGGGCCGGCTCTGTGCAGCTCCAACTCTCCGGCATCTCATGCAGCCCATGAGTCCTCCAGTTCCCGATGAGCAGCAAGATTTATCCCTGCATCGAGCCTTTGGGAGAGCCGAGGAGAGGACCAGCTCCATCGCGATGCTGCTGGGTTCGAGGGCTGCCCCGACGCCCGTCTATCACCCACGCCCGAGTCCTGCTCCGCTCTGAAATCACTTGTTCTTTCCTTTTTCGTGACGCTATTGTTAAATAAGACAAAAGGGACTTCGGTGACACTCTCCAGATAGATTTATGGCTTTTTAATATTTTGTTGACTCCTTCTTTGTTGGTTAAACCCTCCTGGGACGCCACAGACGTACTCCTTTCTCCCCCCTTCCCTTGGCCACGGTTGTCCTCCCTGGCTTGGCACGCACCTGCGTTTTTTCCCCCCCCCGTTTTGCTCAGGTTTTAAGGGAAGTTAAATGAACAGGGCTGTTTACATCTGAAAGCCATCCCTCACGCCGAAATCTCTGCTGGCAGCGGCAGGAGTGCTGCAGCTCTGCAGCGCGGGGGCCGCAGGGAGCCGGGGGCTCGCACCGAGCAGCCTGATGTGGCGTTTTGCTTCGCTTTATATTTTTAAGGGTGCGGACTGGGGAGGGAGGAGAGCAGCAAGTGATTTTTTTTTTTTTTTTTCCCAGGGAAATGGTGGGTGTGCTGGGAAGGGGCGATGCACCACGGCCTCGCGGAGCAGCACAGAGCATCCCGGTCCCGCTCGGCCGGACCCTGGCCCCGCTGCAGAGCTGGGTGCAGCTCTGTCCACCCCGCCTAAGGCTTGGTGCCATCTTATTTTTCCTGGTGTCCTTGGTGCAGACGCTCTCCTTGGGCAGTGCCTGTAAATAATAGAGTTGCAGAGCTGAGTGAGTTTATAAACCACGGGGGGGGGGGGATTTTTCCAGCCAGAGGCAATGGAGAGGGTTGATGTGGCTCCTGCCTCCACGGGGCTGAACCCTCCCTTCGCACTGGGTGCAGAAGGGGTGAAGGCAGGGGGTCACCTCGCTGTGCTGGGGGACAGGCAGGTGTTGCTCCCCCACCCCACCCCATGCCGCTGAGGGATCGCCCTGTGGTGCAGCTCCTCGATCTCCACAGCAGCCCAGGATGACTAAGAGGCAATGAGCCACTCATGGAAACTCAGAAGAGATCTAATTCTGTGAATAAACCGGAAAAAAAAAAAAAAGAAAAAAAAGAAAAAAGAAAAAAAAAAGATCCCGCAGGGGAGATGATGTTTGTGAATTAAAGACAAAGTGGGTGACATTTCCGCCAGCCATGTGCAGCTGCAGCGCGGGGAAGGGGGGGGGACGCGCGTGGGGCCACCGAGGGCTGTAATTCCTGGAGATGATGGGAGAGCAGCAACTTCTCACGCTCTGCCCGCGCTCGGGGAACTGGCACGGGGCGATGCAGCGGCTCAGCGATGGCGGGGAGCCTTGGTTCACGGGGTGACAACCAGCCCTCGTGCCCCGCTTGGTGCGACGACAGGGACTGGGTTTTGCTGTGGCACAGCAGCCCTGGATACTGGGGGGTTTGCCACTAGCACGAGGGGGATGAACGAAGGAGCAGCTGGGATGCACCTTGGATCCTTAATGCTCTTCTTTCCTGCAACCCCTCCAGGACATGGGGGACTCCAGGGTCACTGAAAACCCTCCGGCTCCAGCCCAGCATCCTCCAAGCTCAATAATGCCAGTGGCCGCGTCGCCCCGGCTCATCTCAGTCTCGCTCCTACGGGCTGATTCCCTCTCCTCTAGCAATTCCCCTTCTCCCCTCCTCTGCCCCCAGGCTCCCAGCGGTCAGTTAGATGGTTTTATTTAAACTAGAAGTGGCTTTTGCCAAGAATAAGCACAATTCCTCACCCGTGAAGGGTTATTCCATCCCTTTTGGTTTTGGGGAGGGACATTTATCAGCCAGCGAGCGCCCCGAGGTTTGGCCACGGGCTGGGCAGTGCGGTGGCTTTGCCTCCATCCCCACTGAGCTGCTCCACGCCCAAGGAGGGGGTGAAGCAGCCCCAAAGCCGTGCCTGGCAGTTGCTATGGCAACCGTACATTTTTTTTTCTCATGATTCCTAATGACTTATTGGCATTTTCACTAATCTACAGCTTTTTTGGCTGCCGGAGGTTGACTCGTCTCCCCTCAGCCCCTAAGAGCAGGCGCATCCCATGT
>NW_020799136.1:628759-641196 GCF_003259725.1 Athene cunicularia | reverse complement strand
GGCTGGACCCCCAGCCCTGCAGGGCCCGGGCGCGCGGGCTGGGGGAGCGGGGGTCCCCGCAGCCGCACCCTGCCACGACGGCAGCTTCGCGCCGGCCGCATGCTCTCCCCGGGATGTGCAAGGCAGGAGCCCCCCCAGCCCCGTCCGGAGCACCCCGTGGGGGGGAAGGGGCAGAGAAACAAAGTCATTTATATAATGTGTCTCCCTGCTGAGCCCCTAATGGCTGGCGCTTTTGTTCTGCAGTGGCTGGCTGTCTGTGATGGGCAGGAAGCCGCAGTCTCCCTTTGTTCCACGGCCTTATTCAGCAATTTAGATCCATCATAAAAATCAAATATGCATGTTGCAATCGCCTTGCGTACAACAGCCTCAATTTTCGCCTTTCTTTAATTTGAACTCCATGGGAGAAAGAGGCAGGGCCAGGGAGCAAGGGGCAGCAGGAGAAGCGCTTTGTGTTTTTGTTCAGCGGGCTGTGAAAATAGGGAGTAATGAAAATACAGAATTTTTATCTTTGCCTCATTGTTTACAAAAAAAAAGGGACAGAAATCGCTAATAAAGCAACCCTAGTAGAAGGATAGTCTGTGTGGGGAGCAGCCTTCATGCCCCTCCATCCTGGGGGACGACAGGCTCAGCGGGGCCGGGGGACAAGGCAGGGGCTGGTGACAAAGCTGGCAGCTGCCTGCTGCCACGGCGCACGCGGCTGAGTCGACGCGCTGCGGCTCTCTGCTCGCAGACATGTTTTATCCTTCCAGAATGTCAAGGGGCTCTTTGGCTGCTGAATGCAAACGTATCCTTAAAAATTTTGCCAGCAGGTCCCTGCGCTGGTTCACGCCGGCTCTGCGGCACTGGCAGGGGTGGCGTGTGCTGGCCCGGGCCGTCCCGCTGCGGGGGAACGGCTTCGCTGCAGCAGATGTGCCGGGAATGCGTCACCCCCACTGCCCCGTACCTTCCCCACGGCCCCGCAGCCCGGGTACGGGGCCAGAGCCCAGGTTTGGGGCGTGCTGGTGGGCAGGCATGAGAGATTTCCACCTTGCACCCATCTTTCTGTGAGAAGGGCCACGGCCACGTGGTGAGGCCAGTCACGTCCCCTGTCCCCCCCGCCATGTGCGCTGATCAAAGGCGCTGCTGGAGCGGGAGGGATACAGCTTCGCAGAATGGAAACTGAATTTCTGCTTAAAAAAGGAAAAGTGCTGCTTTGCCAAAACACTCAGCATTCTGTGCACACATTAACCTGATTACAGGAGGAAGGGGGGGCTTTTCCTTGTCTCTGCCCTGCTAATAATTTTCTGTCAATTCTGATTTGCCTTTAACCTCCCTCCGACCCCCGGTGTGCCTGGCTCCCAGCGCTGTGGCAGTGGGAGGTGCCTGGGCCATGGCAAGGTTTACCCCCACTGACCTGCTTTCAGCTGAGACCCACCACCCCGGAGATACGAGCACGTCAGAGGGTCTTCCCAGAAACCTGTGGGAAAGTGGGAAGCAACTGGGAACACCCTCCCCAGGAAGCCCACCTGCCCCAGGTGTGCAGGGGGAGCAAACTGGGGCACGGAGGCCAAACTAGCAAAAGTTCAGAAAGCACCAGGATCCCCAAAGCCGTGATCTGAACCCACACAAGCTCCCGCCCATCCCTCAGCGCCTGCTCTGCTCCCTGCCACGGCAGTGGGCTGTGACCCACGGCCCCTCGTCCCCGTGACGCGCGGGGGGCAGCTGTGGGTCTGCGGCCCTGCCGGCCCTGCCGAGGGGCTGGGGAGCTGCTCCTGAGGGTGCATGGGCCCGGGCTGGCAGGCGAGGACACGCTGCTCTGCCTGGACATGGGCAGAAGGAGATGCCATGGCCTGGGGACGGTGCACCCAGCAGTGGCATCACTGGGGTCAGCACTGGTGGCCGTGTGTGTGTGCGCACGTGTGTGCCTGGCCCGGCCGGCAGCGGTTTGGCAGAGAATCCCCTCCTCCATGCTGAGAAAAGGCCCTTTTTCGCTGTGACAATTCAATATAATTGAAAGTTTGCTTAGGAAAGAGAGTCTTTTTAACTGAACATGCTCACAGCTGAATCGATATGAATTATACGGCACAGAAGATGCCTAGGGTATTAAAACATTAATTAAGTAACATCATGCTACCATCTAACCAACAGCACAATACCATTTATAGGTACCGCTGTCTGTTCTCTGGGGCGCTGTGTGAAGTCTCTCTTCCATCACCGCAGAGGCCGCAGAGACGTGCAGCTCCTCGATCTCCACAGCAGCCCAGGATGACTAAGAGGCAATGAGCCACTCATGGAAACTCAGAAGAGATCTAATTCTGTGAATAAACCGGAAAAAAAAAAAAAAGAAAAAAAAGAAAAAAGAAAAAAAAAAGATCCCGCAGGGGAGATGATGTTTGTGAATTAAAGACAAAGTGGGTGACATTTCCGCCAGCCATGTGCAGCTGCAGCGCGGGGAAGGGGGGGGGACGCGCGTGGGGCCACCGAGGGCTGTAATTCCTGGAGATGATGGGAGAGCAGCAACTTCTCACGCTCTGCCCGCGCTCGGGGAACTGGCACGGGGCGATGCAGCGGCTCAGCGATGGCGGGGAGCCTTGGTTCACGGGGTGACAACCAGCCCTCGTGCCCCGCTTGGTGCGACGACAGGGACTGGGTTTTGCTGTGGCACAGCAGCCCTGGATACTGGGGGGTTTGCCACTAGCACGAGGGGGATGAACGAAGGAGCAGCTGGGATGCACCTTGGATCCTTAATGCTCTTCTTTCCTGCAACCCCTCCAGGACATGGGGGACTCCAGGGTCACTGAAAACCCTCCGGCTCCAGCCCAGCATCCTCCAAGCTCAATAATGCCAGTGGCCGCGTCGCCCCGGCTCATCTCAGTCTCGCTCCTACGGGCTGATTCCCTCTCCTCTAGCAATTCCCCTTCTCCCCTCCTCTGCCCCCAGGCTCCCAGCGGTCAGTTAGATGGTTTTATTTAAACTAGAAGTGGCTTTTGCCAAGAATAAGCACAATTCCTCACCCTTGAAGGGTTATTCCATCCCTTTTGGTTTTGGGGAGGGACATTTATCAGCCAGCGAGCGCCCCGAGGTTTGGCCACGGGCTGGGCAGTGCGGTGGCTTTGCCTCCATCCCCACTGAGCTGCTCCACGCCCAAGGAGGGGGTGAAGCAGCCCCAAAGCCGTGCCTGGCAGTTGCTATGGCAACCGTACATTTTTTTTTCTCATGATTCCTAATGACTTATTGGCATTTTCACTAATCTACAGCTTTTTTGGCTGCCGGAGGTTGACTCGTCTCCCCTCAGCCCCTAAGAGCAGGCGCATCCCATGTGATGTCGGAGCCTGGGTCGGGCTATGGGGGGGCTGCCCTGGTGCTACCCCCTGCTCCAGGCACAGCATCCTCGGTGCTTCCCAGGGAGCAGCAGAGACAGGAGCCACCGGCCAGCCCTTTGCGAGGGGCAGGGGCTAAATCACAACTTGTTTTTTTCCCCAGTGAGGCTGAGAGGAGGCTGGGAGGGCCACGGGGTTTGCAGAGGAACTGCTCTTACTGGGGCAGGAGCCGGCTGGAGTGGAGAACAACCCCCCAAGAAGCAAAGGGGGGTCCCATGCTGCGCAAACCCCCAGAGTGCTGCGGGGTGTGATGGGGTCTGAGATGCGATTTCAGCGTTGCGTTTCCAGTCGTGCTGGTAGGACATCCGAGCTTTTCCTCGGTGAAATTCAGCACAGAGAGAAAATCAAATCACTCTTTTTCAAAATCCGTGTTTAATACCAAAAGTAATACCTCGCTCAGATTTATTCTGGTGGATTAAATACGTCTTAGGTGTTCGTGGACACCACTGAGCAGTTTGTGAGGCTGGAGCAATGCCCTGGGCAGGGCTGCCCGGCACTCTCTGGCTGAAAGCCAGGCTTGGACCTGGGCACGGCCAGGGCCGGCTTTGTAATATTTGGAGGCTTTTTCAGAGATTCAGGGAGTCTTTTTGCCCTCACCTGAGGGCCGGTTTCTGGCTGCTGAACCTGTACTTGGGTGCTGAGAGCGGTGCAAGGCTCTGAGCTTTTCTGCCTTAACTCCTTCGGACCCACAAGCCGCCCCCCCCGGTGTTTTCCTGCAGAGAGGCTGCCCTGTGTGTCCCACATGGGAAGCAGCCCGGAGGGGAAGCAGAGACCGAGGGGACAAAGTGACCAGCATGGCCAGGAACAGCTTCACGTCCAACCCTTTAATGTCACAGCCGTGCTCTTTCTGGCTGTCATGTCCTAATAAGCTGCTGAAACATTGGGTTTGCAATTACTAAATTACTGGCTGAAATGTTTAACCCTGAGCGGGAATCTGCGTGCGCTGAAGCTCCGATAAAATCACTGGGAGGACGTGGGGGCTTTTAGGGTCAGTGACAAGCTGTTGCAGCACAGGGGCAGGGCGTTGTTCCCCATGCTCGGTGGGTCATCACCAGCCTGGATCTGCTCTTGTCCTTGATTTTGATTGCTGGAGCTTCTCTCCTCCTTGCCCCGTCCTGCAGCCACCCGAGCCTGGCTGTTGAAGGCAGCAGAGCTGCTGCTGGCTGGCATCGTGGGGAAGGGAGAACTGAGCCACCTCTCGCTGTCCCTGGGCAACTGCCAGCCCAGAGAGGTTTGGTAGGACCTCACATCCTTATGGCATCTCCAGGGGCACAGAGCAGCAGCTTATCGGGATGTGATCTGTGGTCCAGGCCTCCACAGGGCAGGTTCGGCCCCCTCTCGGAGCATCTTGCATCCCTGCAGACACTGCTGAGATGCTCCTTTGTGTCACGCTGTGGGGTCATCAAGCCCTCAGGAGGTGCTTTGTAACTCCAGCCCTTTATCTCAGCCACATGGCGCATCGAGGCCAGAATGTGCCAGCAAGATAGCAGGGAGAGACTTCCCCGTAATTAGAAATTAGCCTGATTTCACGGCACTTACAAGCAGCCGCGTTGCCATCCCGACCTTTCTTCTGCTGAAGATCAAAGGCAGCAGGGCTGCTCTCACCCTGCCTCGCGTGCCTGACGTGACCCCGTTCCACTGCCCATCAGTTTGACCCCTGCCCGTGCCCCTGCCCCAGCCAGGGTGGGTGACCAGCTCAGCCCGCGAGCTCCCGGCTCCCTTCGCTCCTCGAAGAGCAGTTCGATCCATGAATGAAGAGACAAATAAAATGGAGATGGCAAGGGACCAGCTGAGCCTCCAGTTCAACGATGGCCATGCAACATCCCTGGTTCCCCGGCCCTCGCCTCTTCTCTTGGTGCCGTCTGTGCAACATTCCCTGCCTGCAGCAATATAGCTTAGCTGAAGAAATATTGTTTCCAACAACAGACACCTCTAGAGAAATAACAGGAGACATCCCATCATGGTTTAGATTTTAATTACACTCAGGAATTCTTTCCTTTTTTAAGCTTTATTTAATAACCCGTTCCTCCCTGCACACCCCTCCCCTGCTGAAGAAAGTTTAAAGAGCCACGATTTATCCCTCTGAAGGGACCAACATCAAAACGCTGCAGTAGCAGAACATTTCTTCCTAAAATATCCCAGGGGGACAGGCTGGAGCAGCCCCTGGCTGCTGCGCGGGCACCAGGCACCCCTGGTGGGCACCCAGCCCCACACCCTCACCGGTGTTTTCACCGTCTCACTGCGAGTCGATGCCTTATTCCAGGGATCGGTATTTTTTAGCCCAACGGACGGACGTGGACATGACCTCCCCAAGCAACCACCCTGGTGTCTGGCCCCCTCGGAGCCTGTAGCTCAGATTGGCTTCACGGCGCGTTTGCAGAGCACCACGTGCGTAGCAGAGCTCCAAAGCCTTTGCCATTGCCCGGAGCATCCCTGCTGAAAGGCTGCTGCTCCTGGCCTTGGCGTGGGCAGAGGAAGGGGGGGAATGTTTGGGGGGAGCTGTTCTACAAATGAGCCAACCTTAATGGCCAACCCCCCCCACCCCACCCCAGCCCCTGGGCTGTGCCGAGGGGTATCGATCGTTCCCGTTTTCAAGCCGATCTGCTCGGGAAGGTCACCGGGGCTGATGCGGCACAGGCAGCGTCTGCCCGTCGTGCTGCCGGGTTACCCTGGGCATCGCGCTGCTGGGTTTAGGGCCTGAGATGCCCCCTGGGATGGGGACCAAACCTTTGTGCTGGATGGGATGGGGACCCGGGGGTGTCTGAGCAGCCAGGAGCAACACAGCGGGATGGACACTGTCCTCGGGGCTTTCACATCTCTGGAGAGGAAAGTTCAATCAGCCTCTGCCTGCCCGCTGCAGCTCTAGGCACGCTACTTGTTTGTTTGATTAGAGAGACGAAGAAATAAATGGAAGAGATACGAGCATCCCTCCTCAATCTCAGCCTCTATGCGGTACTGGCTTGATTTTTCAAAAAGACTCAGCGTCCACAGCTTCAGGGCTGTCTGCAACATTTAGGCAAAGTGCAGGGGAGATGAACCCTTTGAAAACCTTGTCCCAAATGGTTAACAAGGAGCCGTTCTTCCCCACAGGCTGCGGCGTTTCCTCCCACCCCAGCGATCTGTGGGGTCTTTCCCTGTATCCGCAATGTACAACAGAGGGAAGTGGTATGTCACGGAAATATATATCATAATTTCCTGGCATGCACCTGTCTCTCCGGCACACACACTGCTGCAAGGCACAACCACACGCTTGTGCGGATTATGAGCTACTATTGCTGTCATGTTGTTGCAGCTCAACAGGCGTGTACAGCCACAGGAGTTATCACATCCCAGTGCCCGGCTGCTGTCAGCCCCTGGCAGGCGCCGCGCTCCTCGCTCCGTGCCGACAGCCTCCCCCGGGCCGCGGGAGCCGTTTGCGACTCGGAGCTGCGTGGGGGAAAGGACACACACACACCCCCCCCCACAGCTTATGGGGACCCAGCGCGGAGCCTCTTTGCAGGGAGAGGAGCTGCAGTCTGTGGGAGATGCTTTAGACTCGCGGTGCTGATCGTGCCGTGGTGGCAGCGAGCTTGCGGAGATGCCAGGCTGCCGGCTGCTCACCCTGCCTGTGACAGTGGTAACACGGGAGGGAAATCAGGCCGAGCTGTCCCCTGCGACCAGAGAGACACGCGTGCACCTCTCAGCTCATTAGCAACCTGGGGAGATGGAGGGGCAGAAGGTCCCTCGGATGGTGAGGGCACCGCTAAAGGCCCCTCTGCACATTGCAAGGGGTGACTTCCCGCGGGAGAGCCCCCATCACGCTCCAGCCTGCCCCCCCCAAGGGCATGGGGCTGATGTGAGCCCGGGCTTTGCAGCCCCTGGCAGAGAGCTGGCTCCCACACAGCCAGCGTCGTGGCCAGGGAGCCTGCCAGAAACCCAGAGGGTGGGAGAGCCGGAGCAAAGGCAGAAGCTGGAGGTCTCCGTTTCCGCTGAAATCTGGCACCTTCCCCCTCTCTGGCAGCCCCATTAGAAGCTATAATTATATCCGAGTGTTCACAACACCCTTTCCTGAGCACCCTGGGGATAAAAATCAAGAAGGATGCTCTGAAGGGGTGGGTTTGATTGATGGGAGCTGGGCTTGGCACACCACGCTCAGCGCTGGCTTGATGACGGAGCAGCGACGGCTGCAGCCTCACAAACCCCGGCGTGGAGGGAGCTCCCTCCCCGGCTGGGTGGGCAAGGAGGGAGGTTTGCAGGCAAGTCCCCCATGCCACAGGGCAAGGACGATGGGTGCTCCATCTATGGAGGAGGCAGCAGGGACCAGCGCTGCCATCCCGTACAGCCTGGCGCCAGGGGCTGTGACACGGGGGTGGCCCCACGGTTGCTCTGCTCTGCTCCAGGTGATAAGGCCAGAGGCAACGAGGGGCTCTGGGGGGCTGCCAGCCCCCTGGGGCTCTGCAGCCTGGCTGGAGACCCCCGGCAATGCCACCTGCAGGATGGCATCCCCAGGGCTGGCTGGAGAGCAGGCGGCATCGCCGGCAGGAGCTCCGCTTCTTCAGCGGGGTTCAAACCCACCTGGGACTGCGAGCAATTAATTTTCCCAATCTGCACAACGATCAGCTTCTGAGGCGAACAATTAGCTGGTCACAAATTGTAATTGTCATCTCACTTCTGATTTTAATTTGGCCTAATGAAAGCTAAGTGATTCCGTCTCGCTCCTCCTCTCCCGGCCCCAGGGCCCTCTGGCATCCCCAGCTGCAGTGGGGCCACCCTGGGGAGGCAGCGCCCAGCCCACTGCCGTGACACCCCCCCCCCAGGATGGAGAGTGCTGGAGGAGGCTGGGGAAAACCATTAATCCCTATTGCAGGCTGCTTGGTTTCAGATATCATGGCCAATAAAAGTTTTATTTAAGGGAATTGGCTGCCTGTGACCATGCGTTCTGGTTTGTCACAGCCTGTTAGCCTCTCACGCTTGCCCTTTGAAGCAGGGGCTGTCATTTAATCTCCATCTAAAATAATGCACTGATTTTTTTGCCCCCCCCTTTCTGATTTTAACTCACTGCTGCTCGTACGTCTCCGTCCACACCCTGCTGCCCCCGCCCCATCCCCTCCTCCCCGCTGCATTATCATCCGCAGCACCTTTTGGATTTAGCTCTGTTTTCTAATGAATTCATGGTCTCACTGAATTGCCTTTCACTTTAATACTTAATTTAGATTGAAGAAGGTGGTTGCTGGGTCTCGAATACCAAGTGAGTCTCTGGTGGAGCTCTGGCTGGAAGTAGAGTGATGCCCAGTGGGGCTCCGATGAGCAAAGCCATCTGAGTTTGGTGAACTTTGCATAACCACCCCGCTACTTCCCGAGCCTTGCAGCCTCCCTTCTCCTCCATCCTCAGCACGAAGCAGACGCACGAGTTGTCATCGGGATACGGCAGCCCTAGGCGCTGGATCTGTTCGCACATCACATCATCCACCTCCGTGAAGCCCAGCCCCGGCCCCCTCCCGCTCTGCAGCTTCTGTGCATCATTTAACGCAGGGCAAAGTGACAGCAAAACGCTCCCGAGCAGGGAGCAGGCGCTTTGCCACACGCCGAGCCTGCACAGCTTTCCCTCCTCCCCAGCCCCAAGTGTCTGATAATTTTAACACAAGCGCTAAGGAGAGGGATCCTTCATCCTGATAGAGAGACCGAGCCTCTTCTGGGGTGAAGCACTGCAGCTCTTTAATAGCTCCAATTAAAACTGCAGAGGGAATGAGACGTTGGCAGGCAGTAATCACCCAGACTGGAATAGGGCCTGAGCATGAGTTGTAATAGCTTTGCTTTAAAGGGAAAAACATACTTTCTGTGATCCTTGGATGAACAGAAACCGGGTTTCAGAGCTTTATCCAGAACCTGCGAGGTTGAGCGTCAGCACGCCCTCGAGCCCCACGCCGGGACACTGCTGCCCTGCTGCCTCGTCCTGTTAAAAGCAGCAGGCAGAGAGTTGTGAGAGGGAGCAGGGGGAAAGGAAGAGGAGAAATCACTGTATGAGCAAGATGAAGATTAAACGACAGCTACATAAGCCAATCTCTCAGGGTAAAAGTGCCATCTCCAGTTTGGGGCGGGGAAGGGGGGTTGCCACGCACTCGTGATGAAGGTGAAAATGTTTGCAGGGCCAGTTAAGTGAAACTGTTCCCTGCTCAGCCCCTTTGTCCAGCTCAGCGTGTCCCCAGCAGCATCCCGCAGCCTAAGCCCCCCACACGCTGGCCAGCGTGGGAGCTGGCACGGCAGCCTGGCAGACCCTGCCTGGCTCTGCCACCAGCTCCATTTGCTTCCCCGTTTTTTGGTGCTGCCTGGGGAGGATCTGGAGGCAATCCTGCCCCAGCCGTGCTCCCGACACGCTCCGCAGCCCTCACCTGGAGTTACAGCTAATGTGCCCTGCAGACATCTTGGGCTCAGTTAGGACTGATTTGGTTAGCTGTTTGCACGATCGAGGTCGAAGCCCATCTTGTCTGAAGCTAAAAACAATTAAAATCACTCCTGGAAGGCCGTAAGCACAGACCGGGCAGCACAGCATCCCTTCGGCAGCTCCGTCCTCGCCCTGCACAAGCACATCCCACTGCACCTTGACAGGGCTGCAGGGTGCCCGTTCACCCTCTCACCCCCGAGCATCTGACCCCCTTTTTCCAGCTCCATTACAGCTGCCCTCTCCGGGGGCGCGGGGGTCACACAAATTTTCCCCTGAGCCGCCCAAACCAGCGTTGCAGTGATGCCCACCCGGCCTCCAGACAGCCAGCTCGGTGTCACCAGCATTGGGGTTGGCAGCAATCCCATAATGACGGGGACTCGTTAGGGCCAGGAGGACCCTGTTCGAGCCACCCCGGAGCTGCTTATTTAATTGGGCGGGTGCTGGGGGGACGTGGGTTTGGGAGGTGTTGAGGGATGCTGCTTTGCTGGGGAGGTTGGAGATGGAGAAGTTGGGCTCTGTGCTCATTAACCTCTGGTCTTATGGGGCCCATCACAGATATTTTACAGCCGGTGGAATGATTTTGGTGGCTCGGCGGCTGTGGATGAGTGGTGTGTCTTTCCTGTGCTATTCTTAGAGCACTTCCCTGCGGTAGTTTGATTTCTGAGAGCCTCGGGGCTGTAAATCTGTCCCCTCTGCACCCTCAGAGGAGTCTGGCCCCAAACTCAGCCCCTCGATGGCATGTTCGAGTTTTTCCCTCCTCTCCCTATTGTGGTTGGTGTCAGTACCCTGGAGGTGGCTGCAGAGGAGGCACTGGGAAGGTAAAGTCCTTTATTTTGTTCTGCGTTATGTAGAAAAACAACTTAGCATGTCGCTGTGCTGTAGGTTTTTGCTGGAAAATGTCTCTTGAATTTCTCTTCGCTCCTAATACAAGTACGTATGCACACACATGCCTACATCCAGCGTCAGGTTTATCTTTTTTTTACAGTCCTTTGAAACCCATAATGACACATAGGAAAGTTCCTCCAAAAACAGCCCCTCTCCTCCCTCCTGCGACACGACTGGATAAAGATCTGCTCAGAGCTCAGTCATGCGGAGAGTAGCTTCGGTGGTTTTTTTGAAAAGAGTATTTTGTCAGTTCCTCCTCAGACAAGCCACTGGCGGGCTGTCTCGCTCCTGGATGCTCTGGCTGCAGCTGCGCCCCCCCGGAGATGCCCCCACCCATGGGATGCACCCGCTGGCTGCCGATGTGCTCTGGGGACTGGCTGCAAGGGGAGTGGGGTGGCCAGGAGTGGGCTCACAGCCCTGCCCCGCGCTCGGGTCACCCTGGCATGGGGGATGCTGCCCAGCCAGCTGCCCCACTGCCTGTGGGAAGACTCTCCCCATGGCAAGGCATCGCGTCCAGCCCTGGGCAGCTCTCTCCTTCACCCCTGCGCAGCTCTGAGGACCTGTGAGTGCAGGATTGATTCTGTGGGCTCCTGGGCGTGCAGAGCTTGGCCTGCAGCAGGGCTCCATCGGCTCCCAGCCACGATGCCCAGCACAATCTTGCTGCCTGCAGTTCAACACAGCCTCAGGTTTTCCAGAGGGACTCCATATCCTTTGCAAACGTTCCTCTCCAGAAGAGCAATAATACGGCTGCAATATTATTTTATTTAAGTAATTCAAGTGTATGCACGGTGCCTAGAGGAAAAGACAAGGAGACACAGCAACACGCTCCCCAAAGGTGACTCCACGAAGCACAAATGGTTCTGCCTGTCCGGGGTCCTGGGCTGCAGGCTCTGTCCCGGGACCTGCTGGAGCGTGGCAGCGGCGGCACAGACCGTGGTGGTCTGGGGTGTAATGTCTGCGTGAAGCTCTCCAGCGTTCAGGTGGACAACACCGTGCCGTGAGCTTCGGAGCAGTTGTAGCTGGGTGTCCCCCCGACACGTGTTTGGACGTGGAGCAGCTCTGGCACCCCAAAGATGCTGGCTGCGGTCAGGCAGGGCTGCTCTCCTCAATGCCTCCAGTGCCTGGTGGGGTTAAACACCCACCAAAGCCTTCCCCAGCTGCCAGTTTTCACAAAACTTGTAGCTGCCTCTTTATCTTGGAAATCAGAGAGCTTAAAATACATTGGAGGGAAAGGACATGGGAGCACGTATCCCCACGCTCCAGTAGCGGGGCAGCTGGGATGGACTCATCCTGCCTTGCCGCATGGATGAGGGTGCTGGGGCCGTCTGTCTCCCTGCACCCTGGCTGTGGGTTGGATCTGGAAGGGAAATTTGGGCTGCAGCTCGGCCTTAGCAAAGTCTCGGCGCGCATCCCTCCCGACCCACCAGCGCCGTACGCCAAATTGTCCCGCTGCCAGGCTGGGAACCCTTAAACAGGTGGGACAGAGGTGGGAAATGTTTTTCCATTTCTCTTCCTGTTCCTATCTGGGGTTTTTATTATTATTATTATCTTATTTTAGATCCCCTTTGAATGACAACTCTATCAAAACAGCTCATTTGGAAATGTCAGGTCCATTCTTGATAAGTCATCAGTCATCGTGATTGGTGCTGACAGATGCCCTGCAACAGTGCTGCGGTATCTAATATACTGTGCTGCAGTCTTTTGTAATATCACATTATTTTATTTATTCAGCATGGCATGAAATCTCTCCTTTAGGAAAGGAGAAGGGCGGG
>NW_020799136.1:618297-628709 GCF_003259725.1 Athene cunicularia | reverse complement strand
AGGGCGGGGGGGGGGGGGGGGGGGGAATTAACCCTTCTAGCGAAGCCTCCATTTCTGGATGGTCCACACCAGAAGTAGCAGAAATCAGGCTTCAACACAGTTTAAAGCTCCTAATGTCCCTGGAGTTGAAGCAACTGCAAGATCCCCAGATCACAGTCTGCTCCTGGTAGTGCTGGCCCCACGAGAGCCGACACCAGATTTCACAGTGACACACGTGACACACGTCCCGAGCGGGTGCAGCCCTCGGGACGCGCAGCACCCTTCTCCCTCCGTCGCCCACAGGGAGGGCCAGGACACACGGGTCCCGGTGCTGCGTTTGCCCTGTCAGGGTGATGACGGGACCTGCTGCCTCCTGCCTGGCGTGTGGCTGTACCCACGAGCGGGACAGCCACGTGCGTTATCCCCTCGGCCAGCAGTGAGCATCCTGGGCAGCTCTGTTGCCCGCTGGCCCTCCCTCCACACTTGAAATATATGGCAGGAGCCGGGGCGGTGATTTAGGGTCCCCCTTCACCCCTTTGCCTTCCCTCATATTTATATGATGTTCAGCGGCACGAAAAATACGGCTCCTTGGCATCCTGCAGCCTCTCGCTCTGGGGGAGCAGCCGCAGCCCCACACTGATCCCTTCCCCAGCCCCGGGGCTGATTTTGGAAGCTCCAGCCTCCCCGATCCCCTCCCCAGCACCCAGTCAGAGCTGCCGGGGGGGATCAGGGAAGGCCAAGCCCTGTGGTGCTGCCTCCAAAGCAACGTTTTGGCCTCCGGCAGAGTCCGGCTGTGGTCCCCGGGATGTTCCCGGGGTGTCCCCAGGAGCAGGATGGCAAAGCCCAGCGGCTGGGCTGGCTGCGCCCAGCGGAGCCTGTCCTGCATCCCCAGATCTGTATCATCGTGGAGCCTTTGTTTGCTCTCATTAACGCGTCTGCGAAGTGCCTGATGTGTGAAATATCCTTTTTATTATCTGGAATTGGCAGGGCCGCCTGGGACTCGCGTCTGCTTCGCTTTCCAGGCCAGGGCTCTCCAGACAAGCTTCGTGTTAGTCTTGCTCAGTTTGTGGCTTGGGGTGGGCTCAGGCTCAGCTCGCAGGCGTGCTCCTCCACCTAGAAACCAGGAATGGGACAAGCTGCGGTGTCACCCGTGGGGGCACCCGCCGCTGAGGTCCTGCTGAGCAAAGCAGGCAGAATGGTCTGCTAGAGCAGGGCTGGGGCTGGTGCCTCCAGAGTTGGGGATCCCTTGGATTTTTCTGCCTTCAGGGATTAATCTGGTTTTCTCACAGCCCCTTTGAAGTACTGGGGCTTTTCCCAGAGCGCAGAGCTGAGCAGTTGTGGGAAATTCTCCCCAGAATGGAAGTTGGGTGGGAATTTGGGCAGTGGGAGCAGCCCTCCACAGCGCCATAGCCCGCGGGGGATCTCTCCATCCCCCTTTTATTCCCACCACTTCCTTACCATGTGCATTTTCACCCTCTGTCCCTCCCTTAGCCCCAAACAGCAGCACAAAACGCTGTTGACGGGCAGCAGGTTTTGTTATCGTAGTCTTGACCCCCTTGCAGGAAGTTGCCAAGAAAACATTAAACCCTGGATTTGTAGCCAGCCTCAGTGAGACCGACTCCTCCCTCCTCGACACGCTCCCTCCTGGGAGGATGCGTGTGTTGGCCCGTGCCCCCACCACCCACCCTGCTCCCCCTTCCTCCTCCCGTTCCCAGTGCTCCCAGTTGTGAGTCGCGTCGCAGCGTCATCGGAGCCTGCTACTGAGAACCAGAGAATGACGGGCAGGGGCCCTGCTAATGGCACGAGTGATGTTACTGTGTGATCCCTCAGCGGGCAGGGGGGCTGTAGCCACGGCGCCACCCCCTCGCTGGGCTGGAGGACACAGCCGGACCCTGCTCAGGGGACCCCAGGGCTTGGCACAAGAAAAAGGAGCAGCCGGAGGTGGAAAATGAGGGGACACAGGGAAATTCCAGCAGGGCAGGGCTTGGGCCATGCTGGAAGGATCTGGCTCTGAAAGAGCCAGCAAGCAGAGTCCATTTCCCCATAGGGGACTTTGCTCCAGGATTTGTTCTTCATTGCAATGACCATTTCTGCCTCGTTCAAATCCACCTGGCTTTGGCCCTGCTGCGTGCGCCCATGCAGCTCCTGGTCTGCTTTGCGCCAGCCAGGACGCGGCCTGGCCACCTCCATCCTGCCCCGGGATGCTCGCGGTGCTGCGTGCGTGGCCCAGGGATTTGGGGACCTGCCAACCAGCCACACGGAGGTGACCTGCGCTCGCTCCGTGTCTGTGTTGGTGGAGGGACTGGCTCCCCCCGCTCCCCCAGCCTTGGACGAGGGGTCTGTAGCGAGCTCATTAGAAAAGACCTGGAGGTGTTTTCCAGGGAGTTCAGGGGCTCGCGTGAATTATTTAACATGGGCTCCACAGCACGGCGGGGAGGAGGAACTGGGGGAGCTCATTACTGCGCCGGGGCTGTTTGTCTCCCAGCCACGGCACAGCGGTGCCAGGGACAGGCTGTGCCTGCAGCACGGCTCCCTGCTCGCCGATGCCGCACACACACCGCTTCAGGGGAGGGAGCCACACTTTCTGCCTCTGACCCGGGCAGGATGGAGCTGAGCCTTGCCAGGAAGGTCCTGGGGCAAGGATGTGGGGCCTGAATGTCGCTGCAGAGCTGGGAGGTGGGAGTTGAGCGCAGCAGAAGGGAAGGGGAAGGGTTCTGAGCTGGCTCGGGATGCTCGGCCTGGCCTGGCACACTAGAACCATCCTGGGGTCGGGGCAGGCAGCTCCACTGAGCTCCCCACATGCTGGGGACTGGGAGCTTTGTTGATCACAAATAGCATTTTCTCAAGCCCCCGGGTGATTAAGGAGGCAAATGCCATTTGAAACCCTGCTCTCTAGGCTCTCAGAGGCTCCACGATGGCTTTTACAGGCTGAAGGGCTCTAAATTAGCTGTTGCCACTCAGGGAGAAGATCCCGGAGATAGCTCTGGAAACAGTGAGACAGTGCAGCGACAGTCAGAAAGGGCACATGGCAGGCGGGGGATGATTAGGGAATAAATAAAGCAGCAGACCAAAGCCAGGGCTCTGCCTGCGGGCTGAGCAGCACCTGCGGACTCTCCTGCCTGGACAGGGAGGGTCTGAGCATGGAAACGGCGACGGCTGGAGCGGTGAAACAGGCCCCACGGGGAGAGCAAAACGGATTCTTCAGGTTGCAAAAGAGACAGTGACAGTGGGGATGAGGTAGGTGTCTACAAAAGCACACGTGGGAGGCATCCTGCTTTCGCTGAGCTCCCTGGCGCTGGCCCTGCCGGACCCCTCTCCCCCCTTCTCTGCCTGGGATGTTCGCGACTGTGACATTTGAAAGGGGACAGCAAGGGCGCTGGGGAGGGGGATCTGCAGGCGCAGAGTCCAGCTGCACGCAGCTGGAGTTCAGCTCCTGCTGCAGCCCGGAGACAGTGCCAGTCATTAGAGAGGCTTCCAAAAATGCAGCGAGCTGCAGCCCGACGCAGCGTGGGATTTGGTAAACGGCACAAATTTGACAGAGTAAAGGACAATTCAGCTACGAGCCAACACCAAGACTCCATCTTCCCAGCCTCTTCTTTCTTCAGGCAATCCGGAGCGGAGATCAGCCACCTTTTTCAGTTGGCTTTTGCAAGACATTTACAGATGCACCAGTTAACCCCGCGGCCTGGAGACCAGCCCTTCAATTCTCAGGAATAAAACGAGATGGCCCCAGGGCTGCCCAGATGAAAAATAATGGATTTGACGCTTCCCATAGACCTGATCATGCTGCTCACAGGGGACAAATCCGGAGTTTTCAGAGCTCGTACCACCAGCTCGGCCCCTCTAAAGCTGCTTTTTAAAGCAGGCAGGGCAGTGCAGATGGATTTAACTCCTGGTCCCACTAAGGAGCCCGGCCGTGGCTCTGGGTGTCACAGGGAGCGGCAGGTGCCACCTCAGCATCTGTCCCCGCCGCGTGCGCAGCCACCCAGCCCGGGTGCTGCTCCCTGCCGAGGGCTCTTGGTCTCAACTTTTGCAATCAAAGAGAATGAGGGACAGGGAAGGGCCCTGAGGGTTTATCTCCAGGAAGAATAAACCTTCTGAAAGCCTGACCGCTGCTCAGCTGTGTTTTGGAGAAGCTGCTCTGCAGGGACCCCCAGCCCCGGGATCCCAGCTCCTCCCTGAGCATCTCCCTGGCTGCCGAGGCACCCGGCCTCTCGGTGTCCTGGTGCTGATCCCCAGGCAATGAGCGTGGGACCAAAAGCAGCTCTGGGATGTGCTCAGCACTGCATGGGCAGTTTGTGGCTGCGCAGGGCCAAATCCTGCATGCTCCAGGCTGGAGGTTGTGCCTGAAGCTGGCAGCAGCATCTCTGCAAAGCCACAGGGACCTGGGGGGAGCATTTTGGAGGCAGGCAGAGCCAAAGCAACCCTTCCAGAGCCTGAAAGCAAGAGAAGAAGAAGAACAACAGGCTTATTTCCCAGCCCTCCTCATTAAAAAACATCCGAAGTGGAAGGAGAGAAGCATCCAGATAAGAAGCGGGCACCGCTCCTGCCCGCCAGCTCCTGGCAGATTGGCACAATAGCGAGGTGCAGGCAGCCGAGCGGTTTGCTTTGCATGCTCTCGGCAGCTTTTTATCTCCTGGCTTCCTCCTAGACAAGCAGAAACAACGCTATCGCCCTCCCTGCCAGGAGAGATGCAGGAGAAAACCCACAGATGACATCCCCGGGTCTCTCTGCAGAAAACACAAGGCTTAGGAAACCGAGGAAAGAAACTACCAGAAAAACTGGCAGAACAGCAGCCCGGTGCTGCTGGTTTTGGAGGGCTCTGGTCCCTCTCTCGTGTAAATGCTTTTCAGGGGATAACAACCTGAAATTACAGCTCGAGGCTGGAGCAGGGCTTTGCTGCCACGGCCCGGTGCGTGGGTGCGGGCAGCGGACAAAGTGGGGTGCAGGGACCCGTGGGGGGGTTCCTTGTGCTCCGCGCCCACCGCCCCACTCGCCCGGGGTTGGTTTGTTTGCTTTAGCCAGGGGTGAAGCTGCAGAAAGGCTGGGGCGGGAGCACCCTCCCATCCTTGAACCAGACAGTGAAGACGCAGAGCTGCATAATACGCCGGAATTTAATAAAACGCCTCAAACAGACAAAGTTTTTCCTTTTGCCAGCTGCTTAATTAAATTGCCTAATGCTGTTTGCGATCGCAGCACAAACTCCTGTGTTTAAAGACCACGGTGTTGCCATGGTGCTCACCCGGCGGATGGTGCGGGGCTGTGATGGAGCATACAGATGAGGGAGGCTGCCGTGGATGCGGGAGGAGGGGGAGCGGTTGCCACGTTACAGGGGGAGATTCGGTGTCTTTTCTTTCTTTATTTATTTATTTGTTTGTTTTCTGACGCGGCAGTGAACTCCCTGCCAAGGTTTGTATCAGGATCTTTGCTCTGAACAGAGCAGCTGTTTTTCCACCCCAGGGCTTTGAAGATGCTCGCTTGGAGGTATGAGCTCCCTGCTGAAACATCCCAGCCCCCTTTTACCAGAGGGAGGGAGGGGATGGATTTGGCTTCCAAAGACACCGAGCGCTTGCTTTGCCATCGCCTCGCATGCCGGGTTTGTAAGGACACAGCACTTGGGAAGAACGCGGCTGATATTGTTTTGCCACAGCCCCAGCGTGGGTCTGAGACGGGGACTGAGCCCAGAAATCCTGACCCACAGCACCAGGGAGCGAATTAAAGCCCAGGACATGGGAGAGCCAAGCTCAGCTGAGGCTCCAAGGTGGAGGTTGAAGCTCCTGGTGCTCCATTCCCCACGTGTGGAGTTTTCCTTCTCACATTGTGCATCTCGCCCTTACCAGCTGGTGCAACCGCTGTGATACATCAGGGGTGCAGGAGAGGAAAGTCAAACCTGACCGGGGGGCTTTGGGCTTCGTGGCCGTGGGTGAGGCGAGGAGACTCACCAGGATGGCTGACTTGGAGAAACTATTGCTTTCTGTGACAAAGGGAGGCGTTGGGTGGATGTTGGGCCATGGTGCTTGAACAGGTTTCCTTGCTCAAGCAAGCATCAGGTATCTCACACAGAAATTTCTGCCATTTTCCATCCCTGTATCAGCTGCAGTAAACTCAAGGTGCCTGCAGAGGCATCCCTCCGGCCGCCTGGCTGCTTCTCACTCTTTCCTCTCCTTGATGGTGCAAATGGAGACGATCCCTAGGAACCATGAGCAACAGGGCTGAGACTGGGGATGGGGGCTTGCAGGGCTCCCCCTGCCCCCAGGCACGTGGGGATGCTCAGCCCAGGGCTCATCCCACATCCCAGAGCCGACCCATCGCTGCTCCATCCCCCGCAGTGCCCGAGGGCACCGGCTGGTCCCTACACCAGAAAAACCTTCCTAGAGCCTATATAACACTTGGAGGGTATATTTCCTTCGCCTGATACCCAGAGTTACGTCTCCACATCATCCCTGCCACCAGATAATGACTTGACCTCCGCGGCTTAACCGAGATTTAATACGTCAGTTATTGTATGTAAAGCAGTGGATCATTAAAAACATTTATTCAAGATTAACAGCTACCTAATAGATACCATTAGTATCACAGTTGTATAAGTGGCGAATCCCGAATGCATGCGATTTACTGATCCCTTGGGATGTATTTGCCATACTGTAACTGTACTTTTAGATGTAGATCGGGCTGGTCTGATCCTGCGCTCCCAGGTGGGAGCAGGCAGTGATGGGGACCCGGAGCAGCACCCAAGGTCTGTGGGCAGAGCTGGCCCGGGGTGGGTGTATCCACAAAGCACCTGCACTGGCATCGCCTGTGCTCACTTCCCAGGAAGGCACAAGATACCCTGGGGAGGAGGGAAAAGCTTGTTTTGTACTTGCACTAAGGCTTTTACTGCTATAAAAATGTCATCAATAAGTCACGCTCCCAGCTGGCATCGCGACGGCAGCAGGGGCAGGGCTGGTGTGCCGGGACCCCGGAGCCCCCGCGGTCCCTCTCCTCTCTCCCCCCAGCCTGGATGTGGCTGTGGAAGCCGCACGCAGGTGGCTCCAGCCGCCTGGCACACTGTGGGTGCTCAGCGCCCTTAAAGTAAGAGCTGCCAGGGAGTTTTTATCGGGTGGGGGGGGTGGTTTGGAAGAGATGTGCCGCCTGCTCCAGGGCAAGGGGTGGTGACAGACAGCAAGACCCCAGAGCCAACCTTGTAAAACTGGCCCTTACAGCAAAGCCCTGCAGGATTTAATACATCGCCTTCCAGATTAAAAAAAAAAAAAAAAAAAAGTGATATAGGAGCATTTCTGATAGCAGCAGCGTACCCTATTTCTGTTTTACAAGTAATTGATACAGAACCCTGTTTAATTCTCATTGGGTTTATCACAAATAAAAGTGAAGCTTTTACATAAAGGTTTACACAGAGGACATGCGACCTCAGCCTGAGGGGACAAACTTTACTGCGTGTCACCACGGAAAGAGCCCAGAGCAGCCAGGGCTGAGAGCTGGACATGGCGATAAGCCCAAAAAATTCCTTCTCTGGGGATACGGTGGGGCTGTGCAGTTTGGTCTAGTGTTGTCTCCTTGTGCAGAGAGGCTGGACCGGCTGCGTGCGCACGTGTCCAGCTGCAAACCCAACAAAGCCAGAGGGGGCAAGGCCCGGGTCATCCCCATCCTCCCACCCTGGGCAGGATGAAGGCTGGATCCTGCGCTCAGCAGAGCTGCCGGCTCCTCGCCGAAACATCTTCTCCCGAGGGCTGGCTGCAGATTTGAATCACGCCGTCAAAAAGAGCAAAAGACAGCAGGGACAGGCGGGGGGGAGGATTTTCCCACAGCATCTGACTGCCACTTCTCATCTGCCTCCGCCGGGAGCTGGCAGGGCCGGTGACAGGGACGTGAAGGCTTAGCGGCCGCTGAAGTACAGCAGCGTTGGAAAGCTTCGAGAGCGATGGCCGTGGCGCAGGCTGCTGTGTGCGCTGCTTGCTTAAAACCGTCACCCAGAAAAGACAGAGGTTTGACAGGAGCTCACGGCCCCCAGGGAGATGCGACGCGGGCTGGGGCATCTTGCTACCCCTTGGGGACGTCGCCGCGGGCCAGCTGCTGCCTGCGGAGAGGAGCCACGGGCTGAGCATGGGCCTGCTCCTGGCTTTGCCCAGGCACGGCACCCCCGGGGTCCTCCCTGTCCCCCTTGGGGTGCGGGGGCTGTCCATCGCCTCCCACCCAGCAGCACGCCGGGGGAAGCATCGGGCTCTTCTGGCTGCAGTGAGGGAGAGGGAAGGGCAGGGGAGCGCGGGGCTCAGCTGCAGCCATTTATCTCCTGAAGCCAGGCTATTAGACAGATGACAGAGGGAGAGAGGCAGCCGGTGCAAGCACTGAGACCAAGGCTCCTTCCACTGGGTGATTTATCTCCTGGCTTCATCCAGCAAACTTGCTGATGAAAAGACTCTTCCCTTCTCTGTGCCTCATCAATTCTCATTCTCATTGCTTTTCTTTTTTTTTTTTTTTTTTTCCCTCCCTTTCCCTGGGCTTCTGCCGCCTGTTCATGCAGCCACTCTCCTCTCTCCCCAGCGCTGCGCACCCCGTCTCTCCTGTCTCGTCTCCCTCTCCCAACCTCATTCTCTGATGGTTTCTTTGTCCCTTTTCTTCTCCCTTTCTCATCTGGTTCTCCTTTATCTCCTTGTGGCACTTTCATTCCCCCTTACTCCTTCTCCTTCCATATTTACCATATCCCCCTCGCTGTCCCTGAGCACACCTGGCTGGGATGGAAACAGAATCCTTGAGCTCCCATTAGCAACTGTCACCGCAGATGATGTCGTGGCCTTGTGGCAAATGTAAGTTGGGACCATTT
This sequence comes from Athene cunicularia, assembly GCF_003259725.1. Classification (NCBI taxonomy): domain Eukaryota; kingdom Metazoa; phylum Chordata; class Aves; order Strigiformes; family Strigidae; genus Athene; species Athene cunicularia. The sequence continues at coordinate 619,912 of NW_020799136.1, read as the reverse complement.
GGGGCAGTGCCCTGGCTGGCCCTGGCCCTTTGTGTCTGGTTTCCTCGCTTTCAGAGGAGCAGAAACACCTCCCGAGTGGGCGAAGGTACTCCAGAACCATCATGAAATTTTCTGGTGCGGCACGTAGCGGCTGGCCTGATCCTGCTCCGTGTGCTCAGCCTCGTGCCTGAGGGATGCTCAGGCAAAACTTGTCCAGGTTTGCTGGCTCGCTGCACGGACCAGCCCCAGGGTGGCTCGTGTTGTATGCTGCAAAATTCCTGCTGTTCTGGGGATGCAGAAGGAGCCGTTCGTGGTTTCCAGCAGTGCCACGTGTTGCTCTTCTGTCCCAGCAACTGGTAATTCAGTGGCTGCTCCAAGCCCTTGGCTCAGAAATCCTCTGGCCGCTGATGCTCTGTGATCACTTGTGACAGAGGCAGGTGTGGGACAAGAGCAGGGACTCCGAGGTATCCCCCCGCAGGAAGCTTTGAAGGCAGAAGTCACAGAAATGCCTTAGGGAGACCAAGAAATGGGGTAAATGCTGGAAAACTATGGAAGAGACAAGCCGCAGCCCTGGTGTGGGGACTAGGCTTGAGACCCGCTGGGGAAGAAAAAAGGAAACTGGGGGTATTTTCCATTTCCCACTGTTGAGGGCACTGCAGCAAATATTTCAGCCCCCTGGCTCTACATTTTTTTGAAAAAAATAAACTCTGAGCAGATACGTCACCCGACTCCCTGCTGCCACTCTCGCTGCGCAGCCCACGCCATAAAGAGCCCGAAATAGCAGCCGGGGGCCGTCAGCACTGGCGGGGAGCTGGGGGTGCCCGTGGCCTCGCCAGAGCCCAGCCTGGCCGCGGAGGGGGTCCCGCTCCTCAGCAGACCCTCCAACAATCTGCATCCCTGCTCCTCTTTGCTCTTCCCCATCTTTTCGCCAGTTGCGCCGAGGCTCCCATTATCCCGGGCAGCATCTCCCCGCCGCCTGCAAAGGCAGCAGATCAGTCTGTCTTGGAGAGGAGATGAAATCTGGGCTCTCTGGGAGACACCACTTAGCCTCGCAACCTCGGCTGCGTCTCGAGCCTGATCTCTCTATTTGTTAGCCTCATATCCTGCGTCCCTCCGCTTTTCTGTCTCATTCAGTGCCCTGAGCCTGTCTGGGGGGAAAACAAGGGTTTTCGGGGCATGGTCATGCTGCTGGGGAGTCACAGAGAGACGGGGTGGGTGGAACTTCGGGGTACGTGTGAGCGCGTGCACATGAAAAACAGAAAGTTGCACGTGGGGAATCGTCCCCGCTGCTCCCCTGCGTGAACCCCTTGAGGTTCAGGTCTCCCCCGGGCCAGCCCTCTCCCGGGATCCCCAGCCCCAGCCCTGGTCCCCCCCCTCCACTCCCCACAGCTCGGCGGGGGGAGGCTTTCGAACCCAAATGGGGAAATGCCAGAAGCGAACTCGGCTGTGGGAGCTGCGGGACTGCCGGGTCCATCCCACCATCCATCTCCGGGGCTAAGGGAGTCTCCATGCAGCCTCTTCAGTCCCTAATTAAGAAATAATGAGCCCAACTTCCCCGGGTAAGGGATAAAAGACAACCAGCAGGCTCCTGCCCTCTCCTTCCCCATCTCCCCATCACCAGCCCTTGGCTGAACTG
>NW_020799136.1:614910-618247 GCF_003259725.1 Athene cunicularia | reverse complement strand
GGGGGGGGGGGGGGGGTCACCCCCACCCAGCCCCTTGCCAGGCACCCCACTGAGGAACCCCGGACCCCTCTTCCCTGGAGAGTGTGCAGGGCAAGGGGGCAAAGCCAGGGTAACAGCCAGCATGGAGGGGGTTAAGGGGCTTCTGCACTCCCCCAGGAGCTTCTAATGAGCCCGGTCAGGGTTTCCTGCTCCCAGGAAATTGCCCCCACCTTGGGCCAGTGCTTTAAAAGGAGTTGGGGTGAGAGGAGGGTGTTTAGCCTCGAGGGGAGGTTTGGGTAGGGGGTCTTGTGGCTGCTCCGAGTGCTGCAGGGGCATGTGTTTGCTCGTGTACTGCTCTTTCCCTAAAAGTTTGACTTTCTGCTCAGCATCAGCCCTCTGGGCTAGCAGCCCCCCTCACTGTTGGTTACTTTAACCCTCGAGACCCAAGTTTGGGTGGAGGTAGGTGTGCTCACTGCTGGTGGAGGAATAAAGGAGAAGAAATAGCTCTGGGATAAGCTGTCCCAGTGCCAAGCAAAGTGAGCTCTGAGCTGGCGGTCCCTGAGCTGCTAGAGATGCCAAAACCAGGTCTGTGCCTGGGGGTACGTTTCCTCCATAAGCCCACCGAGATAAAACATGTTAGGGGTCTGCGAATGGGGCTGGGAGCTCCTCGACGTGGGCACTGGTGGCCCTGAGCAGGACAAAACCTCTCTCAAAACCTCTGGGATGAGAGGGCACCGTTAGTGCTCTGGATATAAACCAGATTAAATGGAGACGTTGGTCTGTCTTGAAGTTGGGCGCGGTGCTGGGGGTCCCATGGATGGGGCTTTGCCTCCCCAGCCTGTTTATTCTCTCTGACATTTGTTCACCACGTGCGTGAGGTCTCCTCTAATACAACTTCTCATCTGGCCTCTTTCAGGAATGGCCTTGAGGAGGAACCTGAAACATGCAGCAGCCGAGTGCAAAAATGAATCATTTGGGGAGGAGGAAAAGGCGAAGCTCTGACTGAAGGCGCCGGCCCTGGTTGCGGGTGTTATGTGCTCTCGGCAGGGGGGGGCAGGCAGGGCAGCCGGCAGCAGGGGCTGATCCGTGCCAGGAGCTCGCATGGAGCATCTTTGCCCGTGGATGCTGTCCCCACCCGGCTGTCGCCCCATGCCCGGCTCCGGGTGCGCCTTGTGAACCTTTCCTGCCTGGGAGGAAGCTGGTCCCACCAGCCGAAAATGAGACGCTTCCAAACCAGCTCGCTTCTGCTCTGCGTGGTGGCCGCCACCGCCATCCCCATCGTGCCCTGGAAGGTCAAATGCCCCCCACAGTGTGTCTGCCAGATCCGGCCGTGGTACACCCCCCGCTCGGTGTACCGGGAGGCTGCCACGGTGGACTGCAATGACTTGTTCATCTCTGCCGTGCCCGAAGACCTGCCGGAGGGGACCCAGACCCTGCTCTTGCAAAGCAACAATATCGCCAGACTGGAGCAGAGCGAGCTGGACTATCTCAGAAACCTCTCGGAGCTGGACCTTTCTCAGAACAGCTTCTCTGATGTCTGGGACTTTGGTCTGAAGAGCATGCCCCAGCTGCTCAGCCTGCATCTGGAGGAGAACCAGCTTTCTGAGCTGCCCGACGGCAGCTTCCCTGGGCTGGGAAACCTGCAGGAGCTCTACCTGAACCACAACCAGCTCCGCAGGATTGCTCCCCACGCCTTCTCTGGCCTCGGCAGCCTGCTGCGCCTCCACCTCAACTCCAACCTGCTGAGGACAGTCGACAGTCGCTGGTTCCAGATGCTCCCCAGCCTGGAGATCCTCATGATCGGAGGCAACAGGGTGGATGCGATCTTGGATATGAATTTCAGGCCCCTGACAAACCTACGGAGTTTGGTTTTGGCTGGGATGAACCTGAGGGAGATCTCAGACTATGCGCTGGAAGGGCTGCGGAGCCTGGAGAGCCTCTCTTTCTATGACAACAAGCTCATGAATGTCCCCAAGCGGGCACTGCAACAAGTTCCTGGCCTCAAGTTCCTGGATCTGAACAAAAACCCATTGCAGAGGGTCAAGCAAAGTGACTTCACGAACATGTTGCACCTCAAGGAGCTGGGGCTCAACAACATGGAGGAGCTGGTGTCCATAGACCAGTTTGCCTTGATCAACCTCCCCGAGCTGACCAAGCTAGACGTGACCAACAATCCCAAGCTGTCCTTTATCCACCCCAACGCATTCCACCACCTTCCCCAACTGGAAACCCTCATGCTCAACAACAACGCCCTAAGTGCCTTGCATAAGCAGACGGTTGAGTCCCTGCCCAACCTGCAGGAGATCAGCATCCACAGCAACCCCATCCGCTGCGACTGTGTCATCCGCTGGGTCAACAGCACCGAAAACCACATTCGCTTCATCGAACCCCAGTCCACGCTCTGCGCCGAGCCCCCCGACCTCAAGAGGAGGCACATTCGGGATGTCCCCTTCCGGGAGATGACAGATCGCTGCCTGCCTCTCATCTCCACCAAGAGCTTCCCCTCCCACTTAGAGGTGGCGGACGGTGACAATGTCTCTTTGCACTGCCGCGCTCTGGCGGAGCCAGACCCGGAGATCTACTGGGTCACTCCTTCCGGGGTGAAGCTGATCCCCTACGCGGAAGATGGGCGGTACAAGGTGCACACCGAAGGGACGCTGGAGATTCACGGGATCTCGGCGCGGGAGGCTGGGCTGTACACCTGCGTGGCTCACAACCTCCTCGGGGCAGACACCAAGAGCGTCAGCATGACGGTCAACCACTCCTTCCCATTCAGCGAGGACAGCCTGGAGCTGGTGGTGGCGGACGTCCAGGCCTACCACATCCTGGTTGCCTGGAAGCCGCATCTCAACACCGTCTCCTCCAACCTCACCTGGTCCAGCTTCTTGCTTAGCTCCAACCTGGACATGACCAACGTGGCCCGGATCCCCATGGGGACCCACACATACAACATCACCCGGCTCCACCAGGACACGGAGTACTGGGCTTGCCTCCACGTGGCCTTTGTAGACTTGCAGGCCAAGGTGGCTTGTGTGAACACCAGGACTAAAGAGGCTGCCCACCGCTACTGGCTCCTGGAGGGCCGGCAGAGCCTCCTGCCAGTGTTGGTCCTCTGCCTCCTGCTCCTTGCTGCCAGCCTCGTAGCTCGCTACAGCATCGGGGCAGAGCCCAGGAGGGCCGGGGAGCTGCTCCGGGGGGCCACGGCCGTGCGCGTGGTCTATCCCCCCCTCGCCCAGCCCTGGGCTCGGGGGCAGCGTGGGGGGCAGCTCCTGGCTGTGGAGGTGCAAGCTGCCCCCCTGGACTGCTGAAGGCTGATGCACTGGTGGGGCTGACAGTGGGGAGGGAGAAACTATTTTTT
>NW_020799136.1:609567-613752 GCF_003259725.1 Athene cunicularia | reverse complement strand
CCCCCCCCCCCCCCAAGCCTGGATGGGGCACGTGGAGCTGGAGTGGCTGGGGGCAGAGCCTCACCATCCCCATCCCCTGTCACCCAGGGGGACAAGGCCCCCTCCTGCTTGGAGACCCTCCTGGGGAGCCACAGCCCAGAGCATCCAAGGCCTGGGGCTGAATTAAAACCAGCCCCTGCTGGAGGAGGCAGCGGAGAGCCAAGAGTCTCTCACCAACCCCACAGCACGTTTCACCCTCCGCGCCTTGCCGCTTCCAGCAGGGTTTGTGGAGGAGCAGCCCCAGCTATCGCCCTCCCCACGGCACCGAGCCCCCTGCACCAGCAGCAAGATGCTCACGCTCCTCAGCAGGAGGTACCCGGCTAAAAAAGGAACTTTTCTGGGTGAATGGTAGTGGCTGCAAAGTTTTACATGATCCCATCTTGCAGCTCATCCTCTGCCTGGAGGCTGGATTCTGCACCTGGGGAGGATCTAGTGCGTGCCGGGGTTATTTTGGGGTGTCAGGCAGGGGGAATGGGGCTTTTTAGGCACAGTAAAATCTAATTATATCTTACGTTTCCTTCAAAAGGGAGCAGGCCCCCGGACACCGAGGCAGGTTCACTCTGCAGGGTCTCATCTCCCAGCCCAGAGAGCAAGGATGTGGCAGGAGCCAGAGATGTTTCGGGAAGGGGAAAAGTAGTGCCTGACCCAGCACGCTCTCGACTAGAGGGCTCTTTAATCCACCCCCCAAAGGCACGGCAAGAGCCAGGGCAACTCAAATTAGCAACAAGACGTTGCGGGTTTTTCAATCAGCAGAATTAACCCCTGAAGCAGCTTTACCGGTAGCAGAGGACAGCAGTCTCTGTACCCGAGCACCACGCAGGGATCCAGCTCTCAGAGAGATGCTCTAGTGAAGAGGCTCCCGAATTTCTCAAGCCCAGAGGACTGTCACCAACACCTGACATCCCTCCTGGCTGCTGCCAGCCAAGCCCTGGGATGCTGGGGGGTGGAGCAGGGGTGGCCCCATCACCTCCTAGTCCTTCCTCTCCACTCATCTGGGATGTCAAAGGTGTGTTTGAGAAATGCTTCTCCTCCAGCCTGGCCCATCAGTTCTCACCCCCGGGTATGGGTTTCTGTCCCATAAACAACTCTTCCTTGGCTGTTCGTCAGGTTTAATTTCTCCTTTTTTATTTTCCTTTTTCTTTTTTTTTTTATTATTACCTTCACTTTGAGGATATCTGTAAAAGTCCTCATTTCTGCTTCCTCTGCCCTCCACCCCTCCTCTCCCTCAGTGCAAACAGCATCGTGGATCTCGTATGCAACTGAGCTTCTCTTGACAAAGCCAACCGAGAACATTGCGTGCCAGGCTCTATTTTAAGCACCTAATAAAACTGATTTTTGGAGTGGCTCCATCATTGTGTCCTTCTTTTGCAGAGCCCTTGCACCTGCCGAGGGCCCCGCGGTGGAGATGCCCCGTTCTCAGCACCCATCACCAGGCAGCAGGGCTACCTGCCTGGCTACCTGCCTGCACCAAAGGCTTTCAGGCTCTGGGAGGAGTGTGACAAGCACGTATTTATTAGTTCGTTAGAGAATCAAAGCAGGCCTCTCCTCCCCTCTCCAGCACTTCCTCAAAAATGATTTAAATTAAAACACCGACCTCCTTGGGAAATGTCAGCGGTGTTATCCATATGCATGATGCCATTATGATGAAGCAGGTGCAGCTTTCAAAACCTTTAGGAAAAATCTACCTGTCAATCTCCACGGCAAGCAGCTCTCCTTCCAAATGCTTCATCGCTTCTCCCCCTCCCTCCTTTACCACTGAATTACAGGTGGGAAACTGAGGCAGGGAGCTCCTTAGTGACTTATGGTCCTCGGTCCCTTTTCCCCTTCCAAGCACACGCTGGGGTTAGGAGACAAGTGCTTCTTTGGCCTTTCCACCCAGAAGTCACCAAACACAGGAAGAATAAGCAAAGGCAGGAGTCAGAGAGGAGAAATGATTGCAGCTCGTTTATTTCCCGTTGCCTTTTCCAGCCTTTCAGAGCTAAAGCAGCCCGGCCGGCCTGAGTAAATGGATCCAGCTGCGTTCAAGTGGGCAATTGAGGTGAAAATCAGGCTGACGGAAAGCAGCGGGGCAGAAGAGGCAGCACGAGGTCAGTTTGGAGCTGTCTGAGGCTAGAAAAGTGCTGACCTCTCTGAGGGGGTGGTTTGTAATTAGCTGTGCTGCTGGCTGGCTGCTCACAGCTCTCACCTTCCCCCTCTGCCAGGCGGTATTTTGGGAAGTCCTGCTTCTTTCCCAGCACTGGCACCTCTCCTGATGGCTGAGCCATCTGCAGGGGATGCTGTTGTGGATGAAGCTGTGGCTTGAATTCATCCCACGGCGCAGGGGGTCTCTGGAGGAGTGAGGAATTGGGGATGTGCAGCAGCACAGGAGGTATCAGTGATGCTGCGGGTCCTGGTGAGAGATGGATGCTCGCTGCCGGTCACCGGGTCTGCTTGTGCTGCCCTAGAGAGGCTTAAAAAATTAATTAAGAAACTGGCGTGCACCCAGGTGGCACTTTGGGGTGCTGGGGGTGTGTCCCCACAGCGAGTGAGGGTGCAGAGCACCCTGCTCCCATCCTGGTGTCTGCTCCCAGTGGGACGTGTAGGACACCCCCAGTACCCTCACTGCTCCAGAGTTGTCCTGGAACCGTATTAAATCTTAATTAGGTGGGGAAAGGGGAAGAATTGATTTTTGATTTGCATGTGGCTAAATGGGAAGAGAGCCCGGAGCAGGGAAAGGCAGGCAGGGCTCACGCTGATGGGGAATGAATATTAATAGAGAGTAACAAGGCAGAGCCCAGCTCGGTGGCAGCAGGAGCAGGAACCCATGGGGATGTTGTGGGGTGAACGGGACCCTTCCTGAAGCAGCTCATGGCAGGGCTGGATGCGTCCTCGAGGAATACAACTGGCAGGGACTCGGCAAGATATGGGGAGACATGGTGAGGGGCAAAAGCTCCCACGTCTGCAACGAGAGCCAGCAAAACCGGTTAAAAGCAACAGCAAAAATAACTGACTGTGAAGGGGAGGTCTGCACTGTCACCTGTGTATCGGGGTCCTGTGGAAAACCTCCAGAAAGCTGGTGACTTCCAGTACGAACAGCAAACAGCTTTGATCTTTGCCAATCCCTTCTAAATCTTGAGCGGTGTCTTGTAAATCTTTAATTACAAGAAAATTGCAACCTTAACAGTGAACGCACAAACTGTGTTGATAAATATTTAAAATTGCCACAGCAACAGATCTGAGGGGATTAAGGAAAGATATATTGAAGTGACAGTTATTAAACACTAGATCCCAGTAAATGTTACCAAGCAGATAAATAATGCAGGTCCCTGACAGCCGCTCGGCTGCTGACAAGGCGAGGGGAAAGCGGCTGCTCTGGGGTAGAGGCTGGTGATGCCAAGCCCTGGGATCTTCCCCACAAGCCCCGGGGTAGTGTGTGTAGGGGGGTAAAAGTGTTTTCTCTCCTGCTTGGGAATCAAAAGCAGCGTGCGCTGCAGCTGTGCCCAGCCGCTGAGGAAGGGCTAAGGGGCTGACAGTGCCTCTTGACTCCTCAGCTCAACAGCTCACCTGGAAATCCTGCTGTTTCCTCACTCTCTGACCAACGGTTGTGTGACCGTGGTGGTGCTGAGCACGGGGCGTGCGTGGGGCTGCAGGTCCTGAGGGTCCTTCCCCTGCATCACCGCATCCCTACGGCATCTCCCCCGCCGAGCTCCTGCCTGCCGTTTTGTTCCTACTCCTTGGCCCCATCCGCTCCCCTCACCTTTTCCTGTAAGTTTTGAGGTCACAGACTAAATTTCCATTATTAAATTTCCAGCTAGCGTTAAAGATTTATTAGTTCACTAAAGGTAACTAGAAAAAAAGTTCATTATTCCTAATAGCCCAGGCTTCACTCACGTGGAGGGAAGATGCTCGAAGCGTGGATTACGCCAGCAATCTTCCCGATAAAATATTGATCTAAAAAGTTGGTTAATTATAAATATTACAGCGGAGTGATGAGCAAGTCCCCTGTTTCTGCCTGTTTGGCTGTAAGCTGCCCTGTCCTACCGTGGCCCGAGGGTGGGTATCAGCCCTCAAACAGACCAGAGCTGTGGTGAGAGCAGTGCGCAGCCCCAGCATCGCCGTGTCCCTGCTGTGGGGCTCTCCCCAGCTCCCCCAAACACCAGTCAGAGC
>NW_020799136.1:581172-609517 GCF_003259725.1 Athene cunicularia | reverse complement strand
AAAAAAAAAAAAAAAAAAAAAAAAAAAAAGGGGGAAACCCAAAAAGAAGAGTTTGCAGCTGGGAGGTCAATTTGGCACCTCTCAAATCAGAGCCTGGCGAAGCACATCGGGGCTTGGGGGTAGGAGGGGGTGAGCCCATCCCTCCAGCAGGGACCCAGCAGCAGCCCCCCACCCTTCCCAACTTACCAGATAAAGCCCAGCTTTGGGATAAAACCCCAAAGCACCCACCCAAGCACTGGGGGAGCAAGGGGGACTTGAAAGCACACGCAGAATTGGGGCCAGGGAGGACACCCAAACTTTCCCACCATTGACCCCCTCCAGGTTGCCAGCGGCCCCGGCTCCTGTTTCTGGCCTTGCGTTTTCAGCCAGAACAAGATATTCTCTGCACACCGCATCGTTTTGGTTTTTGTTTTTTTTTTTTCTCATAGTTTAAAGGCCTGACTGCAACATGGAGAAGATGTAGGCATGAGCAGAAAAGTTTGGCAAGCAAGGGTCAGAGGTAAGGGCGCTCCCTCGCGAGGAAGTGTTGCTTTTATTCCAAAGGAGAGGAACACCCGGAGCTCAAAGGTGTGCCAGCGTGGGTTACAATCCTCTCTGCTAATCACAATAATAATACCGTAGCAAGTTAGCTGGCTTGCTCAGGCATTCTTCTTTGGGGTTATTGATTTTTAAGGAGAACATGGCTTCCAAAGCAAAATAGCAATAGCGAGCACTTGTAAAGCTGTTCCCACGCTCAAAGCAATATGCAAACATTTACAGGCCGTTTAAAGCATCCCACTGAACCACTCCGGTGAATAATCCTTCCTGATTTACTGCCAGCTAAACCAGAGGAAGCCGCGGGACAGGGATGTCACTGGTGCTGCGCAGGGAAATCGCGAGTCCTCGGTGGGCATCAGGGCTCTGCTTTTCCCTGGGGTAGAGCCCCACCGACCTGTTAAACTCATTAAACGGAGCTACAAAGGCAAAGCACGGACAGGCTGGTCTGGCTTTCCAGAAACAAAAGGTACGTGGGGATGTAAAAGCCGCCCCCCCCAATCCTTTGTGCAGGGAACAGCTCCGCTCCCCCAGACCCCGGGGTCTCACACCGGTTCCTCTGAATCCCCGTTCAGACCTGCCACTGTGATGCCACTTTCCAACCGTGTGGCCATTTCAATCTTCAAATTAATGAGGCTTTGGCTGCTAAAAGGAAAAACTGATTTTTAAATTTTTTTCTTCTTAAAACCTGTGGTGCTGAGCCTGCTTTGCTGGCGAGGTTTCGTTCCACTGGCCCCCTCACCCCAGTAAGCTCCAGCTGGAGACCCCACACAGCTCCCGGGGGTCTCCCAGCCCGTACTGGTGGCTGGGACAGCAGCACTGTGGCTCTCATCAGACTGGGTTTCAGAGAGTTGAGTTTTTTTTTTTCCCCCTAATGTCCACATTTGGGTCACTGACAATTCTGGGGAAGGCATCTGGATAAATCCAAATGGGTGGATTCTGCTGTCTGTTACCCCAAGGCAGAGGAGTGAGAAGTGCCGCTGGCTCCCAGCAACAGCCTGAAGAGCACGGGCTTTAGAGTGCTCCTGCACAGACCTGCAACCGCTTAAGGGAGTTTGGGAGTGCCACAAACGCTGTCTCCTAAAAACATCTTTCCTAGAGAAAAAAAATGAGAGGAAAAGAGGCACGGTGAGGAGGGCAGAAGCTGAGCAGGGTTGGAACAAGCAGCTCTGGCTACTCGACAGGCTACAGCAGAAAAGGATCCTTTATTTGCTAAGATACAGAGCAATATTTCTTCCCCCCAGAAACACACCGTGGTTGCACCTGCGAGGAAGATGAAACGCTGTTATTTCCTCTACAAGATGAACAGCCACCTCTCTCCAGCACGCAGCCGGCCAGCCTCTTGCTGTTAAGAAGTCCAATTCAGAGGTGAGCAACTCCACCCTGCTCCAACACCTCGTCTGTCAAAGCCAGGAGGATTTGTTTTGCCCGCTGCTGGCCGGCAGCTGCTGTTTGCCCAGGGCAGGCAGGGCGAGGGTGAAGGATCTCGCCAGCACACAGCAGCCCCTGGCACACAGGATGGATGCTGATGCTCTGCTTTCTGCAGCTCCTGCGCTTTGGAGCATGTTGGGACAGGTCGCTTTTGTTGGCAGGGTGCAAGGAAAGGTTACATAGAGAGAGGACTGTGGGGGCAAGAGCCAGAAACTTCCCTGCAGGCTCAAGACTGGCAGAGGTTAGCAGCGAGTCTAATTGCTGCTTTTATAGCAGGACAGAATGGAAACGGCTGCTGGGTGGAACCCAGCTGGCCGTGACCCTGGACACCAGCCCTGCCTAAAGCTGCTCCTAGAAACAGGCAGGGAACAAGCAGGGGCAGGACCAGAAATACACCCAGCCCTGCCCTCAGCCAGCAGACACTCGTGTCAGGGGTGGGGGAACCAGCTCTGATTCTGTTCAGATGCCACAGGTGGAGTTTTATTGTTTTTCTACAAAGCAATCAAGATGCTCTTCATTATGAAGCCACATCTCCTCCTCGGTAAGCAACTAGGGCTAAATCACTGCTGGGCATCTGCGGGGCCAATTTACACCACGGAAAAGCAGAGCATGCTCATCCATCTTCCTCCCGATTACGTGCAGCCTCCTGATCCCCCACCAGCACCGTCACCCAAGGGGCAAACAGGGAAAACCAACACCCAACTACGGGACTCGTGTCCCTTGGCGCAACGTTTTTTGTGCTGGATGTAAAGGTCGGGTCTGCACAGCCTGGAGACAAGGAGATGAGAGCTGGGAGGAACCCGCCCGGTGCCAAGCGTGGCCGGCGGGTGCCCTCTAGTGAGCTGCCTCTCCGGGGAGCTGGGCCTGTCGGGGTGCAGCCCCAGGGCTGCGTTCATCCCACTGCCAACACAACCAGCATTAAAAACAGCTGGAGAAGGGCTAAGGAACCTCCTGGCACTGCCACGAGCAAACGACGCGGTGGTTGCCCCTCCTGGGAACCTGGAGTGGCTGCGGGACTGGGGAACCAGCGTAAAACCAACCCACCAAGTTACTTTTTCAAGCTGGAGGTGAAGCCTAAGCCCTTCCCCTGCTGCCATTCCTGCTGTTTTCTGCGAACACATACATTCATCTACAGCCTCCCAACTCAAGACAGATGCACCCTAGGAAGAACCCCCCTCTCTGGAAAGGTGGACCTGCAGGAAGATCACAGGCTGCTTAACTGGTAACAGGCTTTTACTTAAAAGTTTTGTTGTTGTTTTTTTTTTTTTCCCCCCGAAAAGCAGTACAAATGAAAAAAACAAACGTTATCATAGAACGCGCTCAATTTAATTAAAGTCATTATGCGCAGGACACAAAAACAGGTCATCAATTTTGTGAGGCATGCCTTATTTTAAATAGTGCAAACACACTGATGTTGAGCCAGCGCTCCCGCCCGTTACTGCAGGGACTGTGTGGGCGTGTATCGAGACGTGGAGTTTTTCTAAACAAGAAAAATATATCTGAGAACAACGGGCTGCAGGGAAAGTGGTGGGGAGATGGAGCAGGAAATCACTCTTTCCAGAACAGCAAGTCTTTATCTTTGTCAGAGGTACAACATGTTCCTGCCTTCTTCAAGTATCTCCTCAGAGCGATCCTCAGATGCTGTTATGTTTTCTAGGAGCTGGAGACTCTGAAGATAATCGCCGAGCTCAGCCGGCTGCACCGTCCTGAAGCCCCGCTCAGCGACTGGGGCAGGCACGGGGCATCCCCACAGATGTGTGGGCAGCAAGTGCACATCGCCGGGGTTAAAAACAGCACAGAAAAACGGGGCTGCAACCACAACAGCTGCCTGTATCCCTCAGAGTAAGGTGCAGAGGGGTGCGAGGTGAGCCCAGGGGGTGGGGAACCCCACCGGTGCTGCTGGCCAGACACTGCCCTGTAGCCACAAGCAGGGTCTCGCCTGTTTTTCAAAGGAGCAAGGAAAATTCCAGACACTGTAGACTGATAGCTGCAGAAGGATTTCCAGAGCACAGAAGTGGCTGTCTGAAGGTCACCTGTGCTTCTGGAGCTGTTCCAAACGCACAGTTTATCATCCCCGTTATCATTTGTAGGTCTCATTCTTGCCCTTGACAGAACAGCCTCACAGTTATTTCCTTCTCAAGGATCCTGGGGCTGCTTCCCGACGCCCAGGCCTCCAGGGGTTTTGCTCAGTTTACAAAGACAGAACGGAGACCAGTGCTCTGGCTCTCCCTTCAATCACTGGCACCTTCCAAAAGGGTCAGCCTTCACCGAAGGCCTCTAGTGAGAGCATTTTGGTTTTTCTTCCAGGACCAGAAGATGAAGCTCAGCAGAGGCAGCAGAGGCAGAGTGTAAGCAGGAAAAAACAAGGTACCCTGATGGGTTTTGAGCCAGTTTCCACTCCATTTCCACTCCTGTTTGTCCAACAGTCACTTTTTCTCTGCAAGGGCAGCTTCTCCTTAACAGATACAATCTATGCTGGATGCAGAAGGATGAAGCAGACCCTGGCAAGCTACATTATGGTTTCCACCACAGTCGTGCACCACAAACAATACGTAACACAGGCAGGAAGTTCATCGCAGTCTTTGTGGAAACACTCACTGTTCAGAAGAAATAAGCACTCTGGGGAGCTGCTCCAAAGGATCTTTGTAATTCATGTAGCAGCTCTGTTTAGGCTAAACTGGCTCGATAATACATCTCAGCGGAGGAGGGACGCTGAGACTTCTGAAGAGAGCTGAAGAAAAGGCTGATGTGCTGTGTGTCAGTAAACGAGTCACTGAGTAACCGAGAAGAGGCACTTAAAATGGAAATACTGGGCAGTAAAGGCAACGTGTGCACCTCTGGTTGTCACTACAGTTCACGTGCAGGTATGGTTTCACACCGCAGAGCACTACAGTTGCTGAATGGACTATACAGTTGTGAGCATCATGGTTCTGACTGTATTTAAATACCCACTAAAGAAAGAAATCTGCTGCTTCTGGGGATAACTGGTGCCAAAAACTTCTGGCTGAAAAGCAGAGGGATCTAGTCAATGAAACCTGACCTACAGGTACACTTGTGCCAGTGTGACTTCAGCAGGTTCCCGAGGAACCACAACCAATGTCACTGGAGAAAAAAAAAATTAAAAAAACCCAAACAACCAAACAGTGAACCATATAAACCTTTTTAGTCTGGGCACTGAAAGACAGCTGCGCTCAATGCTTCTCCTAACAGCCATGCAGCAACGACTGCTAAAGATTACCAAGGACCTCTTCTCTCATATTGCACTTCATAGTAAAACCACTGTAAGAGAACAGAACTGTCAGCCACTACGAGACACCGACAAAGCTCACACTATTTCAGGTAAATGCTCAGCTCCTCCAAAACAGGGGTTTCTGAATTAGGACTCCACGTTAACGGCCATGTCCGTAGGAAAGGAAAGTAATAGCACTGCCTGGCCAATTCTCATCTGTGCTGCAACGTAAGTATTGTAGTCGAGTGCTTTGAGCGAGTTCTTCAACCCATAACTCAAGACTGCACTTCCTTAAAAGTGTCAGAAGAACAGTTCTTGGCAAACTGCGTTCAGGCTTGGATTTAAGTTAAAGCAGTATAATATTCTTCTGGTTTTCTCCTGCACTAAAACTCCCTCCCCACACCCCCCACCCCCCCAAGCCCAAGCCACAACTTGGGCACTTACAGCTACACACAATGTGCTTGCGCTGCTCATAGCTTATTCTTCTATAGGAAGGAAAATCAGCTGTTACACTGGGATCTCTTATGTCCACTAACTATTTCAGTTAAAAAAAGAATGAAAAACTTGACAAATGCACGTTGTAAACACCGTGGTTATACGGAACAAGAAGACACAAAGATCGTCACACTGCAAGTTATCTTGCAGACTTGCTTTTTATCACAAACTGCCACACTGACAACAATTTTCATTTAATAAAAGAAGCTGCGTACAGATCCCCGTAGGATTTTGGTAGGGATATTCAATCCCATTACTGGAACTTATTTCCTGACTATTGGTTGGGTTGTTTTTGTCATCAACACAAATTACACGCTTTTCAGTGTGGTCGGATCTGAACAATTCAGTAGAACTGCTTTTAGCAAAACGTTTCGTTCTTAGGTGCAATCGGTTTGAGGGGGAATTCACAGTATTCGGAAGTGCCACAAAGTGCCACAACGCACCCTGCTGAGCCCGAGACCCTTAAAAAGAAAGAAACTACCTGAAAAGGGAAGAAACTACCTGGCAGGAACTCCATTTTGGTGATTCCAGGCAGTGACGCTGCTGATCTTAGCATGATTAAAGTGCATCACCAGCAACTTAACAGCCCTTTTAGTTAAGGGAGCAATAAGTCAGCTTTTCCATGTGGATAGATTCCCATGGACTTATAGATAGTGCACTACCCTCCCGTTTTTAAAATACAAACTGTAAATAACAACCAACAACAATAGTCTAAATGACCGCCAACAGAGAAATAATTGCAATACTATGCAAAACAGAAGGTGGATCTGCCTTTTGGCAGTGACAGGCAGCAACTGCATATAGCACCTACTCTGATATCTTGGCAGAAAAACACCTTTGACATTGCAGTTTGCTGGGACCTTCCAGCACACACCTGACCTGCTCGGGCTGGGCCAGCACAAGGAGTGTGGAAAACAGCCTAGAGAAGCACCAAGGTATGAGCACTCCCTTCTCTTTTATTTTTATTCAGGTGTAACTTTCTAGATTAGAGAGGGAATTAGAGAGAAGATGACAAAACAGGGTTTATTCTACACTCTGTATTGAGTTCAAATGCCTGTACACCTGAAAGGTGAAGGCACTATTGCTGCTGCTGCGTGCTGCAGGCCCTCCAAACCCTGGAGAGCAGGAAGGCTGAGAAGATGTGAGCACACTCTACGAACTCGGAACAGGGTTAGACGTTTTCCAACTGCCAGTTCTAGCTGAGTTTTAACAGCCACTACAGCAACCATACATAGCTCTGAAGGACAACATAAAAGCTGCCAACAGATTTGAAGCATTAAACCACAGGGAAAGAAAAATTAGTGAAGAAAATGAAAAAAAAAATAACACCAAGCACAGCCCATAGACTAACCAGCTGCAACTGGTGTTTTACGGGACTTAATTTTTTCCCTCAAAGGCCCATATCCTGCCTTTAAAGCCATGCTACACTCTAAAGTGAGCATCTTCTATCTAGGCTGGCCTCATGACATGAGGCAGGTAGAAGCTGCAATGGTGCTGTAAGCACAGAGCTATGAGAACATCCCGAAGCATGCACAGAGCTGTTATAATAATTTAATCCAGCTGGCACAGATACTGAGCTAAAGCTGGACGGGCCTCCACAAAGCCATGCAAGAGAACACAGAACTGTACTAAAATGGAAAAAAGAATCTAGAGAAATTAGAAGATCCAATAACAAAGCGAAGTATATATAACACCCTATTCTTTTGCAGTTTGATATGTGACCTGAGATAGCTATGGATTAAAATTTGGGAGAATTTATTTCAAGTCTGGGAGCAAGAGGACCTTTACTTTATCTAATAAATCTACATTAAACAAACAAACAAACAAAATCAGAAGCCAGGTTATTTACTTCTCACCGTCCTCAGGAGAGCTGATCCTTGGAAAAATGGCTTATCTAAATTGCAAAGTCCTCTGTCTACCCCTCCCTCCCACCCTCTTTCCCAGTCCTGTGTATATATCTATATATATCTATATATATCTATATATATCTATATATATCTATATATATCTATCTCAGATGCAGACTTCCCCCTCAGAAGGCATTGCACAGGGTTTGACTTATTGGAGATCACCATTCCAACAGCCAAAATTATAAACTCTTTCCAAAACTTCTTTTCTTCAAGGACCAGTTGTCAGAACAGCGAATCCTAGTGACACCACTGGGCTGAAAATATTAAATTTAGACAATTTCAAAGCTGGGGCATTGATGCCAACGTGCCAGTCACTCCCTGCTCCCTGTGGGCTTTAATTCAGACGGACATTGAAAATTTATTGCAGAAGATTCCTCAGTGTTCTTGCTCAGATTTGAATCTTGTTTCTCTTTGGTATTCACTGGCCGAGCTCTGAAGTTAGGGTGCGAGTGCAAGAAAATCTTTGTGCTATCTTTTGGTGGAGAAGGCCTGAACTGGCACAACTACCCCATAAAGATCCTGATCACCATCTCAATCTCCTTCCTGCACACCGGGCAAGGTGATCTCTTTTTCTTCAGCATCTTTGCACATTTGAAACAGGCCACAAGGTGAGCAGTCCTTCCATGGACAATATTCCCATCCCGTGGTCTGTGATGGCATAAGAAGCAAGGATTTAGTAATTTTTTAATACTCTCTAAAGATTGTATTTCTTCCTCCTTTTTATGCTCAGCGAAATGCAACAGGGACTTCTTGCTTTCACATTCTCGTGCCAAATCCAAAGACTCAATAGAGCTGCAGGGATCTACATGGGATTTGTTTTCTACCACGTACAGGTCTTTGGGTTGGCCGACTGGAGCAGAAATAGTCCTCCGGCAGTCTGGGACATCGATCCCTTCATCATCATTTTTGTTTTGCATAGCATCAATGTTGGACAGAGAAAGAGAATGAGCCAGTTTGGGACAATCTGAGTACCAGTCTTTCCGTAAGGCCCAGCAGCGGTAACAGTACCGTTTGCCTGGAGAGTTAAATTTCTTGCATTTGGTGCATTGCCAGCAGTCCTGAGGAATGATTGAGGCAGACAAAAACAGCACCAAGTTAGCGTATTCTTGCATACAACTTGTTTCCTCTACATAGGAAAAGCAGCAAAGAAACTTCATCAAAAAAAGGACGTTTATTACCGAGTATAAGCTGGTGAATGCGTGACTGCTAGTTTGCTTATCAGCACCTCAGAAAGCCTAAAGAGAATTTTACCACCCCTGTGCATTTTACAGATGCAGATCTCTTAAGCATTAAAATCTGTCCTTCTTTCCTCTCAGCCTTCAGCACTCTGGAAGAATACAATGTTCTCAAGCTGTGCTTGAATTTTTATTGAATTTTTATTGAATTTTCAGTATCTCACTCTAAATTCAAGGGTAGAGCTCCTGGAATCAGTCAGGAATGTATCTCCCAGACTCACTAATCACTTAGCATCTGTTCAATCTGCACAACTAATAGCAACTTACTTGATTACCCCACACAGCAAGGGCAAGAGCTGCCCAAGTTCAGAGCTATATGATTCAGCTGTCCAGTGCCAGGGACATCTTAATTTGTCAAGGATGCAGAGTCTAGAATATTATGCTAAAAAAATTTTGGTGTCATCAGCTGCAAAGAGTATCACGATACACTTTCAGTGACTTACAACAAAACCTCAAAAGGCAGCCTGCAGGCCTGGGAGACAAAAAGGACAGATGAAAGAACACAAATTTCATGTCCCTCCACATCCATCATGAGGGAATTCAGAAGAGGAATGAGGTAGTGGGGAGGGGTGACAACCCAGTAACTACTGCTTACTTTCCTTCCAACTTGTTTTTTCATTTAAACAGGGAAAAGAGCTGTGGTCTGTCCTTAGAGGCACTGCAAGGGCAATGAGGTTATACCAGCAGGCAGACAGGCTCTCCTCCTGACAAAGGCCATACAAGCATCTCTGAAGTGGATTTTCTTCTCATCCCAGAGACCACCACAAAACAAGTGACAGCTTCAGAGTTGGCCTGGACACTGAGGACTCAGTGGAACCCTGATCCTGATACAGAAATTTCCACTAACAAGGGTTGGGGTTTTTTTTTTTTTGAGTATGAGCACTTCAGTGATTACAAAGAGCCTACTTTAGATTTCCCAATCTCTGCAAAGGACTGTACTCCAGCTTTCCTTTCAGAGGACAATACTGAGTTAAAACATGCATGGATATCGCTAATACTAACTGCACATAGCATTAGACTGACCATGCTGTAAACTGAGAGCCTAATCTTCATCCTCTTCCTGGGTGTGTGAAGGGACAACTTAAATCATGAGTAAAACGCCAGCGGATGCCCACGCTGACATTACGTTACCTGGGCACAAAAGGGATGAACAATGTAGAAAAAAAGGAGCCTGATCTCCTGGTCAAAAAACCCTCTTAGCTAAAAAACATATAAATTCTCTCACATTGCCATAAAAAGTGGCCAAAATCATGAAAGTTCCAGGACTGCCCTGTGGCCCGGAGAGAAAGTCGGTGTTTTTGAGCTGGGCAGGTCAGAGCATTCAAGGGCTGTCAGCACTCACTGCCCATCCAGTTTAGAATTTATCAGAGCCCTGAGGGGTCAGGGCCAGACCAGGTCAAGCCAACTTCTCTACACTCCTTCAGATAGGTTAAAAAAAAAAAAAAAGCTTTTTTGGCTCGATTTTTTCCCCTTTTTTGGCCTCTGAAACCCTTACAAGAATCAGCTTCTCCTACCAGATCCAGTAGTAACTGTAGGACGAGTTTTTCCAACTACAGCTAGGATGCAGCACGCTCCAAGGCAGGAACGCTGACCTGAAGGATTCCTACCTCAGATGCAGCTTCTATATCTGTGTCGTCACTTAAGCACTGAGAATCCTCCAAGTCATGCACACATTCATCCTCTGTTACCTGGAAAGAGTGGAAATGTTGTTAGAGGGGCACAATAATCTCTGTTTCTGAAGTGCCTGGCACTGTGCACCAAACCTAAAATGACTATATAATTGCCATGATAATTAAGTCATTTCTACAAGTGCATGAAGAGCCATTTTATGCACTGTATCTATTCCAGGACGTTGACAACTGTTGCTGGGCTGGTTTACAGTTGTATTTGCCTGTGGTCAACTCATACCTCCCTCTGATGCACACGAGAATCATACAAACATCAACAGATACACACCTGAGTGGTCCTACTAATTTCCAAGCCAGAAATCATGAACTCAATCATTTTAACACACATTTGATTAATTACCCGTGACCAATTTCACTAGCACCTCCACTAGCAGACTCCAGCCAGCCTATCGTACACTGAATGGTAACAACATAAACTGAGATTTTCCTCTTCAAGTTTTTCATTTACGAGTCTTACAGATATTGGTTAGAAATACAGTAAAGTTGCTGCTAGAGTTTTCATTTTAAATTAATTTTGTGCTTTGAAAATACATGCATTTAAACCAAAACTCAAGGAGACTGACTACACAGGAAAGCTATCACACCACGCATGGAATGGTGACAGCCTTTTCTAAACAGTTTAGACTCTGGATGGTTACAAATTTAGCTCCTTCAAAATCAGCACAGCACCATGAGCTCAATTCTACCAGGCCAGCGGGTGGAACATATGCACTGTGGCTGTTCAAAGAGGTACCTTTTTGTCATCTTCTTTCACTTCTTCGCAGTCAACCACTTCTACCTTGACTGCAGCACTGCTCTGATCCGATGGAGATTCGTTGAGGAACCACAAGTCATCAGTAGTATCTGAAACAACAGCAGTGTCGATGTCCTGTTGGAAAAGAAAGAGACCACTTAGAGCTCAGGTTAGCAGCAGCAGCAGCACCGCGGCCATCGCCACAGCGAGCACCTCTCCCCTTTTCCTCACTAACAGCCTGGGCAGCTTCTCCAGTCACCCCTGGGAGAGAAAGGGGCAGCTCACTACTCTCACAAGACGCCCAACTTTTCTCAAGCAGCGCTCTGCTCATTCCCCTCACCAGCCAGCCACCACACTACAGCCAGCTGCACCGCGTTAATAGCGTTCAACCCAGAAGAGGGGCAACTCCTGAAAATACAACCAATGCTCTGGAGTGCAGAAGGACCTCCAAGGGCTGAACACAGCCTTCAGAGAGCACCTAGTTTATTTAAGAACACTAAAGGTAACCAACCACCTGATGTGAAAGGCTGGGACAGGAACACACAAGGGAGAGGCTGAAAATCCTGGAGTGGGAAGGGGAAAAAAAGAACAAGAATATTTTATTTACTTGGAACCCAAAAGAGGAAAGGAAGAGAATACAGCACACCTATTTAAAATGTCTACACACCTGGTTAGTCTGAATATCTGTTGATCCATTACTTCTGGACTTGTAATTGCTTCTGAGGTTGCCTAAAAACCACCATGGAAGACCAGCTACATCCCATTCCTCAAACACTAGGTCCAGCTTAGGCTTCTTGCTTTTAGAGAGGTTTTCTATTAAGTCTTTGTCTGTAAGAGCCAAGTAGAATCTAAGTCATGCCACACCTACATTATTTAAGAGACTAGCAGAGAAAAATTTGGCCCCATTCGATTTTAAAAGTCTTTTCTTGCTCCTTCTTACAGCCAGTTACTGCTCAGAGCTTTGGGGTTTGTACGAGTGTGCTGGGATGTCAGATCTGCCGCACGTCGGTACTCGTGGATCTACCCAAGTGAACCTGGCAAAACAGTCACTGCACAGCCATCAGAGGTCAGAGGAGCATCCCGGTGCCTCCATAACAGTACACGTTCTCTTTAGCTTTACCTTAAGACTCAATACAGAAACACAAACACTTCTTTCAGAACTCTAAACCAAGTCAACACTGAGTAGGTTTCCTGAGCGACTTTAGATGCAGAAAGAACTGGTTTGAATTTAGTTCAAATTTCCAGTGATGGGAGGTCCTGAATCCCCAAACCAGGCTCAAAATAGGAAGCTGGAAGGTAAGAATCCATGCTCTGTAACCCCATGCTTCAGTCTCCTTTTTAGCCCATGCAGTTTAGTCTATGATCCTTAACTCAGCTTCTGAATTTCAAGATAACCTTGAATCTCTCTCTCTCTCTCTCTTCAGTGCCAAGAGTTTCAAAGGCACAGACAAGGACTGTTTCTACCTCTTTTGTACATGCAGCCAGGAAAATATCTGCCACTCTCATTTGATCTGCAAATACCCACACTTGCAAAGATTTGGTTTTACAAATTAGGTTCCTTGATATGAGAACAACGTGAGAATAGAAAGTAGAAAAACAGGAAAATTGCTTCTGTAACATCAGAAATCCATATAAGTGAACCAGCGAGAAATCCCCAGACATTAAAACAAAGGAAATGTCTAAATATGAAGGAGCTGTACTACACTTAAGCTGGATAGAAAAAAACATGTCATTGTTATTCAGTTCCCTGATTGGTTTGCAGGTAATGACTGCAGACAGCTCAGGCTGTGTTCTATGTAATCAGAGGAGAGAGTCCCTTGGGAAGATAAATAGATACAAGTATAATTTCAGCATTTAAAATACCCTTCAGCAAGGTCTGTACGATTTCTCATGGCATTGTTCAGTGATAGATGTGCTTTTGGGGCTTAACCTGCCATTTTATTCCAAGTGTTTGTTTATTTATGAGACCAAATACCCAAGCTTGAAAACACGTCTATCATAAAATACCTTTGGAGAACATTTGCTGTTCTCTCAATCTTTAGCATAAACCGATGATTTTTAAAGATTATATTCCACAACAGGTTTTTATTAGTCTCCCAACATCCTCCTCCAGCAGTTTGCTGAGGCAGAGCTCAACGTCTCACACCAGAGAAGGAGCAGAAAAGCCTGGACACATTGTGTTACTGCAGAAGGGCTGGCACTCACCTTCGTAATTCTCACATTTTTGCTCTGAGGTAGACAAAGCAGAAGAATTGCTTTCACCCTCCATGACGCCCGTGTCAGAACCTTCTTGCTGGCTAAACTGCATGAAGGAAGGAAAAAAAGAGATGTTAGTCTATCAGAGCTTATAGGGACAAGGGGATGTAGCACTTCCATTCCGAGTCACCAGCTGCAGTACAAGACCAAGAAGTTATGAAGAGAAATAAAAGTTTCTGAACAAAAACTACACACTATTAATAACCCTTTAGGAAGGCTAATGCATCTGTAATCAGCACAAAAAAAAAATATACTTGCAACCTAGGAAAAACCTTAAGATTGGCAGAAGTCCAAAAATTGCCATCTTTAATGCAGTAACTGTGATTTCTGTGACTCTCTGGCCCCTAATGTGAACAAACACCTCCCACATCAGACCACCCTTATCCTAAAATATACCTGGAAGCAAGTTTTGAATGCACAAAGATTTTTCCTAGGTTTCAGATTCTGCCTGAAAGCTTCTGAAAACAATCCTACTAAACACAAAACTTGTTCACACGTTTTAGAAAGCTTAATTATTTGGCAATTCCTACTCAGAGAGGGGATGGGAGAGAGGAGGGAAAGACACAGAATACAGAGCACACTGGAAGAACTGAGGACTAGAAGTGCTACACCCCAGAGAAACGCGCTCAGAGACTGGTACTCTGTTATGAAGAGAACAGAGAAGGGTCACTCTGTCCCTGCTCTGTGGACTCCCAAGAACTTTTCAGGAAGGTGAGGACCTGGCAGCCAAGCAGCACAAAGTTCTGGCAGTCCACCATGCACAGGTACAGAGAAGGGGCACTCTGTACAACAAAAGAAACCACCAGGCAGTGGGTTTACCTTCAGCTGGTCTTGGCTTGGCTTATCGACGCTCTGATCCTTTGCGAGATTCTGTGCAGCATCTAGATGGCAGGTAAAACAAAAGAAAAAACCTTCCCTGGTAATAACCATTCTCACAACACAGAGGGGTCTTCAGCAAGCAACCAACGAGCCAGGCTTGGCAGACCTCTAAGTAACCCTTTAGAGAAACAGAGCCCTTTCTCCCTCAGCGAGCTGGCCATTTCCTAGAGGCACGACTCCAGTATTCCCTAGGCTTCGCTAGGTGGGTATGGAGGCATTAGCCTATGGAATACAGAATCTATGCCTCCTTAGAGATGAAGCTTGAAGAAACCTCGCAGTATGTAAGAGCCTTCTTCCCAATGTGAAAAATCGTTTGGGTTTGGGTTGTTTGGTTTTTTTTTCTTCCTACAAGCTGTCCTGGCATCACAAGCTCTAGGTCGTTTACACAAGAAGTCTGCATGGAGGCAGAGCGTGGGGACTCTCACTTGAAGGCTGGATCAGGTCCATGCTGAAGAAAGTGAACTGAGAAGAGTAAGATTTTTATAAATACCTGAGGAGACCATCTCTTCCAGCTTAGACTGAGACAGAAAAAATGCCTTCCTTAAAGGGTGTGGACATAAAGAACAATGACTAGACTAAAGAAGGGAAAATTCCATGAACAGCAAGCTCTTTCCTGGGTAACTGTATACACCCATAGCACAATTTAATCCAGATGATTACACTGGCCCCAAGAGCTAATTAAAAGGCCAACCTGAATAGCAAGACCAATCAAATTAACAGATAGCTTTCTACATAATGGGAGAGGTGAATTTAGGAAGTCTACCCTTTAGACAGAATGACTTGCTAGAGAACAGAAGATACAAGGATGGCTCCTGCTTGCTCCCCTTTCAATTTAGGGGAGAAATTCCCTGCAGAATGCCAGGCAGACAGGAACAGTCCTGTTCACACCATGAATCACGGCACTGACGTGAAGACACTGAAAACTGCTGCTCCAGGCAGAAAAGCAGACTACAAAGCGGTTCGTAAAACGGACCAAAACACAGGATCACAAAATGACATGGCTCTACCCCATATTCTTTGCCCTCCATATGTTAGTTGAGCTTTCCGTTTTTCCCTTCCATCACCCTAAGGCTTCTGCAGCCACTGATTATTTAATATCTGAAGGAAAAGAGAGGCCAACTGGCTCATCCCTAATTGCTTTGGCTCTGCAGGGCCATTAGAAGAGGTGAAGACTTACCCTTCTCGTACTTGATAAATAATGGAAACTAGTCTTAAACACTGTGTGAGAAGACACTCCACTTCGCAGAAGGCTCCTTTTTTGAAGCCAACATATACTACACAAAATGTCCATAAAGTGAGGTATTCCTAAATATACCTCATGCGAGTTACACTTGGGAGTGAAAGCTGGCCAAGGACTCCATCTGATAAAGAGCAGTATGTCAGAGCTTAGTCTTCATTATCAAGATGTACTGCAGTCACTTGTCTTTCTACAAGTGTGCTTAAAAGAAGTGGCCGAGATAATGTGCAAAATGATGTGCTGATAAGCACCGATTTGGCTAATGAATACAAGCAGCTATTACAAAACACGAAGACCTCTTTAAGCCCTCTGGCACTTCTACTTATTCCTATGTTGTGATGAAGGGTAAAAACCCTACCTAGAGTCATCCTTCCTATGCATCTGTCAAAGGTCTGGTCTGCCAAGCTCGTTTCGTTTCGTAGTCACACACATACACAAGCAGACACGGTGGTATAACTCAGTGATCATCTCCCTAAAGGAACTGCATTTCCTTTGGCAGGTTTAAAAATAGTTACACCATGACTGGACCATACACGCACACCCAGGCACACGCACACACCAAACAGAAGGGGACAGGGCAGCAGAGGAGAGTGTTCCGCTGGGATCCTTTGCTCTCCACATACACTGCCTACAGGGAAGAGGCCAGGACACCACCAGCGGGGGAAACAGCACTCACACAGTTATTCTGTAGGTAACGTGTTTATAGAGAGTCCACTTAGGAAGATGCTTCTACATAAAAAGAGAAAGGGGACCTCAGAGGCACCAATACGTGGCTCAAAGCAGAGGACTAAGCACTTCAGGACCATGTTTTCTCAGTTTCTGAACTCGCACAAGCTTTTATGTACATGTGCAAAACCAGACTAAGCCCTTATGGAGAACTAAGTCCATTATTATCTGCTTCGAGACCCCCAGGAAGGTACGGCACAAGACTCCACAGCGCTCCTGGTGCAGGTCCCTCATGATTTGCACACTTGTAGCTTCATCAGTCTTTTTTTCAAATTAAGATTACCAGCTGTACAATGGAAACTGGCTGCAAGGAAGCCATCAAGTGAGATTAATTTAAGAATAAATTTTAGTTTATGACTGAAGGACTTTTGATGTAGATAGATTTGATTTCTCTTATGAGCTGGGAAAGTAACAGTGACCTTTAAAGGTTCAAGTGTTCGATTAAAGCCCAGACATCTTTGGCTTGCAAAACTGGGCTGAGTTTCCAGCACTCATCTTCAATCTCAGGACTATGAAACGAGGTGAGAGCAAGAAGTCACAGCATGCTATGAAACTGAGAAAAGGCTGAGAAATCAGTAACAATTTGGATGGGATACTTTAGCCATGTTGATTTATACATCCACAGTATTCAGCTCTGTCAACGTGCTTCCAGACAACGTTTCTGCTGCTCCGAGGTTTGGCCACGTTACTCAAACAGCT
Organism: Athene cunicularia; assembly: GCF_003259725.1. NCBI lineage: Eukaryota > Metazoa > Chordata > Aves > Strigiformes > Strigidae > Athene > Athene cunicularia. The sequence goes on along the minus strand of NW_020799136.1, from coordinate 592,465 downwards.
AACTGATTTCCTATCACAGCTACTGATGGTGGTGGACACACAGGAAAGACACATACTCAAAGAGATTGTCTTGTCAAAGCCTTCATTAGCAGTTTGTTCCAACTTCAGAAACATTTCTCTTTTCTTGAGTATCATTACTTACCCAAGTTACATCAACACTACATTGAATATACTTGCCCATACTGTGACAAACCTACCTGCCATTGCAGCAGCAGTCAGGTTCCGTTTCAACATGTCATAGACTGGGCTGTGGGAAAGAAGGCAACAGTTAATACAAACAGCATTACCCTTTTAAACCAAGGACAGAAATCCCTTTTTATTATCCAGAGACACACTGGGGAACTGCAGTGGGGCTTTTCTGCCACTCCTAAATGCTTGCTACAGAGAAGTCTAGATTAGAACTTAACTGAAGGAAGTGGTTTTTCGCTTAAGTATGAGAACAAGGGCCTGAGAAGATGCAGGAAAAGAAAGGAGAAAAAGATGTCACCTCAAGCAGCTCACTGCCTGGACCATTCAGAACTGGCTTTTCAGAACAAAGAAGCTCAACTCAGACTTGTCAAATGCATTACCAATAAGGCACTGAGCAGGGCACTTGGTATTCATGGAGGTTTATGTGACAGAGAACAGAAAGTGACACCAGGAGTCTCCTGTCTCAGAAACCACACGTTAAAGGTGACTTTTTCCTACCTTGGGTCTTTTACAGAGAAGCTCTCCAGCCCCAGCAGCTCTCCCAGCTGATCGCCTCCACAATAGACCATGTGTTGCTGTCTTTTGTCATATAGCTGCCTCACCATTATATACTGTCCTAGGTAATGCATGACCTGTGGACACATACCATACCATTAGCCGTGTCTGCAGTTGAAACCAAAGCACCAAAGACCCTGGAAATTTGCTTTAGTTTATGATACTTGCCTCCTGCTACCCCCCCACATACAGTGCAAGTCAAACAGTACCTGCTTTGTATGCACATCTGCAACTCGTCGGTGCCTCCCAACCAAGGGGGAGTTATGCTTTGCCATACTGCTGTAAGGTTTGTAACTATTAACCCTCGACAAGAAGGAAAACTGAGTTGAAGATGGACAACAGCAGTCGCTCTGCTATCCCACATTAAAATGAACCATGACGTGGGGGACAGCACTCACCTCAGTGAGGGCTGCAGATGGAGACTGCTGCTGTTCATTTAGAGTAAAGAGGAGAAGGAAATAGGTGTGGAGGAGGCAGAAGGTGGACACAGTGAAGAGAATAAGCTGTTACTAAAGAATGACCACACTTACAGTGCTGTCGCTCAGTTCGCAAGATGCAAAAATAAGTGCATTAGTATCACAAAGAAGGGTGGGGAGGAAACATCCTCTGAGAGATAGGGGACACTGCCAGCTACAGCAAGGAATCCAGAGTTACAAGAGGAAAAAGCAAAGCACATCAAGCACAATACAGGCAGGTTCCACCCCTCCACTGCCCACCAAATCAACTCTCCTGGCTGACAGTGTCACCAAAAAGTTGCTATCAGTACTCCATTCGCTGCAGAAGAGCCTGCCTTAACTGAGTTAAAATGTTAATCTATACAAGTAACCTGCATTTAATACTCAACTCTTCCCATTTAAACCATTCAATTTGTTTTTGCAAAAATTTTTAGAAGCTAAATAAGTTATTTAAATGCATAAGTGTTTAAAATAAGTCACAGGGCTCTGCTGGAATATTTGACACATTCATAATGAAAAACCACTGCATTTAATTTTTTGCAGACAGGATACTCTTGTAAATCACAGTCAGTGTCATTTTTTTAATCTTGTACACATATTGCATTTTAATCTTAAAATAAATGAATTCACAGGGTCTCTTAGGTTTAGCTGACAAGCCATTTCAAGGGAAATTTAAAAGAAAAATATCAACTGGAATCCAATTTTTAAGGCTTGCATGCACTAAGCAGAGAGCAAGACAACTGAACAGTACCTCCTACGTTCTCTCAGGAATGTGGCTATCCCATCTCTCCTTTCTCTATAGAGGTTTCTGATTTTCCAGGATAAGTAATTCTCTTTAATATTTCACACTCATATTCCAATTCCTCCAGGAGATCTCAAGACAATTTATGATCAATCAAATCACGGGTAAAGTATCCCTTTTGCACAGATAGGGTTTAGAAGTACAGAAAAAAAATAACAGCCAGTCCCATCCCTTCCCCACAAAGAGCCACCTCCCAAACAACCAGGGACAAGCACAATTTCAGTGCCTAGAAACTGAGCCCACCTCCTTTAGCGTGAAGGTTTCACCTTGGGCGCCCGCAACCTGCAGAATCTTCAGAAGCGGCGGTTTGGGTCGCAGCTAAAACACAAAAGCACAGGGTTTTGTTTGAATGCACGCCTGCAGATCACAGCTGACAAACCCAAGTTGCCCCAAGTCAAGCCGTGCAAGGCTTCACACCAAGCACAGAGCTGACAACCCTGGTTGGAGATGGAGGCCGTGGGGAAACACCGCTTGCCTCAGGCTAACCTGCTGAGGGCTGGTATTCTTTTTTACAAGTAATCTGCATGGACAAACGCTTAAAAAGAAGTCAGAAGGACTGGAAATCAGCACAGTCATTCTGACTCAAATGCCAGACAAAAAATAAAAACCCAAGGAATTTGGGCAGTCAGCTCTAAAGGCTTTAATCACTCACACTGTCCCATTAACTTTGATGTCATTCATCCTGTGAGGGGAAGACTGGAAACTCAGTCCCAGGCAGCATGCAACCAAAAGTACTGAGTCATGTATTCAGGAGCAGTGATGGTGCATTCAGATGGCCTGAATCTTCTCAATTAGTGCAGTGAACAAATCAGGCCTGCTCTGATCAGTCCTCAGATTTATTAGGATCCACGAATAAGCATATAATAATAAGATTGCATTAAACACAAGGTGTAGTTAATTAACACCAAGGATCAGAACCTGTATTTTCTGTGGATCTCAGTCATCCACCAAAATCTTTATTATATAAAATATAAAGCACCCCGGGAATGATGCAACTGCTCCACAACCCCTTTAAGTTTCACCCACACACCCAAGGAGCTTCGAGTAGCAGATGAGATAGATGATGCCATATAAAACAGCACCGAGTTTTAAATAGCTACTTCCCCCCTACGCTGCTACTTCATCTATTCCACGAGATTTTTAACAATTCCTAGGAGAGTGCCACCACATGATCTGATGCCTTGCGTTCCCTAAAAATGTCAGCAAGCCCTCACTCTTCTCTGAAAGCTCCACAATTGTGTACAATATTGGAATGCACGTTTCCCACACTGAATCTCTTCTGCTGTTCTCCTTGTCTATCAGATGCCAATAAAGCGAGGTATTTCAGTCTGTCACAGGACAGAAAGTCCAGTCCTCGGCACGTGACATGCTCTGCTGTTTCCTCTGCACAAGGTTTATCCTCTCAAGGCAATGTAATCTGTGCTAGCTAGTAAAGACCTTCACCTACCAATGTTAGGGGGGTTCACCTGTGTCTCACAGCCACCCCTACTTTCTGCCTATATAAAAGCAATTGCAATCTTCATTTCCCTTCTTAAAAAAAAGCAGAGCCTGGTTGCAGCCCTACAACATCTCCCCAGGAGACAGCTTGCGCTGCAGCACCATTTTCCTACTCAAGGTAAGGAAGAAGAGCAGGTTTTCGTTGCTTGTCATTAATGTAGTTTATCACTCAGCTACCACCAGTACCTTGGTATTTGTTCCGCTGTTTTCTAATATTGCAAAAAAACCCACCTCTGAACATGTCTGGTCTGCCTGTTTTCTCATTATTATGTTTGTTAAAAGCATTTTCAAGCTCGAACAGAACAGCTCATGTCCAGCCCCGAGTCTCTTTCTCAAAAACAGCCTTTTCACTACAAAAAAGCTCAGCACAACTGAAATAAGTGCTTGTATCAGCACATGGTTTTTTAATAAGATGAAATTATGTGTTTACATTCATTCATTTCTCTAATGACCACTCTCAAATGGATTTTGAAGTAACTTCTTATACAGCTCTCTCTGATTAAAGAAGTAACCTAGTCAGCGTGATTATTTTAAAATGGGCCCCTAGCTACCACAGTACAGCCAAAATGGAAGTGTTTATTCCACACTGCTTAGGACACTGAGTGTTGACAATATTTTGCTACTAATATCAGAGCCTATTTACTTTTTTTTTTTTTAATGCAGAGTGAATCAAATAAATAAGCATATACATCAGCTCTGTACAGAACTTGGCTACATTTCAAAGCTTCTAAAGTAAGCCTCAAACAGGAGGCTCGCTCAGCTTCCCATCAGCTTATTTCTACTCCTGCCCCATCCCCTCATACTGTGGAGATGCTTTTTACAATGGATTGGCTCTGGATGCCTGGCTTAGAGAAACCTTTCTGATTTTTTTTTTAGACTAGATTTCTACTGTTATTGTTCGCAAATGTCTCTTCTGCGACTGGCTGTCAACATGGTATTGAGCCATACTCAAACCACACACAGGCCATGTTGGCCTTGGCTGGCAGCTACAACTACCTTTTGTTCCAGGGACATTCTAGAAATAGTTGATAAGGGGAGAACAACACGTTCAATACGTACGTAAACTGACTCCAAAAAAGGAACGGGGATGCATTATTGACTAGACAGAGTTCAGCATACAAGCTTAAAAGCTTTGATACAAGTCAGAGTCCAGCACTAGGAGGAATGCTGTACGTGGAAAACTTCAAGTACAGGTCCAGTACAAAAATTTACACTACACAATGTGCATTATACAGTTTCTTGTGTGGCTAGTTTTAACTGCTTTTTCCCCTCCTCCCCCTTAAAACATTCATAAACCATTGAACTGATAGTGAAAGCTAACACAACTCAGGATAAAAGCCCTACTCCATTAGGCTAAATTCTTCTTACTTAAATGTGCTTGGAGAGCTTTGATTTGATGGAAGAAATCACTCCTTTAGCGAGGAAAAAGCAGGGAAGGTAAGTGGGAGAATTACCTGGTTAACTTGTCTGAGTGCGGTTCTGCAGGCGTTCTCAGCTGGTGGATGCTGGGCAGAGCTTGAAGATGTCATTGTGGCAGTGATTAGCTGTTTACAGCACAAACCTATAAATGAGAAGGTTCATGTACCAGTTAAACTGAGAAACCTGGTCTTGAGTTTAACTACTTCCACTTCTTAGAAGCTTCAGGAAACCAGCGTTTAAAATTAGCCCTGCATGCATATCTTAACTGACTGCTGTATAATGCTAATGTCACCTGCTTTGTCCAAAGCTCACCCTCTCTGTCCAAACGGGTCTGCTTTGTCCTACCCAAGCTGCATCCAGATGCCCAGTGCCTGACAAAGAGCCGTGTGAGAACTGGGACAGACCCGCTGTGGCACTGAGGATGCTTTTGGCTCTGCCCGTCTCTGAAGCGGCACAACGCGGTGAGGAGGAACTTGGGGACCTGCCAGCCTCCATCGGGCCCCTGGTAAACTCTTAACATGGTGAAGTCCTTGAGTCAGAGGTGGGGAAATAGAAGCTGAGTCACCATCAACCACAATGGAAATCTTCACAGGACAATAACCCCCCTGGTAACCCAAAAGGAAGAGCAGTCAGTGCTGATGGCAATGATTAACACATTCCCCACCTTATCCAAGAGCTGAAAACCTGCCAAAAGCTGCTGCAGCCTTCATCCCAAATGACTAGATGCAGGCTCTAAATTAACTAATTTTAACGGCATTATGGAGTAAGGAGGTGAAACGATCCTTTCCTGGAAAGGAACAAAAGGGGAAGTCCTGCAGCGATTTGAATTTGTCAAGCCCTACCAGTTTCAGTATCCACCCAAAGAGCACAGCTTCTTATGCAGAATAATCTGTAATGACTCATGTTCACAGCACAATTCAGTTTAATCTGCCCCACACAACAGGTTTGAAAACTTCTTTAAATATAAAGACAAAGGGTGGTGTAAATTATCAAGCCACTGGGAAAAAAAAAAAAAAGTAGTAATTTGAACCTGCTGGACAAGGAACTTAAGTCCTCATTAGTCTCAGCACTAAAGCTCAGTTCAATATACCTGTAAAATCGTTGTGTGTGTCCCTGGACCTAGTTACAATAAAATCTCCATTTCAGTGTGAATCTGGTTGCATTTCTGTAGGCAATACTGAAACAAGTTCAGCAACTGCCATTTTTGTAAACTTAAGGCTAGAACATGAGATGAAGTAGAAAGACTGGCTCCTGAACTTCCCTCCTCAGAGTCAACTTTGGGAAAGTTTTCACTGGAATCTGGAAGAAGTGTCAACTTCTAACCCATGCAGTAGTTTTAAATTCTATTTGAAAACGCGAAGCTAAAAAACTTTCAAAGCAATACCTAAATTATTTCACAGAATTTTCCAGATACAGTACATGAATTTGTTACTACTACATCAGTTATAAGGAATGTGAGTCAGTATGATTATATTAAAAAGTGAACGCTAGCAAAATAACCAGACTTATCCCCGAGGAATGTAACCAAACATTTCAAATGTAGACAAAACAGGCTGAACATCTATCTAGCAGGCAGTGCAGAAACCTCAGTAAGGGCAAAAATCTGAGCTTTAGCACCAATTCAGGTTACTGACCACTGGTAACCATTCAACCCCTATCCCTCCCCTGCCCCATCTAATAAAAGGGATTTAAAATTATTTTGTTAGAGGCTTCTGAAAGTTCTTACAGAGTTACATTTATCTGAAGTAAGGTGCTATCAGGAATAAAATCATTCTCAAAGATCAAAAAATATCTCTAAATACTTAGGAAAACTTGCTTATTACAGTTTGGTAAATGACATAGTGACCAGATCTCGGTAGTAACTCAAAATAAGTGACTACAACAGCTAAACCCAGTTCCATGTTATCAGAATCTTAAAATTTAACTCAGTTTTCTACTTGATAACGCCAAGCACACTGCAACACGAACTGCCCACAGGATCCTTTACACTTTGTAAGCAGAGCTGTACTTTGTACTAGCTCCAGACAAACTTACCACCCTTGAACTTCACTGCTAAAGGAGTATCAGTAGGATGGGCCAGCTGCCACCTCGGTTTCCCAGAGAGTCCCTCTGCTCCTGCCAAGAAGATTCTGGGGGTCCTTGTGCTCAAGAGCAGCTCCAGCAGCCCCGGGGGTGCTCAGTGAAGCCTCCCCAGGAGCTCTGCCACGCCTGGCTGGGCTCCCAGTCCTGCTGATGCTCTGGGCTCTGAGTCGCTCTTTCAAAAACCGCTCCTGCCGCCAATTTATTTAGTCAGGAGAGGGAGTCACTAAATACATCAGCTTGTGATAAGAGCTTGAGTTGATGTGATAAACAGTCAAAAAGGGAGATAGCAGTGGATTTCCTCTCCACCCTGCATTCCTGGAAAGGGATCCTGCTAGTCCTGGGTTAAGAGAATCAACTAAAGATCACTTCAATTGTTTTAATTCTGGGTTTATTAGAGAAAGGCAGGCAAGTTAGTGCCTTGCCTCCCATCTTCACAGATAAATCACATTTCTAGTAAATTTGATTCTTAGTAATCCCAACTTCCTTTGATTATAAATTGATTCTGGGATTACTCAATGCTACCTTCACAAGCATGCAAGCTCTAGAACATGTCCAGGCTGCAGATACCCACAAGATTTATGGAGGCAGCCACCAGTCATTGTCCTGCCAAGACAGAAAAATCTCACTTATTTTACCACCCTCTGTAGAGAGGCTGGCCAGAAACCCAAATGGTGGAAATTCCTGGAGAACCGAGAAGCTTTTTGCTCAGTGTGAGCCCTATTCAACTTCCCCCTGCAACTGTTTTCCCACCTATTTTATGCCAACCATTTTACCTCGCAACCCTGAAGTGTCTAAACTAATTTGCAGCCAACCAAACAAAGCACCAGCGAAAGTTACTGCTGTTCCCCGCTATACCTCTGGAGCTTCATATATAAAAAAATGACACTGGGCCAGAGTAATGACTCTGAGGAAGCCATGAATCACAAGAGAGTCATGAACTAACCATTTTTATTTCCACTTGAACACTTTATATGGTCACGCACGCTACAGGAACAAGTAATCTGCATGTTTTGTGAGTAAAAGTTGCTTTTCTTAAGAAATTATACCCCACCCCCCCCAGCTTTTGATGCTTAAAAAAAAAAAGGCTTGAGACAAAAGATCTTATTAATGGATCTAGAAGAGAGTGCAAGCATACAGTGCACCGACGTTTGACAGCAGTGTCTGAAAAGCTGAAGCTAAACTTCCAATTCAAGTTCACTTTTTGTTGTAAAGTCTCCTTTTAAGGAAAGAATACAGTTTCTAACTCCTGTGCAAAGCAAAAACACAGCAGGGAGTGTAAACTAGACCTTGTTCGGTGTATCTGTGAGTGCAACGGCTCACCTCAACGGTGGGTTAAGGTCTGACGTTTAAGTCTTGCCCTCAGCATCATCCTTTTTTCATGCTTTCAAATAAAATTTCTACTGAACACAAACCTGCAGTATCATGTAGAGAGCAGCCCTAGAAAGGAGGCTTTAAACAAGCACTAATCTGACAAATGATTCTGAACTCATTACGTTTGTACCTATCTGTGGAAGTGCCTGTGAATTTTCATGCCTGCAAGTCTTCCTGCCCACCTATCTCACCCGGCCTGGGACAGCACCACCACTACTCCTCCCTGCAAACCACACCTTACTACATCCTTAGCTCCATCGATGCTGCCCCAGGGCTTCCACCTTGCTTTGGGCCGTACATTTCACCTGATGCCACCGCTGTTCCCAACAAGTCCGTACACGTCCTTTGAGAGCTGCGCAATGCCAGCCCAGGGAACATCCAAGCTGCTCTTCCACTGCCACCTCCCAAGAGCTGCCTCCTCCCGATTTTACTTCAGGAGACCTGGCAAGTGTTGGCTGGTTACTCGGGGGGCTTCTGGCTGGGAAGTGGCAGCAGCAGGAAAGATAACTGAGCTGTGAATTACATGATTTAACACATTTCACACTTTATAGAGACTGCTTGACTTCAATTTTTGCTGTTCTGTGCTCAGTTAAGTGCTCTAATTCATTGCCTTGATATTGACTTGGCATTCAATCAGGAAAAATATCCTCTGCTAGGACAAGTATCCAGAGAAAAGCGTAACTTCACTACAGAGAAGTCCTACAATGCATTACTTATGGCAGCAAAAGGCAAGGCTACTATTGTTAACATTTAGCCGAAACACTGATTTTAGAGAGTTCCTTTTTGGCAGCTGCTCTGGAGTAAAATCCAGACCTTCTAATACAACAAACATTTTCATTCTGAATTTCACCTGGTATGAGTTTTGTCTCTAACGCAATGCATCTGCCACAAGCTGTGTGCTGCTCCCCACAGGCCTGCCAGTAACGCACCAAAATTAGCCAACCTGAGATCAACGTTAGCAGTTAACAAATGTTCTACAAACGTTATGCAACACTTTTTATTGCAAAACATGTTAAGTAGGAGGAAGAACAAAACTGATAGTTTCAATTAAAAAAAAAAAAAGCACACTGGCAAATCTCCCTAAATCAGCTGTTGGCTGACAGTATTTGTTGCTGGTGATGTCCCCAACGGACACCCCCTGGTTTCTATTTACCTCTGTTTCAACAGACTAACTTGGGCTTTTCTTGGGGTCAGTTTTACCAACAGCAGATACTTCTGTAAGGGAATATCAAACCAGTATCACTATTTTAACACATTCAACCATGGAGCAAGAAGTCGTTAGATCACAAAAACAAGCTTCTTCACCAGGTAAGGGCTGTATAACCATGCTGACTGTCCCTGTCTCTTCAGTGCTGAGCCCAGTACTTTAGAACTTATGAGTCAAACTGAAGCTAATAATCACCTATTTTTTCACAGCAGAAAAAAAAAAAAAGCTCTTATTTTAATCACAGCAGGACTAGCTGCGTGAAGCTCCACTTGCTGGTCTGCGGACTGGTGAACATCTTAGGTGCTTTTGCACAGCTCCTAAATATACAGGCATTCGCTCCAAGTCCTATTATTACACAGCTGTTTGCCATGCAAGGTCCACAGCGCACTTCTGAAGAAGCAGGCACTTGGGATGAGAGTTTTAACCCTTTTCGATCAGGACATTTCCCACGCAGTCTCCTAGCAATAGGTGTAACGCAGGGTGGTGCTTGGCCCCTGACCTACCTGGCAGAAACAGTCGACACCGCCCTGCTTGGAGTAGGGCCACCTCCCCAGTAACCTGGGGCTGCTGGAGAGCGTTAAATGAACCAGAGCAGAAACAAATTCAAGTTCTTAGAACAGCACTGGGTTCGTATTTCAGTGGCTCTTTCAATCTCACTTGTTAGATCTTCTCCAAAAGTTCATCATTTGCGTCTATGAAACTCTGCTTCTGTCAAATTTAAGTCTTAGGTAGCTGTAAGTTTGTTTCAGCTCTTTCTAACCCAGTGAGCATCAGGGACTGCAATTCTGCACTACCCCAGGCAGCACGCGTCAAAACTGATCAGCCTAGAAACTAGGGATCATCTTTTAAAATCCATCTGTTTAACGGGTGTGAAACGCTCGTTAAACAGCTGATCTTTAAGATACTAATCCCTCCCTGAAAATACTTCCTTATTGTTAGTATTGTACCCAGCAGAGCAGCTACTTCCAACCGTTAAACTGCACAGCCTCGGGCACTGTTTTGCCCTAGAAAAGCACGGCACCGTTTAAGGTTAAAATCATGGTGTAAAAGATGACACACAGCAACAAACAGTCCCAGTCAGCTCTCTGCTGTAGTCAGGCCCCTTCCACACTTCTCCGAAACTTTAAAAGTTATCAATGCTGCAGAAAACTATCAGGTACGCTGATTAGAAAGTAAACAAAAGCGTGCTCTGCAAAAGATGCAATAATGCCGAAACACTTGTTGCATCTCCTTTTATTACTGGAACAGACGGTATAAGCATCAGCTAACTGCAAACCATAAGCCGTCAGACAACAGCAGGCTGTCCTTCAAGGTGTTCAGCAGGAAATATAATTAAAACAACAGGTAAAGTTCGGAAGCATGTTTCTGAAAGGCAGTGGCAGGGCTCTCGGAGCGTGACCTCACAGAGCCCTTGCTGTGCTTCCAGCACAACACATGGTGCACAGCACCGCTGTACTCAGCAGGATGATGCCACTGAAACACGATTTCTTCAGTCAAACGGGAAAGTTTGGCTCTTGGTTTTAACGCGATTTTTTTTTTTTTTTCTCCTCTCTGCCCGTGAAGATCATTTTCAATCAGAAATACTTTCAAGATAAGACACAGTATCCGCCCCTCCGCCTATAAATGCCCACGCACAAGCCCTCGGGGTCCGAAGCCAAGAGCGAAGCTCCCACTCCCCCAGGCCCCATCCCACGGCACCGCGGCGGTGAGAAGGGG